>NC_141108.1:14804-579804 GCF_041138505.1 Cibotium barometz | reverse complement strand
AGGAAAGAAGCATATTGACCTATGGACAGATGGAAGTCTATATCCACCGGATCCCAAAACAGGAAGGTATCCTTCTTTTCACACACCACATGATTTGATTAGATTTGTTGGTGATGGGGAGGATGGCTTACTTGGTTATAGTTCAAGACTATCTCAATCACATATTAATTATGCAGAATATACTACATATCTTCAAAATACTTCATCTTTGAATGCAAAAAAAATTTTAGAACTTGAAAACGAAATAGTGTCTTTGAAACAAGAAAATGATCAATTGAAATCCTTAAAAGAAACTCCAATAGGATTAAGAGCACGAGTAAAACGAATGCGGGATGTAGTTAACTTAACAGAGAGATCTGGACAAAGAAAAAAAAGGTTAAAACTTGCAAGAGATCATGTTACTAACCTTCTAGGATTTGACATGTCTAATGCTCAGGAAAGGGTGAGATTTTTGAATGAGCTTATGAATAGGTCGGATATCTTGAAACTTTTAGAACTTCCTGAAAATCAAACTCAAAAAAAACTGGTCTTTCAACATCTATTAAAAGATATGGACTTATTAGTCCAGCCTTCCCAAATGCAAGAAGTTTGTGACACAGTGGGAGTGAGTAGAAAGGGATACAGAGCCATCTCTAAAACCTGGTTCAGGGTCCTTAAGTATTACAAAATCAAAGCTTTTGGGTTGCCTAGACCTCACAATGTTGGAAAATATAGAACTATGTTAAATGAGGAAATTTCTAAACATTTCGGAGAGTATTTCCATATTGAGGGAACAATGCCATATGAGAGACAAAAAAAAAAATCATCTTTTGAATACAACGTTTATAATAATATTTGGATGAACATTAGAAAAGTCCAATCTTTTATGGTGAGATATTACAACATAAGAGAAATAGATTGTGAAGGAAAACTTGTATTTGTTTTAAAATTAGATGAAGCTCAAATCCAAAAGTGTCAAAAAATGGAAAGAATATCTATATCCCTAATGAATAAAGCATTGGACTATAGTCAGGGTAAGCTTGATTCTCCACACCACAAAACTCAATCAGAAATGGAGCTATGGTGGATTGGATCAGCTCAGGTACCAGTAGAGAGTCATGAAACATTAAAGTGGCTCTTCTCAAAAACAGACATTCCTTCAGTTATTCAGAGCCAGAATACAGGTGAACACCTTCATGTTGATGACGTAGGTGATTTCATTGTAGAATGGCATTTGAGTGCCGACCTCAAGGCGTTGAAGTGTATGTTTGGTGTATGTGGAGGAGCAAATACCAAATATCCATGTCTTTATTGCATGGCAAGCACAGGGACAAAAGAATGGCTTGCAGAAAATGAGATTGGAAAACCACCATCCAGAAATAATGTGAATATTGTCGATTATCCAACTTCTGTTAAAATATGGGATCCAATTCTACCAATACATTTGAAGAATGTGCATATATGCACACTGCATGCAGAGATAAGAATCTTGGACAAATTGCTCAGACTTCATCTGGACTATGCATATTCTATTAAGCCGACTAAACTTGCAGATGAGTGCATAGAAAAGTGCGAAGCCTTGCTCTCTCAAATGGGTTTTCATGGTGGGGAAGTGCATCTTAAAAAAGATCCTGTTCTTTCTGGAGGTACAGGTGATGTTCTGCAAGATGTTTCAATGGGAGGAGCAAAAGCGAGAAGATTTTTGAGCAACCATGACACCAAACAAGTCAACGCAATGTGGAACTGTTGGAAACAGCTGTGTGTCATCACCACAAATGTCAAAAGTAGACCAGATGTAGCCAACAAACGTATGGAAGTTTGGAAAAAACTCGACAATTTTTTCAAAGTCCTCAGACGACAAGTTGGTTCAAATACTTATGCAGATGATTTCAAAAACGCAATAAAGCTTTTGATCAAAGCTATCACAGATGCCTGGGGAGAAAAAGACATAACTTATTACTTGGTGAGTATTCAGACTTATCAAAACAGTTATAAATTGGTGTGTCCAGACCTATTACTTGAAATTTCTTAAATGTACTAACAAAAATTTTCTTTGTAGCATATTCTTTACTTGCATGGACCATATTTTGCTACAGAAGGACCACTTGCAACATGGAATACACAAGGATTGGAAAAGTCTCATTATCAAGCGAGAACTTCCTTTTTTAGATGTACCCGAAGAGGAGGAGGTGGACAAAGAAGAAGCAATGCACTTAACGAATTATTCAATTGGTTCTACAGGAGGCAATTACAAAGGATGAGATCAAAGACCCAGCAATCTGAAACTACACCAACACCACAAGAAAGAGATTAATGATTACTAACACATTTGTACCTCTAACAAAAAGTTTTGCTGAAATAAAGTTGGTCCTTGCAAAATATTGTGTACATTAGTACTTGATTCTCTTGGGACTTCTTGGCATGTCACCTCTGTATCTCAAAAATTTTCTCCTTCTATAACCTCCAAGGAGATTGATATCTGACACCTCAGCTGCAGCTGCATAACTAGAGTAGCAAAGAAAGTATCTTGCTCTTGAGGCATTGAAACCTGCAGCATATCCAAAGATTCTAAGAGCAGCAGCTCTCTCTAGAAGCAAAACCTTGTTAGCATTTATTTGAAGGGGAGTATATCCCATAAACCTTGACAACACCTTGAAGGCAAATATTGGCAACTCAGCATCTTCAGAGAAGTTCATGTGGAATGCACAGAACACAGCCTTATCCAATGTAGGCAAATAGTGCATGAGAGCAGATGAAGGCCTTCTTGACCTTGTTTCTGTAGATTTCACTCTGGTGCCTCTAGCTCTTCCCAGAAAATCATCCTTATCAAGCAATTCAATCTGCAAGACAAAAAACTCAATTAAAAAAAAATACAATCACAATGACATTTAACAAAGGATTAAATGAAGCTTGAAATCTCTGCCAAAAGACTCAATACCTAACTCAATTAGTCTGTCCTCAAAATCCTCATCACTCAAGGAAGGTTTCCCCTCTTCCATTTTGTTAAGGCACAAGGCAAGTGCATCAGTAGCAGGGATAAATGAGTTGTCAGATGTTTGCAAATCAAGTGCCAAAAACTCTTCCTTTGGCTCTACTTCTGTATCAATAAAGTCTTTGGCCACTTCACAAGCTTCTGAAATTGCTGCAATACAGTAGTCTTCTCTGATATTGAAGAGACATTGAAGATAGGAAAGGGGAATAAAATCTTTTTCATTGATATAAAAGAAAGGAAGGTTTGGAAGAGTAACAGAGGATTCAGATATACTTGCTACCTCTGAAGGCTCTTCAGTAATAGTGGAAGCCCTAAATTCTGCAACATCAAGATTTGCACTTTCTCTCTCCTCAGCTTGAACATCAATTTCTTCCTCTTCTAAAATTTCACATTTCTCTAACTTTGAAACTGTGGTGACAATTAAGTTTTCTTCCTCATTCTCTGCATCAATTTCTGGTTGTTGCTCTTTATCCTGTATCTCTGCTTTCAAAAATAGGAAGAAAAGAAAGGAGACATCCTTGGGGACAAGGTTGCAATGTTTTTTATGGATAGGACAAGAAATGGATGAAGGGCATGTGAAAGAAGTTCTATTTGAAAATCTACTGAACCTCTTTGTTACTTTAGCTTTCTCCACAGATAGCTGTGTAAAATCTGTAAGGTGACAAAAATCATGGTCTCCGACACGAAAACAATGAGCTTGAATTGACATTTCAAATTGGTTGTACTCATCTTCAAGAATGTCCTTGAGCTTCAACAAAACATCTGAAAGAGAAAACCTTGGATTGAAAATCTCCACTGCATCAAAGTATACCTTCATATCATGACCATCCTGCAAAATAGCATTCAAGAGCTTCTCACTTGGGCTTTCTTCAACAAGCTCATGTCGACCCGCAACACCTTTACTCATTGAGATATTTGACAAAAATGACTGAAAAATTCTGATGTGCCAGAACCAAGCGAAAATGAAAGGTCCAAAAAGAATGGATTGACTCTATCGCTTGGTGCGGGATTTGACAATTCCAAGGTCTCCAAATTAATTCTGATTTTTGCAAAACAGGGTTTGGAAGAGAAAACGGTGCACAACTTGATCTGACGCAAATGAGTGGGGAAAAATTTTAAAAGCGCGTGACTAAAAGACATTAAATAGTGACCGTTAAAGCCACGTGGCAATAATGATTATATACCACGTGTACTCAACGGTACTTTGTACGACATATCTTAGGTATAAATACTAAATTATGTTAAAAATATTCATTTTTTTCTCCGTCACTTTCTCAAGCACCTTTTGTTTCTCAACCCCACTTTTCCCATATCAAGCGGTTTCAAATCCGTAACCGGATCAAGCGATAACTGACATCCGAGATCTTTGCATTCTCCGCATCGCTTCGTTCCTGCCCGAATCAAGCGATTACACACATCCGATTCACTAGGATTTCCCTCATCGCTTCGTTCAGGTCTGCATCCTGCATCAAGCGATAAACTACATCCGAACCTCCCGGATTGTCATCATCGCTTCGTTCAGGTCTGCATCCTGCATCAAGCGATAAACTACATCCGAACCTCCCGGATTGTCATCATCGCTTCGTTCGGGATTCTTCTTATTTTTACCTCGTGCCCGAATCAAGCGATTGTCACCTTTCATAAGCTTTGGAATCCCTTTATCGCTTCGTTCGGGCTACTTCATTTTTTTGTCCTATAATACAAATTGCTTGATCTGGTCTCCTTTTCTAGCTTTAATGGCAAGGACGAAGCAGACTGCAAGGAAAGTTTACCCACCATTGCAGACTGAAAAAGCTGAAGACAAGCCAGGTCCTTCCGAACAGGAAAAGCCCCTTCCAAAGCCTCGTGCGAGGGCGACAGCAAGAAAGAGATTGAATTATCAGGTGAAGTCCTTAAGGGAGATAAGAGCAGCACAGAAATCTACAAGTCTCCTCATCCCTCGACTGCCATTTACACGGGTTGTCAGGGACATATCAGAAAGGTTGGTTGGTAAAATGAGAAACACATATCTTCAGAAAGTTCGATGGGAAACCCAGGCCCTCATGTGTCTTCAAGAGGCTGCTGAAGATTTTTTAATCGACTTTATGAATGATGGCTACATTGCTGCTGCATTTGCTCATAGGATCACTCTTATGAGCAAGGATTTTGTGCTGGTGTCCAGACTTAGATATAAGTTTGACAAAGCTTTGGAGCCTATTCCAAGTCAAGATCTGAGAGCTTTTGAAATTCTTAATATCCCTCCAGCAAGGCAACCCAAGCAGTCTGTTGTTATTGAAGATATTTCTCATCCTTATGATACAAGAAAAGCTCAGGATATCAAAGAAGAAGTTGAAAAAGAGAGAGAGCAAGAGAAAATTTCAGAAGATGCACTTCTTTCTCAGCAAGCTGAGATTCTCCATTCATCCAATTCAGAGCTTTATAAGAATGTGACAGGTCAGATGATAGTAGATGTGTCCATGCCTGGAGAGGATGAGGTGTATTGTGACATTGCCCCTGAGGACACAAGCATGCTTGTAAATCCTAATATTGAGATATCTGACATAGTCCTCTTCATCTGCCTGAGGTTTGTAGGGATTTGCTTTTGTTTTCTTGATGAATTTCCCAGGAACCATATTTTGTTGACATGTTTTGTTTGTGTATCCAGATGTCTTATGAGGGATCTGCATGAATCAATGGCTGTGCAAGTGACAATTCTTGATCCCCTTGTTACACAGTGCCTTTTCAATAGGCAAGGGGATCTTGCAAGTTTTCTCAAAAACTTTGATATGCTTACCTGCAATTACATTGTGTACCCTTATGTTGAAGTGTAAGTTTCATTCTCAATTTAATACCTTTTGCCTATTATAGACATGAGTATTCATTACTAATTTTAGTACTCATATTATCACAGAGGCCATTGGAGTCTTATTATTATCAATCTATTGGATAGAGATGTGATCTTTATGAACTCTTTGGCATCCATCCATGGGAGAAGTAAAATGTAAGACCCTCAAATTTTGCCATGTGTTGACCCTCAAATTTCTTGCATGATTTCAATTATTTGGTTGACCCTCAAAATTTTTTGTTTGCAGTGCTGTCAAACTTATCTTGAGTTTTCTAGCCTCTACCTATGTAGACTACAAACTTGAAGATTTTAAGTACTTCAATCAGGAAGTTCCCTTGCAAAAAGACTCAACATCTTGTGGATGGATGGTTCTTGCCAATGCTTGGAGATTTCTTGAGTCAAGATTCAGAATGACAACACTTCCTGTAAGTTCATGAATAAAAGCCATTGATTGATTTAGTGAATACACTGAGTGACCTGTTTTCTTACTTTTTTATTTTCTTTTGTCTTAGTTGCATGAGTATTCAGATTCTTGGGTAAGTTGGGTAAGGGAGAAGGCAGTGTCCATGGTTTTGAGCAGATCCATCAATCCATATGATCCTGATTCTCCCTTTCCACCTGGAGCCAAGGCTACAACTTCAAAGAAAAGGAAAAGGGAGAAGAAGGAAAGCAAAGACAAGGATGACTCATTCAAGAAGGAAAAGACCTCTGCCAAAGAGAAGAAGAAGAGAAAGAAGAGCCCTTCCAAGAGCAAGTCTTCCAAGGGGAAAAAGAGCCATTCTAAATTAAAGATCCCTCAGGCTACAGAGAAGATCCCTATCCCTCCTGTTAAAGAGAAGAGCCCTAGCCCTCTTGCTAAAGAGAAGACCCCCAGCCCTCCTGCCAAAGAGATGAGCTCTTCACCAGCTCAAGGGAAGACACCAATCAAAGAGAAGATCCCTAGTCCTCCTACCAAAGAGAAGAGCTCTTCACCAGCTCAAGGGAAGACACCAATCAAAGAGAAGATCCCTAGTCCTCCTATCAAAGAGAAGACACCTATCAAAGAGAAGACCCCTGTCAAAGAGAGGAGTGCTGCTAAAGGTCTTCCTTTTCACTCACCAGTGAAATTTAAAATTCAGAAGCGTCGTTTGTCCAACAAAGGTAGTAAGAAGGCAAATGTTGGCTCTCCATTTAATTTCTTGTTCAAGTTCCCCAAGAAGACTGCCAAGTCTCCAAGGCCAACCTCCAAAGAATCTTCTCCAAAACCAGACCCCACTGCCAAATCTCTCTCGCCAACACGTGAAGGTCTCAAAGAGGAGCCCAACTTACCACCATTAGGGGAATCCACTCTAAAGTCTTCCTCTCCAACACCTCAAGTTCTGAAAACTCCAGAACTTGAACCTCAATCAGCAAAATTTGATCGAAGCAAACAGAAGAGAGAAAGATTCTCTAAAGATGCAGGGTCATCTCATGCCAAAAGGAAAGTTGATTTTGCAGAGTGACTCCACATATTGGATTTTGTTTTGTTCATTTTGTCCATATGAACACAATTTTTTGGGTTACTTTTCTGTAAAATTCTGTATCAATAATTTGATATCAATCTGTTAAACCTTATTTTGTGTCGCGAACAATTTGTTAACCAATTTTGTGAAGAAGACGAGACGAAATCTAGCAGAATATATTGATTACATTATCATTTTCAACTATACAAACTTGCCCTTGCAAGTGGCTCAAATACAACTTTCTTTGGGGGGAGACATGTGATGCATGAGGTTACACTCTCCATCCTTGTACGGATAACAATATCATCTACTTTGAATCTATATTCGGGTGATATTTCATCCAGAAACTCAAGCGACTCTCTAACATGTTGTAGTCGCCAGTTTGATGTTACTATGAGTTTCCTTGGATCTATGAATGGATGGACTATGATGTTAAATTCAAACTCTGGACAATTCTCTTCAGAGTCCAAAGGGACCCAACTACCAAGCTTGCTTTTCCATCTCCTATAGTCATAGCCCAAAACTAAGGATTGGCGACACAGTTGGTATGAGATGGACAAAGAATTTGGGCTTACTCTACAACTGATATTGTCCCCCATATGAAAAGTTTCCTTGGTACTCCATCCTTCTCCAAGTACAGTGTCCAGATCAGTCAGAGATAGTCTTCTATTAAGCCACATCGTTCTTGTCCTCTCCAATTCCATTGTTTTGAAACATGCCACAAAGACATGTATAGGCAAGAACCATTGAAGTTTAATCCTTCTTGAAATCCTTCCAGGAGACATTGCTTTAAGAATATCATCTTTGATTTTGGATTTGAAGCTTGTTATGGTATTTGGATCAGGAACTTCCCATTCTAGTGACATTATTGTGGGAATAGGTATGTCATACAATTCTCCATGAACACCTTCTCTTGATGGAACCCTGTATTCTGCAAAATACACAAATAAATCCACTGATTTGTAAAATGAAGGTGGTTTGTTTGTGTACATGACATCTGCAATCCCCTTGTGAATTGCCTTGAATGTGCCACTTAAGCTCTCAACAGGCTGCCACTCCACAGCTGTTGACGGAAAGATAACTGAAATGAAACAAAAAACAAATATATCAGAAAGAGAAATATTGTGTTGTGTCAAATAGATAAAGGTTTGTTGAATTACAGTAAGAATGGAGAATTGGATGTTCATCCAAGTTCAACACCATATCTTTGGCCATGTAGACATGTTGAACTTTTGCAAGCCAGCCATTGTCGGTCACTTTGAATGCAAGAACACGACCTTTCCAATGGGATTTCACTTCATTCCGCTTGGTTCTTTTCACCCTGTGGGCACCTTTGCAAGAGGGAAGCATTGTTACCCAATCATTCACACGAAAAGACATGGGTTTCCAAACACCATCTTCTCTCGTGTTATGAAAATCACAAGAAGTAATATTATGAGAAGGACGACGTGAGGACGCCATAGAAGCTCACAGACAAGAGAAAAATAGTGAATCTTTTGAATAGTGAATCTTTTGAATAGTGAATCTTTTGAAAGTGCAAAGAAGAAAGAATAAACCATATGCCGAAATGAAAGGATGGCGGAAAGTAGACGTATGATGTTTTGTCATTAATAGCGTTGTTTTCAAGGCCTGAAAAGAGGATTTCGTATCTTAATGCTTGATTTTTTGAAATAAAAAATGGAACAAGCTGTCACTATTTTGGACCCAAACTTTAATGTTAGCCATCGTAAACGTCTAAATTTAGCCGTTTTAGCCGTTCGCCACTAAAATAGAACCGTTAAGAAGACATTTGGAGGAGACAAGAATGCCATACTTTTGTATACGTGTCAATTCACAATTGGACAATTTCTTAATCCTTGGATTAACAAACAGCCCTTTTCTAGCCGTTTTTGGCCCTAATGTGTGGGATTTGAAAAGGGAGGATGTGAAGCAGTACAGGGGTCAATAGAATAGATGGAGCCATCACACCAAAGGTCTATGTGTTGCTTCCCCGATAACCTCATATGATCTTTAACATCTGATGAGAGCAATAGTTGTCCACTTCTGTGTTTTTGAATGGGTGCATACGCACTATCTAGATCAATGTGTAGATGGTACTGTCTCTTAATGCTTTCATGATTAGACTCTTCAATAGAATGAGTGTGTACATGGTTGTTCTCCCATTGGAGTGTTCTAGAAATGAGTAAGTATACTATATGATGCAGAGTGAAAGAATATGACTGGCTATGGTAAGAGAAGGCTTGTACTTGTCTTTTGAAATTGGAGATGAAGGTTCTAATTCCCTTCAAACTGTCTTCCCCGCAATAATATCCTCCTGAACTAACTTTATTCTTGCAGTTTTGAATATGTATCATTTCAAAGAAGTTCCAACAAACTTTAAGATGACCGTTTGGGAGAAAATTTACCTCTCTGGCTCAGACACTACACTTTTATGACTTTTACATTCTCTTTATTTTAATATTTCAAGATTTTTTCTAGAGAGAGAAAATAAGAATCGACCATTTTCTTACAAGGCCCTACGAATGACCTCCAAAATGTCCTAATGACATCAAAGGTACCATTAGGTATGGCATATCTTTATAAATTAGCAATTTCTTAACTGGATTTTGTGGCTTAGATTGGGTAGGAGATTGTTATAGCGAGAAAACTATTTTTGGTTACTGTTTTCTTATTAGATCTAGAATTATATCCTGTATCAATAAGAAGCAGCCTCTACAGTGCCACTTTCTTCTACAGCAGCAGCTGAGTTTTCTTATTAGATCTAGAATTATATCCTGTATCAATAAGAAGCAGCCTCTACAGTGCCACTTTCTTCTACAGCAGCAGCAGCTGAGTATAAGGTAACGTGCTTTGCTTCATATGAAGTAGTTTGGTTGAGGATGATCTTAAGATACATACATGTTGTTCAAAAGGGAGCGACATTGTTGCTGTGTGATAATCGGAGTTACATTGCTATTGCCAAGAGCACGGTGTTTCATGCTCGCACAAAGCACATTGAGATATAGTACCATTATATGTGAGCTTATTATGGATGAGAGGTGGAGCTTGCGTATGATCAGATGATGTTCCATCCCTTGACACTATGGATCCTAGATATTCACTTTAATGGGTAAAGAAGGTACACTTACTCTTCTTGGCAAAAAAATTGTGCTTTCTGAGGGTTTCCATGACTTTATGTACATTTTTCTTATGATCAGTAGCATTCTTGGAGTAAACCAAAATATCATCAAAGAAGACTAAAATGAAATCATCCAGATTCTCTTGGAGCTTTTCTTGTATCAATAGATTAAAGATAGCAAGGGCATTAGTTTAATTAGAATTATGAGCTCATAACGTCCATACTGAATATTAAAAGTTATGTTTAGGAATATCTTGCTCCTTAATTCTGACTTGGTAATATCCTGACTTTAAGTTAATTTTTTTAAATTTTTGAATTCGGTCTCATCTATCCTAGAAATAGGATATTTATTCTTAATGGTAAGTTGATTTAACACATAATCTGAGAGTCCAATCCTTCTTCTTCTGGAAAAGAACTAGTTCACCTTAAGGGGATACACTTAATCAAACAAAACCTTGCTCAAAAAGCTGCCTCAATTGTTTCTTGAGTTTAATTGCTTCTGGACTATCCATCTTCTTATTATAAGCTCTTTTTGTAATTGGTTGGGCTCTAGGGATCAACTCTATCTCATGATCAACCTCATGAGTGAGGGGGCATTCCAAAAAAAACTTCAAGAAATATGTCAGCATACTCACTTAACCATTCGGGATTCTTAGTATCTGACTCTTTGCCTATAGGATTGAGCTTGATAACATAAATTGCTTGCTTCTTCTTGATTCCTTTCAATAACTTAGATGCTTTTACAAGTTACAAGGTAGGAGGCTCTAGTTACTCCAATCCCTTACCCGTTTCTCCAGTGAAGATCCATGAAGGAAATAGTCCCTTTGTGATGATAAATATTAGCTTAATTCTACATGAGCTAGTTATACTAAGAATTTCGAGTAAGACTCCAAACTTACATTTAGTCAGGTTTCCATCCAAGGAGGCATAAATTGCATATGTCTCATGCTGCTTGAACCTTTCCACTAGCCAATTCAACTTACATTCATGTACCATCCAAGAAGAAATAAATTACATCCATCTCACGGTACGTGAAAAGAACCTTTCCACTAGCCAATTCAACTTGCATTGGTTTACCTTGCTTCTCATTCGATTACTAATTCATGTAAGAATTTGAGTGAAATTAATGAATGTGTGCTTCTTAAATAAACCAAAATCTTAAAATCTTTACCTTAGAACTTAGCCAAAGTCTAAATTACAAAGAAATTATAGTTTTAACATTGGTTCTCAATGGCAACATGAAGTCTACCTCTTTCTTCTTCCTCTTGGTCAGCTACTACTACAAACAAGATTAGAAGTTGATGACTAGGGGCTAGAACTAGCCTTCTCCGATTTCTCCAATTTTGAGGTGGAGATCCTTGATTGGTTTAGATTGAGACTATAGGCCTATGGGTCGACTTGCTTCAGAGACTTGGATTTAATCCTATCCTTGATTTCTCTTTGGCTTTGGCATACTAGAATTAGATGGAGCTCTCTTTGAGAGAAAGGGGAGAAGGATCTCATCATCCATCGCGCGAGAGCATATCAGACTAGGCTTATATAAGGTTGGTGATATGCCTCAATAGGCTTGCCTACTTGAGATAACTCTAGGAACTCGTTTATCTTCTCCTCCTGAAATCTAAGGGGACAAAGATGCTTCATGTCATCCCATATAAGTTTGCCTTAGTTTAGATGGTTAGATTCAACATGGTTCTTTAAGGGCCGTAATCTCCAATTTGGCAAGAGTTGTCTTGCTTCTATCATTAGACCTTGTAATGTCAAATTACTCATCCATGGAGACAATCCAATTGAAAACCATCTCTTTGTCATTATTACCCTCACCTCAGAATGGCTGAGACGACCTATGGAATGTCTCTTTTTGACATCATTATCCAATGCCTCAATTTTGGGTACATCATTTTGTGCTTTGATGTCGTCCATGCCTCATGATTCTTCTTAAAGTGAAGACTTATTGAATAACAATCTTGGCAATGATTATATAATGAGAAAAATATTTCCTTTTTTTAAAATTAGATTATTGGGGAAAGATTTTAATCTTAGGATGATCCAAAAAGCTAGAAATAACGATATCAGCCTATAGTTTTAAATTTAAAATATAAGGAAGATACAGACTAAGATGATTAAGCCTGGCTAGACACTTATCAAAGGTAAAAAGACTTCCTGCACTCCTTTACAAAATCTAGACTTTCCATAATCATGGCCAAGCTAATATTCAAGGCATAGAATGGAAGATAGTCTATGTCTATCACTATAATAAACTTTTCTTTTGTCCTTGTCCCACTAGTAATGTTGCATAAATATTAAGGCTCCTACCTGAAGTAATATTCTATGTAATTAAGGTAGAAGGTTGCATCCATCACTCTTTCACTAGCCAAATTCTCAAGTGTAACTTTGATTGCTTGTCTTTCCAAGGAACAAGGCAAGTTTTGGACCATACTGCATTTTTAATCTTACACAACATTACGCAAGAAAGATAATATTTAAACAAAAGACAATTCAATATATACTTAATTTCAAAAAGTCATATTTGAGTACATCAAAAGAGGTCATCAATGACCAAGCCTAGCTTATGGAGTGGCGATACATGCAAATGGACATGCCATAGTAAACTTGATCAGAGGCTTGACTAGTAGTCACGATCCTATGCCAAGAAATATAACACCTAAGAGTCATGTACATCAATCTATGAACTCTAAGATCTTGCCGAAGAGATCCATAGAGAACTATCCCTCTCATAACATCTAGTAAAATAAGGATCAGGACAAGGGAAATGTTCTTTGCCAATTGCTCAAGGGGCCATGATCCACTATCCTAAGTACCATCTATATCTCTGATCAGCAATGGCCAAAAAGTAGAGAGCCTCGAAGTGTAGGGCACAAATCCCCTCAGCATAACACAAGCCGAGGAGAGAAGATGCTTGAAGGTGAAGGCTATCATGTTTAGGTTTTAGTTTGTGCACCATATGATAAAAATACATCTAACATGTTTAACCTGGCTCCGCTTTAATATGAGTTGTGAGACCCCTACTCTACTATCTAGGTAGTGGAATCACAGTAAGGGTGTAGGGTGACAAAGAGTTTCCTAAAACTAAACTAACAAGAAGAAGAGTATCAATTCCTTTTTCAAGAGAAAGAGGCACCCATCAAATGATAAATTAGAAAAAGAATCTATAAATGACACTGCAAGTTAGTTTCCAAATGAGAATGAAATATCTAGAGAGCTTGTGAAAGATATTGCTACACTAGGAGACACAACCTCATCTTATGATGATATGATTTCCATCTTCACACCCCTTCAATCTAATTGTGACTTGTATCGAGATCTAAAAGCCTACATAGAAGGGTATTCTAATGCCGCACACGAACCTCCAAGGTCTTCACAGACTTCTAAACAAGCCTTAAAACAAAATAAGGGGACTCTTAGACACCAACTATCCTTACATTGTGAGGCTTGAACGAGGCCCAAGATAAGCTCAAATGGCCTCGGGAGATGGAGATTCTACTATGCAATTTCTAGTACATCTTCATCACAAGCCAATTCTACACTACTGCGAATGATGGCACCAAGACTATGACCGCAAGACCTATGTGGTCATGTCATGGATGTGCCCCTTGTATGTAGACCAATATAGATACATGGCCATCCCCTTCTCCACACAATTCATCAATCATCACTGTGAGTTCACTCCCTAGCTTCTATCTTAGTAGTTCTAGATTAGCCATCAAAGCTCCCTTCATAAGAGCACATGGGTGTGGGGATTTACCATCATCTATTATATCACTTCAATAATACAATATTATTATATATCTTTGATATTGTGCAATTTTAGTTTTAAATTTTTGTGATGCGAAACATCCTACTTCTTGTGAGTGTTTTGTATGAAGCTTATACGTGACATGCGGTTTCTTCAAAACAACGATAACTCAAGCAAGCATGAATTAATTTAAAGGGTTCTAGATATTGGCAATGGAGCAGACATGGATAAAAGAAGGCATTGATTCAATTACACCAAAAAGCAAGGGTTCTAGATATTGGCAATGGAGCAGACATGGATAAAAGAAGGAATTGATTCAATTACACCAAAAACACTTTTAGAGAGAGAGAGTCTATAGGAAAACTTGATTAAATTGGTGTATAGAGGACTTTCAAGTGTTATGGAGTATGCATCATATTTTAGAAAGCATGATATTCTTGCACCTCAAAACCTGGAGGTTGATTCAATCAGTAGCACCACACTAAATGCTATGCCTACAGCGAGAAAGGAGTATTTGAGTGCAAATTCAATCAATAATACTAGTGAAGGTTCCTTTCCATATGCAGCAAGTATATAGATAGCCTAAATCTTGCTTGGTGGGGAGAGCAAGGAGTATTTGAGTGAAAATTCATTTAATAATTCTAGTGAAGGTTCCTTTCCATATGCAACAAGTATATAGACAGCCTAAATCTTGGTTGGTGGGTATCCACCTCACTGAAATGTTCCAATAGTTTTATTACGCAATCCCCATTGCTAGAAGGGATTGTACAAACAAAATCTAATTAAAATGTAAGGTGTTCCACATAAAGGTATTAGAGGCACAAACATTTATTGGGACTAACATTGGGAAAAATGTTCATTCCAAGCATAACTTACATTCCAAGTACATTGTAACTTTTGCTTGATATGAGACAGAGGAAGCTCCCTGTGTGACTTGCAATTAGGATAATAATAAACAAATCACAAGGCCAAATGATGTCTATTTCAAGAGTGCTTAATCATGGGTAATTGTATGTTCCTTTCTCACATGTGCGATCAGATGTTGTCAAGGTTTTGAAGGCAATTAGTTATCCTTTTAAAGTATGAGTCAATGTTTTTAGTATCCTTCCTAGTTAATTATTTAGATCTACTTATATGTGTTTTCTATTCTTGTTGCAACATAATTTGTGTGACAAGTAGCTAAATTTTTATTTTGTTTTTCAACATGCAAATTATGAATATGGATCCACTTAATGTACTATCCTTCATGATACTATAGATGGCATTATAAAAATTTGTGGAGCTTGGCACTTAACAAATCAATAGAAGCCTTTATGAAATGGGTGTATAGAGAGGACCTTCAAGCTTAGTGAAGAATACATCATATTTTAGAAATCGTATTTTGCTTGGCACTTAACAAATCAATAGAAGCCTTTATGAAATGGGTGTATAGAGAGGACCTTCAAGCTTAGTGAAGAATACATCATATTTTAGAAATCATATTTTTCTTACACCTCAAAAACTTGAGGTTTATTCAATCTCAATCTCACTAGTACAATGCATGGGGAGAGTAAGGGTATCGAGTATAGATTTAGAGAACGATACTAGTGAAGGTTCTTTTCTATAGAGTATCTAGACAATCTAAATGTTGGTGGTGGTGAGTATCCACCTCACCAAAATGCTCTAACAGTTTTATTGCACAATCTCAATCCCTAGAAGAGATTGTGCAAACAAAACTCGATTAACATGCAAGATGCTCCATATGAAGGTAATATAGGTAAAAACATTTACTAGGACTATAATTGGAGATGTAAGATTCCTCCCCCAGTCCCTCAAGATGTCCAGTTTCTCCCCCTGTAATCAATCCCCTTTTTCAGAATAATAATAGATCTTGTTTCTATCTGTTTTGGCCTAGAGAGAGAAAATATTCTAGAGAGAGATAATTTAGTTTCTAGATATCTTTGGATGAAAAAATATCCCTTCTTATTAAAATGATTTTCCCTGAAACAGAAATTCAAAAAGAACTTTCTAGTGTGCAATTGGAATAAATTGAAAATAGGTAAAAAGGACCTTAGCAGCCTGAGGGTCCAGATTTTCTGAAAATTTTGGATTAAGGTTCCTATGGACCAATAAGATTAATCCAAATGTAGGGAGGAGATAAATTAAAGAATAAAAGAAAAATCCTCCAAAAATGAGTAAATACTCACATAAGATGAAGAGTTGACGAGTTGACTAAGGACAAGGTTTATTAGTTAAAAAAGAAGAGATATTTAGAGGAAATGATGCATTTTTGACACCTCAGTGTGTGGGGAATTCCCCTCATGAAGGAGGTACCTATTTCACATGTGTTTTAAACACACAAATAATGAGATATTTTCATCTCTCCTCTCTCCTGTTTCAACTAGAACCAAAAAGTAAGCTAAACTGACCTAAAAATGGTTAAAAAGTGACCAAACTGATCTGGAAAATTCTAGAATCAGTTTGCTTGGTTAGAGGCTCACTTTTTTCTATAAATAGAAGCCTCCCACTTTGTAAAAGGTTAATAGTGTTTATGCACTGTTACTCTACTCCTTCCCAAAGCCAAAAACATTGAATTCATTGATAATTCACTTGTTTTTTACTAATTCCTCTACAAAGAATTGGTGGCCACTCTTGATCCAAGCAAGAGTAGAACCCTCAATCCCTCAAGCCAAAGGAAAACTCACAAAAACTCCATGTAAGTTAGAAATTCTACTTTTTTTAATTCTATTCTATGGTTTTCTGAATTCTTACTTTTTTTAATGTGAAATTGGATGTTATGCCTTGATGGAAAGGCTTCCCTCTTCTCTTCATTGTGAATTCAGCCCTTCTTTATCCAAGATGTGTAATCAAAAAAATAAAGTTAAACTTTTTGTATTGTTTACTCTTTAAAAAAAAATGAGAATTGATTAGATTAGGGTGCTAAATTTATCTTGGGGTAAATTCTAAGCAGATTTAGAATGTAAAAATTGAGAAATGGTCAGCCATACAAAGGAGGTTATGGCAAAATTTTCTTAAATTTTGTGGAGATAAGTTTTATCTTTATGTTATTCAAAAAGAGTAATCCCCTCCGTTTGTGTATTCTAAAAGTGTTATTTTCATTCTATACATAGAAAGATGCATATTGGAAATATTTTTATTATAAAAGCGTTATTTAGAATTAACTTCTATGCATAGAAAGATGCATATTGAAAATTCTTTTTATTATAAAAGTGTTGTTTTCATTTAATTTTTATTTTATGCATAGAAAGATGCATAAAGGAATTTATTTTTATTTCAAAAGAGTTTTTTTCATTAATTTTGATTTTATGCATAGAAAGATGCATAAAAGAATTTATCTTTATTTCAAAAGAGTTATTCTCATTAATTTCGATTTTATGCATAGAAAGATGCATAAAGGAATTTATCTTTATTTCAAAAGAGTTATTCTCATTAATTTCAATTTTATGCATAGAAAGATGCATAAAGGAATTTATCTTTATTTCAAAAGAGTTATTCTCATTAAATTTATCTTTATTTCAAAAGAGTTATTCTCATTAATTTTGATTTTATGCATAGAAAGATGCATAAAGGAATTTATCTTTATTTCAAAAGAGTTATTCTCATTAATTTGATTTTATGCATAGAAAGATGCGTAAAGGAATTTATCTTTATTTCAAAAGAGTTATTCTCATTAATTTTGATTTTATGCATAGAAAGATACGTAAAAGAATTTATCTTTATTTCAAAAGATTTATTCTTATTAATTTTGATTTTATGCATAGAAAGATGCGCAAAGGAATTTATCTTTATTTCAAAAGAGTTATTCTCATTAATTTTGATTTTATGCATAGAAAGATGCGTAAAGTAATTTATTTTTATTTCAAAAGAGTTATTCTCATTAATTTTGATTTTATGCATAGAAAGGTGCGTAAAGGAATTTATTTTTATTTCAAAAGAGTTATTCTCATTAATTTTGATTTTATGCATAGAAAGATGCGTAAAGGAATTTGTTTTTATTTCAAAAGAGTTATTCGCATTAATTTTGATTTTATGCATAGAAAGATGCATAAAGAAATTTATTTTTATTTCAAAAGAGTTATTCTCATTAAATTTTATTTTATGCATAAAAAGATACATAAATGAATTTATTTTTATTTTGAAAAGTGTTATTTTCATTAAAATTGATTTTATGCATAGAAAGATACATAAAGGATTTATTTTTATTTCGAAAGTGTTATTATCTTTAAAATTGAATTTATGCATAAATAGATGTATAAAAGGATTTTTATAAAAGCGTTATTCCCATTGAAGTTGATTTTTATAAAACAATGAATGGATGGATAGATATGATGTGAATCAGATAAATGTGAATGAATGGATGGATAGATGTGATGTGAATCAGATTAATGTGAATGAATGGATTTATAGATGTGATGTGAATCAGATAAATGTGAATGAATGGATGGGTAGATGTGATGTGAATCAGATAAATATGAATGAATGGATGGATAGATGTGATGTGAATGAGTTAAATGTGAATGAATGGATGGATTGATGTGATGTGAATCAGGATGTAAATGAATGATATGGGATGGATGTGGATGTATATAAAAGAATGGATGTGGTTGTATGTGAAAGGATGGATGTGAAGAATGGATGTGGATGTATGTGAAGAATGGAAGCGGATGTATGTGAAAGAATGGATGTGGATGTATGTATGTGAAAGAATGGATGTGGATGTATGTGAAAGGATAGATGTGGATGTGTATGTGATAAGTATGGATGTGGATGTATGTGGAAGAATATATGTGGATGTAAATGTGATGGATATGAACGAGAATAGAGGCGATGAGCTGTGATATAAATTGGATAGATATGAATGATAAGGGATGTGAATGAATGATATGAGATGTGAATGAATGTGATAGCATGTGAATCAGGATGTGAATGAATGATAAGTGATGTGAATGAATGTGATAGCCTGTGAATCGGGATGTGAATGAATGATATGGGATGTGAATGGATATGATGTCATGTGAATCGGGATGTGAATGAATGATATGGGATGTGAATGGAAGTGATGTCATGTGAATCGGGATGTGAATGAATGATATGGGATGTGAATGGATATGATATCATGTGAATCGGGATGTGAATGGAAGTGATGTCATGTGAATCGGGATGTAAATGAATGATATGGGATGTGAATGGATGTGATGTCATGTGAATCAGGATGTGAATGAATGATATGGGATGTGAATGGAAGTGATGTCATGTGAATCAGGATGTGAATGAATGATATGGGATGTGAATGGATGTGATGTCATGTGAATCGAGATGTGAATGAATGTATGGGATGTGAATGGATGTGATGTCATGTGAATCGAGATGTGAATGAATGATATGGGATGTGAATGGATGTGATGTCATGTGAATCGGGATGTGAATGAATGATATGGGATGAGAATGGATGTGATGTCTTGTGAATCGAGCTGTGATGAATGTGATGTGTTGTGATGCGAATCGGGTAAATATGAATGGATGAGATGTGAATGAATGTGATGAATGTGATGCGAATCGGGTAAATATGAATGTGATGTGATGTGAATGAATGTGATGTGATGTGATTCGAATCGGGTAAATATGAATGGATGAGATGTGAATGAATGTGATGTGATGAGATGTGGATATGGGGTAAATGTGAGTGGATGATATCTGATGAGGATAATTGAGGAAAGAAGTGATGAGATGGAAAATGAATGCGATTGAATGAGGATGGAAAATGAATGCGATTGAATGAGAATGGATGAGATCTGATGAGGATAATTGAGGAAAGAAGGGATGAGATGGATGAATGAGAATGGAAAATGAATGCGATTGAATGAGAATGGAAAATGAATGCGATTGAATGACAATGGGAATTTATATGAAATATATGTGGATTAAGTAATGTTGATTATTGTGGAAAGACGAGAGTTCATTATAGAAACTGTATTTATGGCCTGTTTTATGTCAAGAGAATGCTGGGGAAGCGTTTTGACCGTCTTATGATTAAGGTCGTGGAGACCTAGCTGATAAAGTTACAACAGCTGACGGAGAGTCAGCGGAGGACGTCTCGCGTGGTAGCAAGGTCGGCCGAGGTCTTGACCAGCCTCGGTTCGATTTAAATGGTGAGCTTCTGGTACGGTGGATGAGGGACCAAGGAAGCAGCCTATGAGTGAAGTGCTAGGTCACCTGCGAAGGATCCTAGAGGGTGCTGACCATACGGTGCTTGGGCTCTGGGTCGCCGACGATACCCACGTGCGTCGTAGAAGATATTGGAACAAGAAGTATGAGTTGTTTTCTGAATTCAGACTTGGATCTGGTTGATTGCGCTTGGATCTGTGGTTGATTGAGCTTGCTAGTCCTCAACGGATGAGTCCATGGCTCTTTTATATGGATCTGTTGGTTGATCTTGCTGATCTTCAACGGAGATTCCATTTTGATATGTGAATATATTGCCGGAACTATCGAAAGGGTCCCTCAGTCGTCGTCAGGTGGTGAGCGTTCTGGTTGCCAATCAAAGCCTTAGTAAGAACAAAGCTAGGAAAATCTTTATACACGTCGAGAAGGAAAGAGAAGCGATGAGAGACGTCATGCCTGGGTCGAGAAGGAAAGAGAAGCGATGATTTCGGGGGTTTTTGGTGGCTATGTTGAGCGCATCCATACCATCTGATTGGGACAAATCTACGTCACCTAAGGAGAGAGAGAAGAGACGGCCGACTGGTTGACGTAGAGAGAGAGAAGGAGATTGATATAAATATATATATATATATATATTGCTTAGGCTTTCTACACCTAATATCAAAGGCTTGAAAGGATTTAAAAGCCTTTAATAAATTTAATAAAGAAAAGCTTTCAAGTCTCACTCTGTGCAGCCCCCCGCGATGTCTACTTACCACCCGTCGAGGAGGAAAGCGGGGTGAAGGAGGCTGACGGAGGAGGAGAAAAGAACCCTAGGCGGTTTTAGGCCATGGAGAATACATCCATGGTTTCCGATCGGGCCGAAAATGATAAGGAAGAAGACCACCTTAGTAGAGAGAAATCGGTGCACGACGTGCAGAGATTTTTTTTCATGAATATTTATATATTTGGAAAAAAAAAATCATGATTTTAAGCTTGTAAAAACTCTTCGAAAGCTTAAGATTGTGAAAATATACATATTCTTGTAAAAAAACAAATACCAATCCTTTGAAATTCTCTTGGCTCTAAATTTTATAAAGCACTTGTACTTGGCTCTTCTCTTTTGCTTTGCACTGCACGAGGACTTTGCAGGCTCTAATACCAATGTTGGAAGCCATGGTGAACCTTAGATAAATAATATCAAAAGAACTTAGATAAAAATAGAGACATTGCACCGTAAGCGAGATTGGGTTGAATCTCCCCCATCATGGGAGAGGCTCATGTTTTCCCATGATGTATTTATAATCTATTCCTTAAAAAGCAAGAGCCAAAAATATATGTGTGTCTCCACTTTGGGCTTGCACGTATAATACAACATATGTGAACACTGTAAGGTCCACAATGATAATTCAAACCTTATACATTGGATAAAAATTTGCACACCTAATGTATGCACAAAATACTTGCACCTAATGTGCACACAAAATACGGGTCTAACAAATATTTGCCAACGTCGCGTGCCATATAAATAATCGTCGCCTATATAAATATTCGCCAATGTCGTAATGCCCAATGGATCTGCACACGTCTTGCACACACTAACCCCACTGATCTGCACTCACATGTATCAAAAAACTCATTCCAAATAAATCCATAAATTCCAACAATCAGACCATGCTTGTTATTAGACCATGCTAGCTAGCATGATCTAGGTCAATGCTTATTATTAGATCATGCTAGTTAGCATAATCTAGGCACTTAATGTAGCTATGGAGATCTTCAATGGTCGTCATTCTCATTGTAGCTGGGGGCCACCCTTCTATGGAAGAAAAATGCATCAAATGCTAGTTATCAAACTGTGCTAGTTAGCATAATCTAGATCAAACCATGATTGTTATTAGACCATGCTAGTTAGCATCATCTAGTTATTAAATCGTGCTACTTAGCAACATCTACTTAGAAGCATCAAATTCTAGTTATCAGCTGTGCTTGTTATTAGACCATAGTAGTAGTTAGCATAATCTAGGTCAAACCATGCTTGTTATTAGACCATGCTATTACCATCATCTACTTATTAAACCATGTTGTTTAGTAACATGTACTTGGAAGCATCACATGCAAGTTATCATGCTACTTATTAAACCATGCTTGTTATTAGACCATGCTATTACCATCATCTACTTATTAAACCATGCTTGTTATCAAACCATGTTGTTTAGTAACATGTACTTGGAAGCATCACATGCAAGTTATCAAACTGTGGTTGTTATTAGACCATGCTAGATATCATAATCTAGTTATTAGCACATGCTAGTTAAAATACCATGCTTGTTTAATAGACCATGCTAGTTAACATACCATGCTTGTTAATAGACCATGCAAGTTAGCATTATCTAACTATTGAACCATGATGGTTCTCAGATGATGTGATGCTAGACAACACAATGTGTTGTGCTATTTATCATAGGAAGCTATAACTATAAGATGAATGACTAACTATAGCAAAAGGAGTTACTCCTACTAATTAGCATAGAGTTCAATGTAGCAGTAAAATATAAATTAATAGTGATATAAGTAGAGAGAGTGGGATTTAGAAAAAGATGAAAGAATGTATATAGTAACAGAAGCATATGTGTGTAATGGAACATGTGCTAACTCACAATGCGTATTAGCTGATGACCATCACATGTGCAAGTTATTTTTGGTGGTCAACACTTGACCAGCTACCACTAAAGCAAGATAATCCCATATGTGATTGAAGAGGCTTGGGCATTGAGGTACGTAGGGTCTAAATACTCATACGCTTAAACTATCCCCCACATTTTCTGTGGGCACAGGGTATTAAGATTCATTATATCTCCTACACATAGATAGCTATGGAGATTAGGGTTTATCTAATGACACATAGATATGGAGATTAGGGTTTATCTAATGACATACTAATGACACATGATTAAGCTAATCTAGGGTAGATGGTGCCTAAGTACACTCATGATGATGAGTATGTGTAATAGACTCGAGCACAATGAGGTTACAAGGTTAAGACTTGTATTCATAAAAGAGGCTTGAGATGTGTGCAAGTGCTATGTTGCATTGCTTGAAATGGCCCCCTTTTATATAAGGAGGTACACCCTTAGGCTTTTACATCAATGTGGGATAATTCCCTTTGAGTAATAGACATGTGTCACTCATGCATTCAATCATCATTATTGCGTGCCATGTGCATTTAATGCCATTACTTTCGACGTCATCATGCGGTGTCACATCTACTTAAGGTGGGACCGCTTCTGTTAAACCCTTAATCGTCAAAGTAAGCGTCAAGCTCTCTGTAAACATCATGTTCTTTTTATCAATTTTTATCGCTCAACAATACTCCCCCTTGAGCTCAACTCCACACACTACACTCCAAGTAAGCTCCTAAACCTGTGGAGCTTCTCTATGCCCAATGCCTTCGTGAAGATGTCAGCCACTTGATCCTCTGTGCTGACATATACCAAATCTACATCTCCTGCTTAGAACCTTCTGCCCTCACAAAGTGATAATGCACCTCAATGTGCTTCATTTTAGCATGATATATTGGGTTACTGGCCAACTGTATGCTGCACATGTTGTCACAATATATGACAACTGCCCTATCCACGGGCTCTCCCATGTCACCAAGTAGCTTCTGAAACCAAGCTACCTCACAAGTTGCCATAGCAGCACCCCTGTACTTTGCCTCTATACTCGACAAGGCAACTATTGGCTACTTCTTACTACTCCAACTCACAACAGCACTCCCAAATGAGAACATAAAACCATTGGTAGATCTCCTGTTTGCAATACTACTAGCCTAATCAGCATCTGTGTACCTATGCAACTGTATCTCTGTGTACCAGCCTCATAGAAAAGTCCATAATCAACTGTGGACTTTATGTATGAGAGGATCTGTCTAGCCACATCCAAGTGTGGCTTCCTAGGAGCCTGCATAAACTGAATCACAAGTCCAATAGCATAGCTTAAGTCTGGCCTTGTAATGGTCATGTAGATCAAACTACCCACTATGCGCCTGTATGTAGTGGGATCCTCCAACATCTCACCTGTATCTACGAAAAGCTTTGTGTTATACTCCAATGACACTGAAATAGGCTCACAGCCTGTCATACCATACTTGGACAGCATGTCCAAGCCATACTTCCTCTGAAATAGCAAAATGCCATGAGATGATCTCACCGCCTCTATGCCCAAGAAATACCGTAGCGCACCCAAATCCTTCATCTCAAACTTATGCTTCAAAATCATCCTGACATCATGTATGCGTGCATCACTATCACCAGTGAGATAATCAAGGCATCCACATAGATGACTAATAGCATGATCCCTCTATCTGTCTTTTTCACATATAGTGAAAAATCTGCATTGGATATCTGAAATCCAATGGTAACAAGATAATCCCTGATCTTGTTTGACCATACTTTGGGTGCCTTCTTCAAGCCATATAAGGCTTTGCGTATCCTGCACACAAAATCTAGATGTGCATCACTCTCATAACCTGGTGGTTGCATCATGTACACTTCTTCTTGAAATCACCATGCAAGAAAGCATTCTTTACATCCATTTGATGTAAAGACCAACCCTTCGCTGCAGCCATAGCAATGACAGCTCTCATGGCTGCCATTCTTGCAACCGGGCTGAATGTCTCCTCATAGTCTATGCTATAAGTCTACGCATAGCCCTTGGCAACCAATCTTGCCTTGTACCTGCTCCACTAAACCATTAGCATTGTGCTTGACTTTATACACCCACTTACATCCAATTGCCTTCTTTTCCTTAGGCAAAGGCACTAATCCAATGTTGCCATCTCCTCATCCATGGCATCTTCCCATTTCTTATTTCTAATTTCCTACTCAAAGCAAGTGGGATTAACCTCCTGTATTACTTTTACCATGTAAGCATAATGATGGGCTGTATATCCATCATATCTCAACCTATCAACAGGGTATCTAATCCTTGTAGACCTACGTACACCTGGATCACTGCCAGGTGTCCTCAAAACAGCCGTGGTTCTCCTTACACCAGGAGTAACCACAAACAGAATGCCAAGCTCCTCATCAAGGCTCTTCTCAGAGCCACTAGATTCACCATCCATATATGAGTGACTTGTTGATAGATCACGCACAAAAGGTTGATCTACCTTTTCCTTCCCTTTCTGTGATACATGTGTACTTGCATCATTCCTCAACCTGCCACCATGGGCCAACATTGGATCCACTGGTCGAGCACTCCCCAGGTCCACTCAGCACCTGTGAGATTGCTGCTCTACATGTGATGAAACATCAGCACTTCTTACATTTGCATCCTCTATTGCCTTCACTCTACTGGTGCATACCAACTACTCATCTCATTGAAGACAACATCTCTGCTTACTCGCATCTCATGAGTGGTAGGGTTATAGCATCTATAACCTTTTTGCTCCATAGCATAACCAATGAAGATGCATTTCTCTGCCTTTGGATCCAACTTTGTTCTCACTTCATCAGAAACATGTACATATGCAATACACCTTTCAAGTGAGACACATCCGATCTTATGCCTGTAAACTTTTGTTCAAGAGTCATACTATGAGCAACTGCAGTGAGTGTCCTATTCATAATGTACACAGCAGTTTCTACTTCTTCTGCCCAAAAGTAATGTGGCATATTCTTTTCAGCCATCAAGGCACGTGCCACTTCTGCAATGTGCCTATTTTTCCTTTCTACAACACCATTCTATTGTGGAGTGTACCTGCACGTAAACTGCCTCTTGATTCCCTGCTTTCTTAGGAAATCGTTGAACTCATTGGAGAAATATTCTCCCCTACTATCTGATCTTAGGCATTTTATTTGCATGCCTTTTTCCTTTTGGACCAAGGCTTTAAATCTCTAAAAGTGAGCAAACACCTCACTTTTCTCCTTCATGAAATAAACCCACACTTTCCTAGTGTGGTCATCAATGAATGTAACATAGTACCTATAACATGCAATTGTTGCAATCTTGGTCGGTCCCCATACATCTGGATGTATGACATCCAATGGCCTTGCACTGACATGCTTTTCATGTGGGAAAAAATGTTTGGCATGCTTCACATACCTTATGCATACCGTCAACCTTAAACTTTGGCAAACCTGCAACAATATTTTGGTCCTACATAGACTTTAGTTGTTACTGTACATTCACATGACCAATGCGCTTGTGCCATATGTCAATATCTACAATGACACCTATTCTATGTGCAAACCTAGCTGCCTTTATCTCAGGCATGTTCACATCCAAAGCCATTTTTGTTACCCTTTGTAACCAACAAGCGACACTTATTTTTGAAGTCTTCCCACAAAACATCCTTGAGGATTAAAACTCACTGGCAGACCCATGCTCAACCATCTGTCCACCAACAGAAACCAGGTTCTTTGTAATATTCGAAACATGAAGTACATCAGCCAAGAACTTCATTTTCCATCCTGCATAGACAATGGCACTTTACCAACATGTGCAATGGGCTGCGCAGCAGTATCATCACCTATTTCTACATATCCTAGTTTTTTCATTTTTTGCATATCTCTAAACCACTCAGCATGTGACTGGTCATGTGGTTAGAGGCGCAAGAATCCACATATCATATATATGTTGAGATCCTGACACATCCCCTGTTATGGAACTAAGCATGTGTTGCATCACAAACAGCTGCTCACTTCTGTCATCACCTCCATGTTTGCTAGATGATGCATAGTTGCCCTGTTGCAACTTCCCACTTTTAATGTCATTCTGCTTTTTGTAGTAGTCCTTTGCCATGTGTCTTGGTTTGCCACAGTAATAGCACTCTATGCTATTTGCATTTTGATTTCTTTGCCAACCGCCTCGGCCTCTTTGGCTCCCCCTCCCTCTAGACTGGCCTCTTCCACTTGTGTGTATGATTGCTGTTGTGAATCATTGGACTGTTGTTGTCCAGAATTCTGATTTTCTTATCGGCCACCACCTTGGCCTCAACCACCATGGCCTCTACCTTTGCCTCTACTTGAAGATGTGTTCTTGCTTTGTGAAGAAGAATCCTCATCTAAAGCCTTTTCTTCTATGATCAACATAGATATCAACTCCCGAAAGTTGGGAATATTCTCCCTAACTGCAATGGAGGTCTTGAATGGCTTGTACTCTTTGCCAAGCCCATTTAGATAGACACTCACCAAATCATCATCCTCCCAATGATACATTGATAGACCTAAGGGATTCAACAATGCCCTTGATCTTTAAGGCATATTCATTGATGGACATGCTTTTCTTTTCCACAGTATGCAACTCTTGCTTTAATTGCAATTTCCTTGCCTTTGTGTTAGTCTGGAACATCTGAACCAGATTCTGTTGAGATTCAAGATCGATGTCAGTGTGTGCCAGTTGTGCTATGTTCTGGCATGTTAGGTAGGAACATGTGTGAGACATAAATGACCGCATCCAGCTGGTCATAGTGTGTGGACATTAGCTAGGGTTAGATGTGTGTGGACACAACTCATAGTGTGTCTTGTGTATTATGGATTATGGCTTTATGCATTGTGCGAGAAGGGAGATGGATTTCCTCTATGGTTAGGGTTTGTAATATACATTAGGGTTTGCTCCTGTGTGTGTGTCTCCTCTCCCTCTACCTATTTTTTAACATGGTATCAGAGCCTGGAATTTACTGGTTTTGAAGCTCTCACAAAACAGAGAAATAGAGGTCAAATTTTGATGAAACTAGAGCAAGTTTTTGGCAAAAATCATACCATTGATGGGTTGTACACTTGCATTGGTGTGTTAGGTATCAACACATGTGATCAATTGACAACAAAATCATCCCAAATCCTCTCTACAACAGGCGACACAGCATCTACAGAGAAACAGGGCAGTTTTTCACATATTTTGATACGTGGAGGCCACATTCCACTTGTGTGCTTGATAAATTCCAAAATTTCCTTAGCAATTGGTTGATACATACACCTGAGAAGGAGGCTACATGATCTGTTTGAGCAATTATGCCTTATGGAGCTGAAAATGAGCTGATTAAACAGGCTGTCTACTGTGTTCAGTGAAACAGAGTGTGATTAATCGACTAATTACTCACTCGTCTTAAACAATTGGTCTAATTCCTTTTACAGGGAGTTAGTGGACATCATTGCTAAGCTAATGAATGCCTGGTCTCTCAATTTGGATAAGGATTGAAGAAATTAGAGCAAATTTACTACTGGTTTTTCTAGTTTTTCTCAAAACAGAGAAGGGGGTTTGACAAAATTGGTATGCACACATCTTGGATGGTGTTGATATGCAACATTGAGGTTGTTTAGGTATCAATGCAAGTTATCCACACTTGATTGAACCACTACATTACAATTTGGAGCCTTGGAAAGTGTATCAAAGTAGGGTATCTTTTGGACTGCGTGTGCCAGTTCATTTTGGATGCATACAATTTGATTTTCTACATCAAAATTGAAGTTTGTTGACTACTTTGGAGTATTTGGAACACTCATTAGAGTGTGGTTGAGCTGAGGAAGGCTTGTTTTATAGATTTGGACACGTGTGCAGAAGGTGCATTTGCATTGAGCAAATATGTCAGATAATCCAGTACAAGTTGTGGGTGAAAAATTGGATAGGAAGAACTTCCAGGCATGGAAGTACAGGATCAAAAGTTTTCT
Organism: Cibotium barometz; assembly: GCF_041138505.1. Classification (NCBI taxonomy): domain Eukaryota; kingdom Viridiplantae; phylum Streptophyta; class Polypodiopsida; order Cyatheales; family Cibotiaceae; genus Cibotium; species Cibotium barometz. The sequence goes on along the minus strand of NC_141108.1, from coordinate 550,843 downwards.
GAAGGGAAAAGGTTTTTGGAACCTCATTACAGGTGCTGAGCCGCCAGAGCCAGAACTACCCTGACAACCTACATAGCAGTAGGTTATAGCTCATAAGCAATGGTCAGAAAGAGCATACAAAGTGTTGCATTATCTGTCTATATGTATTTCGGATGCCATACTCATACACATACATGATGCTGAGAATCCCAAGAATGCATGGGATACATTGGTAAAGTTGTTTGATACAGACACTAGTGCTCGCAAGTATCAGTTGCGACAACAGATTCATAATGTGAAACGGAATAGAAGGAGCATCCATGATTATGTACAAGAGATAAAGAAGTATGTAGATGCATTGGCAACAATCAATGCCCCCATGCCTGATGATGATTTGGTAGACATTGCCTTGCGTGGTCTTGGCAAGGAGTATAAATCTTTTGATACATCTATCTCGATTCGGAGTACAGGTTTACCAGACTTTGATGAGTTGGTTTCACTCTTGCTTGTTGAGGAAATCAAACTCAGTGACTCGTTTCATGATGCATCTACTAGCCATGATGATAATGGCAGAAATCAGGCTTTCTACTCACAAAGAGGATTTAGAGGCAGGGGGGGAGATTTGCATCACGTGGCCGTGGTAATGGTCGTGGATGGTAGGACAGCTCATCACAATAGAATTTTTAGCCTTCATATGGTGCTAGAGGTGGTCGTGGATATACACCTCAGAGAGGAAGAGGTAATCCTCGTGGTAGAGGACGTTGGCAAGGCCAACAAACATCTATGCAAGATGTGGAATGCCATTACTGTGGGAAATTTGGTCATATGGCATGTGATTGTTTCCGCAAACAAAATGATTTGAGAAGGGGTAGAGCACACCATGGTGGACATTATGCACAACATGGTGGTGGAAATTATGCATCAAGCAGCAATGATGGCAGTGCAAATCCCTTGTTTGCCATGAAACATGTTGTGGGATCTATGATGACAAATGCTGAAAATGATGACACTTGGTATATGGACTCTGGAGCATCAAACCATATGACTTGTCATGGTGAATGGTTTGAGCATATGAAGCCTATGGATGTGAAAGGCTATGTGGAGACAGGAGATGATACCCAGCATGCCATTACACGTGTTGGAAGTGTACCATTGGTTATGCACAATGGTGAAACAAAATCTATGTCAAATGTATTGTATGTGCCTTCTATTACAAAAAGTTTGGCCTCAGTTGGTCAAATGGTGGAACAAGGATTACAGGTTCGTTTCAACGAGCATGGTTGCTTCGTTGAGGATTTCAAAAATGGATGTAGAGTCATAGCCAAAGGCAAGAAAGAAGGTAGGCTGTTTAAGCTGGATGCTGGAATTTCTGAGTTGAAATCAGCCATGTTCTCTAAAAGCCAAAATGTGGTACAGGACATTGACATGTGGCATTAGAGGATTGGACATGTGAATATACAAAGGTTAAAGAAAATGCAGGCAAGAGGCATCGTTAGTGGGCTGCCTAGATTCAAGTATGATGGGAATATGCATGTTTGTGAAGCCTGTCAGTTGGAAAAGCAGGCGAGGTTGCGGTTTCCTAGAGAAGGCAATATGAGTAGCAGGCCACTTGAGATAGTACATAGCGATGTATGGGGTCCTGCACAAAACCCATCCATTAAAGGTAGTTTATATTATGTGACATTCATTGATGATTTCAGCAGAATGACATGGATTTACTTTCTCAGAGAGAAAAGTGAAGTGTTGGGAAAGTTTATGGATTTCAAAGCTTTTGTAGAGAAGCAATATGGCTCTTGGATAAAATGTTTGAGGACAGATGGAGGTGGTGAATACACCTCACATGCTTTTTCTTGAGAAAGCATGGCATAAGAAGGCAATTGACTTGCAGGTATACACCTCAGTAAAATGGTGTTGCTGAGAGGAAGAATAGAGTTATTTGTAAAGTGGCCAGGGCAATGCTCAATGAAAAGAGCATGCCAAATTATTATTGGACAGAAGCATGTGCCACTGCAGTGTAGATACTAAATAAGACACCCACAACAGCCATACATGGAAGTATGCCAGAGATGCGGCTTACAGGTTTTAGGCCAGACATTGGACACCTCAAAGTGTTTGGATGCATAGCTTATGTACATGTGCCTGACGAAGAAGGAGGAAGTTGGATCCTAAGATAGAAAAGTGTGTGTTTGTTGGATATGCACACGATCATAAGGCATACAAATGTTACTATCCACAAACTAGGCAAGTGGTTATCTCACGAGATGTGGTGTTTGATGAGCTTGCTAGTGGGTACAAAGCAAAGGATGAGAGTGTCATTGATTCTCTTGAAGCTGATGTGCATGTGAACTTGCCACAAGCAAGTTCTAGTTCTACTTCTATGTCTGGGCTAGCAGAGTCAGAAAGTAGCAATCTACGTCCATGGTCAACGTCCATGGTCAGGGCGTTTGAGACATGACAGTGTGAGCACTGGCAGTAGTGCTGTGGATAAAGGGAAAAAGAAAGTTGAAGGAATTGGAATTACAGGTTATGAGTCGTCAAGTTCAGAGAGTTTGGATGAGGAGCTTGGCATACCCATTTTACGCACACCTGGTGCAAGGCAGGATAGATATGTGCCACCACATGCTAGAGTGATAGGTGTTCAGAGTGATCCGCACGCATTGCGGAGATCCCAAAGGGTCAGATATCCAGTTGACAGGTTGACATATCGTGATTTTGCTATGCATTATGCATATATAATCTCTTTGGTGAAGCATGTGGAGCCTACATGCTATACAGAAGCTATTGGAAAGCATGTATGGGAGAAGGCAATGGATGTTGAGATGGACGCATTGGTTCATAATGAAACATGGGATTTGGTTGCATTACCACAAAACAAAAGTGTCATTGGTTGCAAATGGGTTTACAAAGTGAAATGCAAGTCAGATGGTTCCATTGAACGCCATAAAGCGAGATTGGTAGCTAAGGGTTATGCACAAAGTCTCTGGTTGAATCCTTATTTCCCGTCATTCATTCATCGGTGTACTTATGGCATCATTGGCAACCAGAACGCTCACCACCTGTTCACTCATCAGGGACCTTTTCCATAGTTCCTAGCTCATAGTAACCGGCAATATATTCATATAATAGAATGGAATCTCCGTGAAAGATCAGCAAGATCAACCCACAGATCCATATAAAAGAGCCATGGACTCATCCGTTGAGGACCAGCAAGGTCAATCAACCAGATCCATGCCCGGTTTCAAAAAAACAACTCTTACTCCTTGTTCCACCAATATCTTCCACGACGCACGTGTGGGTATCTTCGGCGACCAGCTCATAGTAACCGGCAATATATTCATATAATAGAATGGAATCTCCGTGGAAGATCAGCAAGATCAACCCATAGATCCATATAAAAGAGCCATGGACTCATCCGTTGAGGACCAGCAAGGTCAATCAACCAGATCCATGCCCGGTTTCAAAAAAACAACTCTTACTCCTTGTTCCAATATCTTCCACGACGCACGTGTGGGTATCTTCGGCGACCCAGAGCCCGAGCACCGTATGGTTAGCACCCTCTAGGATCCTTCGCAAGTGACCTAGCGCTTCACTCATAGGCCGCTTCCTTGATCCCTCATCCACCGTACCGGAAGCTCACCATTTAAATCGAACCGAGGCTGGTCAAGACCTCGATCGACCTTGCTACGCGAGACGTCCTCCATTGACTCTCCGTCAACAGTTGCAACTTTATCAGTTCGGTCTTCATGACCTTAATCCTCAAGATGGTCAAAATGCTTCCCCAGCATTCTTGACATAAAACAGTCATTTCACAAAATACAGTTTCTATAACGAACTCTCGTCTTTCCACATTATCCACTCTCGGACCACATTACTTATTTCCTATTCCATTCAATGTGTACTCATTCTCATCCATTCACTCATATAGACTACACATTATTTCACATACACATTCACATTCATTATTCATCATACATATCCATGTTCGTACGTCCACATCATACATCCAATTTCACATTCATACATACGCATCTACATGCATACATCTATTTTCACATACTCATTCATACATCCACATTATACATACATCCAACTTCACATTCATACATACGCATCTACATGCATACATCTATTTTCACATCCTCATTCATACATCCACATTCACATACATACATCTACATCCGAATCTACATCCATACATCCACATCCACATCCACATCTTCATTCACATTCACATCCATACATCCACATCTACATACATACATCCATTTTCACATCCTCATTCATACATCCACATACATACATACATCCGTATCTACATCCATACATCCATACTACATCCATTCTCGCCCTAACACATCCCATATACATCTTATCCCATCAGATACACTCTCTACCTCATCCCATACACATCTTAACACATCCTAACTCATCTTAACACATTCTATCACATCTCATATACCTCTTATCATATCCTATCACATCTCATACACATCTTATCACATCTTATCACATCTCATACACCTCTTCTCACATCCTATTACTTCCCATACGCATCTTATCACATATTATCACATCTCATTTAAAAATCAATCTTTTATGCATCTTCCTATGCATAAATTCATTTTAAATGAAAATGACACTTTTGAATTAAAATTCCATCTCTTATGCATCTTCCTATGCATAAACTCAATTTAGATGAGAATTGACACTTTTGAATTAAAAATCCATCTTTTATGCATCTTCCTATGCATAAATTCAATTTGGATGAGAATAACATTTTTGAATTGAAATTCCATTCTTTTATGCATCTTCCTATGCATAAATTCAATTTAGATGAGAATGACACTTTGAATTTAAAAATCAATCTTTTATGCATCTTCTTATGCATAAATTCAATTTGGTAGGAATTACACTTTTAGAATAAAGGAATTTCTCTTATACATCTAAGTTATGCATAAAATCCATTTATGATGAAAATCACACTTTTAGTATAAAAATAATATCTTTTATGCATACCTCTATATTATGCATGAAATCCAATATGATAAAAGTCACACTTTTATAATAAAATAATCAACTTTTATGCATACCTCTATGCATGAAATCCAAATATGATAAAAGTAACACTTTTATAATAAAATAATCAACTTTTATGCATACCTCTATGCATGAAATCCAAATATGATAAAAGTAACACTTTTATAATAAAATAATCAACTTTTATGCATACCTCTATCCATGAAATTCAATTATGATAAAAGAAACACTTTTATATTAAAATAATAATTCTTTTATGCATACCTCTATGCATGAAATCCAAATATGATAAAAGTAACACTTTTATAATAAAATAATCAATTTTTATGCATACGTCTATGCATGAAATCCAAATATGATAAAAGTAATACTTTTATAATAAAATAATCAACTTTTATGCATATCTCTATGCATGAAATTCAAATATGATAAAAGAAACACTTTTATATCAAAGTAATAATTCTTTTATGCATACCTCTATGCATGAAATCCAAATATGATAAAAGTAACACTTTTACAATAAAATAATCATCAATTATGCATAACATAAAAATCAATTTCTCCATGATTACAATAAAATTCTTTCAATTTATCTAGGATGATAATTCCTAGAATATGGTAGAAAGTTCTCTTTTCATGCTTTGAATAAAATTTTTTTATGTGTAATTTTTATAAAAATTTTGCCATAGCTCCGCTACTATGACTGATAAATCTCAATTTATTTTGAAGGATAAAGCTTATCATTAAGGAAATGATTAGAATGATCCCTAATTGGATCATTAACCCAATAATGGGTTGAATCATCAATATTCATGAAATACATAAACTAAAAGCATAGAAAAAAGCCATTAATTTGACCTCAAGCATAGATTAATCTTGGATTAAGGAAAAACTTTATGAAAAGCTTCATTTGGATTGAAAATGGATCATGAGTATGACCATTTCTTGAGTGAGAGAGAGAAATTACATAAAAACCATTAGAATTAAGCATAAATGAAAATTTATGTAATTCTTAACTATCATTAATCAATTAACTTCAATAGCATTCATCAAATTATGTAACTCTTCACTACCATTCATCAATTAACTTCAATAGCATTCAAAAACCATTCCAATTAAGCTTCTCAAGCTTGAGAGGGGTTGAGAAGAGAGAAACATTGAGAAATTATAGAAAATGATCAAAATTCACTAATTACCTTACAAATTGCTTGATTCTTTGTTCACGGTAGAGGCCCCCAACCAATCAATTGGTTAAGTATGTTGATGGAGCCACCAATGGGGATTGAAGAAAGAGGGAAGCTCCAATTTCTTCAATTTGGAGAGAATTTTAGAGAATAGTAGAAATTAGCATTATTTCAGCATAACTCTAGTATAGTAAAATTCTTCTATTTTTTTTCAAAGGACTCATGGTCTATTTATAGGAGAGGGAAGCTCTAACCAAAGCTAACTGAATTCTAGAAATTTTCAAATTCAGTTTGGTTGAATTTGGACTAGATTTGGATCTAGTTTGGTTCCTTTTTTTATTTGGTTTGGTTCCATTTTGATTTGGTTTGATTCAAGAGAGAGGAGAGATAAAAATATCACATTAATTTTGAGTTTAAAACTCATTCAAGCATGTGAAATATGCACCTCCTTTAATGGACTCCCCTTCCTTACATATGTGTCAAAATGAAATTATTATACCCAAAGTATCTCATATTTTTAATATTGCTCATAGTTTTTTTACTAATAAACCTTGTACATTTTCAACTCTTCATCTTATGTGAGCATTTACTCATTTTTGGATACCCAAAATATCTCATATTTTTGATATTACTCATAGTTTCTTACTAATAAACCTTGTACATAGTCAACTCTTCATCTTATGTGAGCATTTACTTATTTTTGGGTATCTTCTTTTATAAATTGGATTTATCTCCATGGATTGATGCTATTGGCCCAAAGGAACCTTAATTGGACCATAATCTAAAATTTCTAAAAATCTAGACCCTTAGGCTAAGGTCCTTTATACCCATTTCCAATTAATTCCAATTGCACATTGGAAAATTCTTTCTGAATTTCTGTTTCAGGGGAATTCATTTTAATAAGATGAGATATTTTTCTATCCAAAAATATTCAAAATCTGAATATTCTCTCTCTAGAATATTTTCTCTCTCTATGCCAAAATAGGCAGAGACAAGATCTCTTATATTTCTGAAGAGGGAATTGATTACAGGGGAATATGCTGGACATTTTGAGAGGCTGGGAGGAATCTTACATTCTCTTCCACTTGAAAAACGCGAGATGTCCTCATCTCGCAAACTTGGGATAATTTCACAAGATGCACGAATATGAGACTTAGAGAAAAATTTAATTAAGATTAACCACCAAAAAAAAGTCTCAAAAGAGAGCAAGATTCAAGACAAGAACAAGATTTCAACTTTATTCATTCTTGGAACATATACAGTAAAGATAGAACTCCTTACACTTCCATAAGCCCGCCATCATATGGTCACAAAAGCAGCACTCACAAGCTGCGCACGTATAAGGTAACTCATCTATGGGAATAATTTTGCTAGTTATTGCCGCACCTATCTCAGTGGTATGAGGTGACCTAACAAAAGGACCTCTGAGAGGCAAGCCAAAAACGGGGTAAAGGCATATCTTCTGTTGATGAGGAAGAAAACACGCCAGTAAGAAGACCCGCTCAGAAAACCCAATATGCCTTGATCTCATGACGCAGTAGTATCGGGGACCCAAACCCAAAGCTTCAATAACCATGGCCAAGCGAACATTGTTACGAAAGTGCTGCTGACCCCACGGTGTTACCCTAGTTATGTCTTGATAGGTCCGCCATTTGGTTTGAGCTACAGAAGTTCCTAGGTGAGGAAAAAGTGAGCGCTCATACAGTTCTATAAAATCCTTCTTTACAGACTCGCTTGTGTCTTAAAGGTGAGAAATCATCATGGTTAAAACTAATTCCTATTGCCAAGCCATGAAGGAGATTAAGAAAGAAAGGAGATCGATGGAAGTAAGATTACTGTGAGCGACAAGTAAAAGTTACAACTTATATAAAGGAAGGAGCTAGCGTAACCTAGAAGCCAGCGGTATCTTGCCACTGAAGTTTTACCATCTTTCCATGATTTGGATTTGGCACATATTTCTATAGAAGACATTAAGAACTTTGAGATGAGGAGATAAAAGAAGTTCGTAGGCTAAGTCACTTACTTTCTTTGGTCCACAATATCTGGGGGATAACTACTTATACTCCCCAAGAGATAAAGAACTTCTTTTGGTCCGTACTCAATGAAGACCATATCTGCTTCTTTGAATTCTCTGACTGTTCTCTTCTTATCTGTATATTGTTTCTGTCAATCCCGGGCAACGTTTATATCTTTATGAATTGCCTGCATTTGTTGCTCTATGTCGCTAAGCATTTGACTGGTCATCTCGACCCTAATCAATGGTTCGGACCTGGTTAATGGAGTTAAGCAATCTTGTCCGAGATGGACTCTGATTAGATTGTATGAAGGAATTGGTCTCTGAATTTGGGTTCTAGATTTCCCTGTGCCCTTATCATGGTAGGAGTTGGGCAGTCTTTTAACTGATGACCAAAACCTTGGCATCCAAAATACCAGTTCTCACTTCTGAACTCATCGTTCTGAATCCTTAAAACAGGTGGGCTCTTGAGAAGGTATTCTGGGAAAGTGTCTTCCCTTTTTAAACAGAATCTTTCTTTTATTTAGAGAAGGAATAATTATTAGATCAGAAAAGGAGATTCTTACTCCTATATACCTCTAAGGCTGGGGGAGGAATCTTACATTCTACCCCACTTAAAAAGTGCAAGATGTCCTCATCTCGCAAGTAGAGGACAACTCTTTTGCTTAAGATCCAATTTATTCTGGGGTTCCTTATATTCCGGTCAACCCAACAGAATATGGGGATAAATATCCCTTATATAGAACTCATCATTAAATAACAATTCATTCAGATCATATCATTCATATCTTTAACACGATAATGGTCCATTTAGACCGAAAAATTTCCTTCTGAACCACGAGAATTTTAGTTAAGCAAGTTCTCAAGTTGTTATCCCTTAACTTGATCTACCGTCTCAAGTATTAACAGTAGCAATTTGACAGTACAATCCACTAATCTCATAGTGGTTTGCTGAAATCATTTTCATCATTTATCATTACAGGGACTCGTCCCAATCATCCACATTGTGGTTTCGCTTAGCTTATTACATTTCAACCCATTTTCAGGGATCATCATTTTTCAATCAGAATCCAAATCAATTCATCAGTTTCCAAACAGAATTAAAAATCATATCAACCACATTCGAATTCATCAACTAGATAGCATTAATGATTATAATTTCAAGTCTTAGATTTACTCGTATATACTGCCGATAAAGAGCTGCAGTTATACCCTCAGTATATACGATTAGTCATGATACTTGGAATTATAAGGTAAATACTATCATGTCTAAGCCTCAAGCAAGTCAGGGTTCCATATAATTGCGGTACTTCCATTTGAAGACCCAATTACTAATTTACGAATTAGTTTGAATATCAATTTGTATGAATTATATCACACAATTATAACCTTTTTGTGCTACTTGATAAATTTTTGACATATTTGGCTTTTCAGTTGATCTTTATTAGCCAATTCGCTCTGATACCAACTGTGAGATCCATGTTTCCACCGCGCAACGGATTCGGGGTGCTAGCAGTGGAAGTAGCCTTTCTTGCACGGGCTAGGGTCCCACGGGGCCTCGTCCACCACGAATATCCGGACAAAAGACTAATCCGTCGGTTTTTCCAAAACCGAACCCAAAAAACTTCCTTTATCCGGAAAGCACACCAGGATAACTTTTTACTCTAACGTAGTCAAGACCATTACTGATCAAACTGATCCGACTGCACCTTTAAAGGTACTTGGTCAAGGACGGAACTTGCACTTGGATCATTGGGATCAACGCTTTTTTCCCCATCAAGAGGCACAGCCGTTGATTCCTATCCATAGAACAATTACTATCCGGGATTTACTTCATCTATCGTAATAACAAAAATTGAGTCTTGATTTACGGATCCATCAGTCCAGCCTAACCCCATCCAGTCCCATGGGTTAGCCAACCTCCCAACCACTGTAGTGATGGGATCCAATTAGGAATTTGGTTAGGTTTTGTCCCGGGCACCAGGGAAAAGAGTTCCTAGGCCCCCTAGCCGGAAGTTCATACAAACATAAAACTAGTCACACCACTTACACACCCAATATGAAATTGCCTTTTTCTCAGCATCAATTAACTTTCAATTAATGAAACCATTATGTCACTGATGACAATCCTCAAAGTCTCTGGTTGAATCCTTATTTCCCGTCATTCATTCATCGGTGTACTTATGGCATCATTGGCAACCAGAACGCTCACCACCTGTTCACTCAGGGGCCTTTTCCATAGTTCCTAGCTCATAGTAACCGGCAATATATTCATATAATAGAATGGAATCTCCGTGGAAGATCCAGCAAGATCAACCCCCCAGAGATCCATATAAAAGAGCCATGGACTCATCCGTTGAGGACCAGCAAGTTCAATCAACCAGATCCATGCCCGGTTTCAAAAAAACAACTCTTACTCCTTGTTCCAATATCTTCCACGACGCACGTGTGGGTATCTTCGACGACCCAGAGCCCGAGCACCGTATGGTTAGCACCCTCTAGGATCCTTCGCAGGTGACCTAGCGCTTCACTCATAGGCCGCTTCCTTGATCCCTCATCCACCGTACCGGAAGCTCACCATTTAAATCGAACCGAGGCTGGTCAAGACCTCGATCGACCTTGCTACGCGAGACGTCCTCCATTGACTCTCCGTCAACAGTTGCAACTTTATCAGTTCGGTCTTCATGACCTTAATCCTCATCAAGATGGTCAAAATGCTTCCCCAGCATTCTTGACATAAAACAGTCATTTCACAAAATACAGTTTCTATAACGAACTCTCGTCTTTCCACATTATCCACTCTCGGACCACATTACTTATTCCCTATTCCATTCAATGTGTACTCATTCTCATCCATTCACTCATATAGACTACACATTATTTCACATACACATTCACATTCATTATTCATCATACATATCCATGTTCGTACGTCCACATCATACATCCAATTTCACATTCATACATACGCATCTACATGCATACATCTATTTTCACATACTCATTCATACATCCACATTATACATACATCCAACTTCACATTCATACATACGCATCTACATGCATACATCTATTTTCACATCCTCATTCACACATCCACATTCACATACATACATCTACATCCGAATCTACATCCATACATCCACATCCACATCCACATCTTCATTCACATTCACATCCATACATCCACATCTACATACACACATCCATTTTCACATCCTCATTCATACATCCACATCCACATACATACATACATCCGTATCTACATCCATACATCCATACTACATCCATTCTCGCCCTAACACATCCCATATACATCTTATCCCATCAGATACACTCTCTACCTCGTCCCATACACATCTTAACACATCCTAACTCATCTTAACACATTCTATCACATCTCATACACCTCTTATCATATCCTATCACATCTTATCACATCTCATACACCTCTTCTCACATCCTATCACTTCCCATACGCATCTTATCACATCTCATTTAAAAATCAATCTTTTATGCATCTTCCTATGCATAAATTCATTTTAAATGAAAATGACACTTTTGAATTAAAATTTCATTTCTTATGCATCTTCCTATATGCATAAACTCAATTTAGATGAGAATTGACACTTTTGAATTAAAAATCCATCTTTTATGCATCTTCCTATGCATAAATTCAATTTGGATGAGAATAACACTTTTGAATTGAAATTCCATTCTTTTATGCATCTTCCTATGCATAAATTCAATTTAGATGAGAATGACACTTTGAATTTAAAAATCAATCTTTTATGCATCTTCTTATGCATAAATTCAATTTGGTAGGAATTACACTTTTAGAATAAAGGAATTTCTCTTATACATCTAAGTTATGCATAAAATCCATTTATGATGAAAATCACACTTTTAGTATAAAAATAATATCTTTTATGCATACCTCTATATTATGCATGAAATCCAATATGATAAAAGTCACACTTTTATAATAAAATAATCAACTTTTATGCATACCTCTATGCATGAAATCCAAATATGATAAAAGTCACACTTTTATAATAAAATAATCAACTTTTATGCATACCTCTATGCATGAAATCCAAATATGATAAAAGTCACACTTTTATAATAAAATAATCAACTTTTATGCATACCTCTATGCATGAAATCCAAATATGATAAAAGTCACACTTTTATAATAAAATAATCAACTTTTATGCATACCTCTATGCATGAAATCCAAATATGATAAAAGTAACACTTTTATAATAAAATAATCAACTTTTATGCATACCTCTATGCATGAAATCCAAATATGATAAAAGTAACACTTTTATAATAAAATAATCAACTTTTATGCATACCTCTATCCATGAAATTCAATTATGATAAAAGAAACACTTTTATATTAAAATAATAATTCTTTTATGCATACCTCTATGCATGAAATCCAAATATGATAAAAGTAACACTTTTATAATAAAATAATCAATTTTTATACATACCTCTATGCATGAAATCCAAATATGATAAAAGTAACACTTTTATAATAAAATAATCAACTTTTATGCATACCTCTATGCATGAAATTCAAATATGATAAAAGAAACACTTTTATATTAAAATAATAATTCTTTTATGCATACCTCTATGCATGAAATCCAAATATGATAAAAGTAACACTTTTACAATAAAATAATCATCAATTATGCATAACATAAAAATCAATTTCTCCATGATTACAATAAAATTCTTTCAATTTATCTAGGATGATAATTCCTAGAATATGGTAGGAAGTTCTCTTTTCATGCTTTGAATAAAATTTTTTTATGTGTAATTTTTATAAAAATTTTACCATAGCTCCGCTACTATGACTGATAAATCTCAATTTATTTTGAAGGATAAAGCTTATCATTAAGGAAATGATTAGAATGATCCCTAATTGGATCATTAACCCAATAATGGGTTGAATCATCAATATTCATGAAATACATAAACTAAAAGCATAGAAAAAAGCCATTAATTTGACCTCAAGCATAGATTAATCTTGGATTAAGGAAAAGCTTTATGAAAAGCTTCATTTGGATTGAGAATGGGTCATGAGTATGACCATTTCTTGAGTGAGAGAGAGAAATTACATAAAAACCATTAGAATTAAGCATAAATGGAAATTTATGTAATTCTTAACTATCATTAATCAATTAACTTCAATAGCATTCATCAAATTATGTAACTCTTCACTACCATTCATCAATTAACTTCAATAGCATTCAAAAACCATTCCAATTAAGCTTCTCAAGCTTGAGAGGGGTTGAGAAGAGAGAAACATTGAGAAATTATAGAAAATGATCAAAATTCACTAATTACCTTACAAATTGCTTGATTCTTTGTTCACGGTAGAGGCCCCCAACCAATCAATTGGTTAAGTATGTTGATGGAGCCACCAATGGGGATTGAAGAAAGAGGGAAGCTCCAATTTCTTCAATTTGGAGAGAATTTTAGAGAATAGTAGAAATTAGCATTATTTCAGTATAACTCTAGTATAGTAAAATTCTTCTATTTTTTTCAAAGGACTCATGTTCTGTTTATAGGAGAGGGAAGCTCTAACCAAAGCTAACTGAATTCTAGAAATTTTCAAATTCAGTTTGGTTGAATTTGGACTAGATTTGAATCTAGTTTGGTTCCTTTTTTATTTGGTTTGGTTCTATTTTGATTTGGTTTGATTCAAGAGAGAGGAGAGATAAAAATATCACATTACTTTTGAGTTTAAAACTCATTCAACATGTGAAATATGCACCTCCTTTAATGGACTCCCCTTCCTTACATATGTGTCAAAATGAAATTATTATACCCAAAGTATCTCATATTTTTAATATTGCTCATAGTTTTTTTACTAATAAACCTTGTACATTTTCAACTCTTCATCTTATGTGAGCATTTACTCATTTTTGGATACCCAAAATATCTCATATTTTTGATATTACTCATAGTTTCTTACTAATAAACCTTGTACATAGTCAACTCTTCATCTTATGTGAGCATTTACTTATTTTTGGGTATCTTCTTTTATAAATTGGATTATCTCCATGGATTGATGCTATTGGCCCAAAGGAACCTTAATTGGACCATAATCTAAAATTTCTAAAAATCTAGACCCTTAGGCTAAGGTCCTTTATACCCATTTCCAATTAATTCCAATTGCACATTGGAAAATTCTTTCTGAATTTCTGTTTCAGGGGAATTCATTTTAATAAGATGAGATATTTTTCTATCCAAAAATATTCAAAATCTGAATATTCTCTCTCTAGAATATTTTCTCTCTCTATGCCAAAACAGGCAGAGACAAGATCTCTTATATTTCTGAAGAGGGAATTGATTACAGGGGAATATGCTGGACATTTTGAGAGGTTGGGGAGGAATCTTACAATCTATGGCATTACATCATGAGCTTGAGAGGGGCTGTTGAGATTCAAGCTCGATGTGTCAGTGTGTGCCAGCTGTGCTATGTGCTGGCATGTTAGGTAGGAACATGTGTGAGACATAATAAATGACCGCGTCCAGCTGGTCATAGTGTGTGGACATTAGCTAGGGTTAGATGTGTGTGGACACAACTCATAGTGTGTCTTGTGTATTATGGATTATGGCTTTATGGATTGTGTGAGAAGGGAGATGGCTTCCCTCTATGGTTAGGGTTTGCAATATACATTAGGGTTTGCTCCTGTGGTGTGTCTCCTCTCCCTCTACCTGTTTTTCAACAGATTCTGCCTTCATGCAACTACTGGAGTGTTTGCATCCTGTGTGTGTCCTATCATAGTGTCTGTGACACTAATTGAAAGCCAGTACATGACTTTTCTTGCACCCTGATTCCAATCCTTGAATGCCTTTATATCTGCAGGAGTGGCATTCTCCTCAGATAACTCTGGAGGCTCCTCATTGTCTCCTTCTACATAATCCCAAAATCCTTTACCCACCATTAGGAAATTGGTTATTTTAAACTTCCAGGCATGGAAGTTATTCGTATCCAACTTCTCACTAACAATCTGATTAATTCCGTTAGACATGTTTTTTTGCAATAATCAAATAACCTACAAACAGAAAACTTCTATATGCAACCAGAAATACAGTAGTATCTCCTGTAATTGTTGCAGAGCAGCGGTACTTCAGCATAGCCTGTGTGTCACCAAATGTGACCAGAGTACATGTACATACACCCAGTATCAACAATACATGTGTAAATCCTGTCTGCACTTCCAAAATGCACTACTACACTGTAATAACTAGATTTTGAGCATAAACAGTTCTCTACTACCAGAACTTCCAAAAAACTGTCAAAAATACTGTAGTGATGAAATGGGGGCCCGTAACGTGCTCGAAATTCGAATCTGGTGGAAAAGTTTTTTCCAATAAGACAATCCAATAGAACAACCCAATAAGATAGTATACCTGCCCTGTAGCTCCACTCCCGTAAAGACAACTCCTTAATCGGAGATATGTAGCTCTCAGAGCTACAGAGGGGGTGTTGTACCTAAACCAAGAAGAGGAAAGAGATGATGGTGCTCTTACCCGTGTAGTACCGCTTCCTTCCTTGCTTGTTCTTGCCTCTTGATTGCCTCCTTAGCTCTTACACGAACCAGGCTCTGATACCATAAAGAGAATGTGGGGGAGATGGAGAGCTTCAAACCCTAGCAAGCAAACACACACACACACACAAGAGATAGCAAGACACAAGAGAGAGATGGATAGCTGAATTTTCTT
The DNA here is from genome assembly GCF_041138505.1 of Cibotium barometz. Taxonomy (NCBI): domain Eukaryota; kingdom Viridiplantae; phylum Streptophyta; class Polypodiopsida; order Cyatheales; family Cibotiaceae; genus Cibotium; species Cibotium barometz. Next base: position 534,877 of record NC_141108.1, on the reverse strand, counting down.
ATATCTTCTTCTTCTCTACTCAACCAATATAACATAAAGATAAGAGTACACACTATATGGGTTAGTACTCAACTACTACAACATACAAGGATCGGTCCATAATGTGAACCCGACTAACTGAGTTGGCGCTATAACTATGCCAGTCTTTAGTAATCCAAAATGGCTGTAACACAGCCTGTCATCCCATTGGCCGCATATCACCCCATAATCTCACCAACCATGCCAGTGGTATAGATGCGGAAGCTATCACCCAAGCGGGTCATCAATGTCTGCCATAGCACTAGTTGAACTTGACATCTCAACAATTCCCCATTAAAGGTCTCACCATTGAGCTCAATTGAACCCTCCAATATTTTGCCATGTTAATCAATATTATTAAGTACTAATCATTATCATTAATGAAATATTAACAGAAATTAGGATAATTAAAGATCAAAATTGGAACATTAGGGTGTAAATCCACTTTGCTAGACTCTCTCTTGCATCAAAATCCATCTCATCCACTTGCATTACTCAATTTAAGTGATTTTTCACCACACATAGTTCTTTTTTTATCACATAGTTTGCATCTTGTCACCTGCACAGCTTGAAATCGTCATTGCATGAAAATCTAGAGCACAACGCCAATCTTGTATGAGATTAGAAACTACCAGTGAAGCAAAACACAAGCTCATTGGTAAGACCTTATCAAATGGTAATCATTTTGCACTTCAAGGCATCATTTGGGGAGGGTTAAATCCTTGGGAAATTCATCATGGAAAAACACATGTGTATAAACATCAAAAGAAAAGAAAAGGTGCATTAAACACTATTCTAAATGTTGGAATTAGGGTTAGGGTTGTAACAATGCACACACACACAAGATAGAGAAGCTTAAGAGCACACAAACTCACTAGATTAGAATGAACAAATGTGTGCCAGATACAAAAGATAAGTACATACCCCAAAATGAGTAGATAAGAGGGTGTACATACGCACGGGGGAAAAAACCTCCTAGTGAGGGAAAAAGTGTCCCGGCAGTCCTAAGTGTGTTCACACACATCACTACCACATAATGCTACAAATCCCCCCTGGAGTGATGATGTGAACATGTACAGGGTATGGCTGATCAATCCTGAAAAGGCAGTAAGCCCGAAGCTTTACGAAAAGCTTTAAACTTTTTTGATGAGGAAGAGCCTTCGTGAATAAATCTGCCATGTTGTCATGTGTAGGCACATAGACCAAGCTGATCTCTACTGTAGAGAGTACAAAGTGGTAATGCACCTCAATGTGCTTAGTGCAAGCATGAAACACTATGTTCCTCGTAACTGCTAATGCGCTCTGGTTGTCAGTGAAAATCATAGTGCTTGACGACTGTCCAACACACCCAAATCAACCATAAGACGTCTGAGCCACACACATTCAACTGAAGCTATAAAAGCTGCCCTGTACTCAGCTTCAGCTCTGCTAGAAGTGGCCATTGTAGGCTACTTCTTGCTGAGCCATGATATACATGAATCACCAAGGTGAAAGCAAAACCCACTAGTGGACACTCGTGTGTCATAACATCAAGCCCAATCTGAATCACTAAAAGCATGCAGCTGTGACTCACCCCTCTTGGATAAAATAATCCAAAATACTGAGTGCCCTGCAAATAGCGAAAAAACCCACTTGACAGCCTGCCAATGCTTCGTACCTGAGCTATGCATAAATCTCCTCAACTGTTAGACCACATACTGTATATCTGGCCTCGTGTTGCATACATAAAGAAGGGATCCAACAGCCTACTGATACAAACTAGCATCAAAAGAGTCTCCTACATCTTGAAGACTAAGTCGAGTACCTGTCTCCATAGGTGTAGCCACAGGTTTACAGTCTTCAAGATTAAACCTCTTCAATAGCTTTTGTATATATTTAGACTGCACAGCAGCATAACAATGCCGTCATTGCACTACATAAACTGAATCCCCAAATAATAATGCAAGCCCCCAAATCTGACATCTCAAACGATGACAACAAACGATGACAGCAAATGATGATAGCAAATCAGTTTTAAAGGCTGAAATCTGATCTATATCGAGCCCCGTGATTGATTGAGCATCATGTCATCAACGTATAGAACGATGACCAAAAATGTGTCCTTACTCCTCTTCACATAGAGAGTACTCTCCGTTGGACTGTTGCAAAAATCATTTGCAACCAAGTATGCATGAATCTTCTCATACCATGCTCTAGGAGCTTGCTTAAGGACATAAAGAGCCTTTTTCAACCTGCATACTTTAGACTCTTCTCCTTTCACATCAAAACCAAGAGGCTGCGATACATACACCTCCTCATGTAAATCACCATTCAAGAATGCAGTCTTAATGTCCAAATGATGTACATTCCACCCATCATGTGCTGCCAAAGCAATGAGACACCTAATGGTAGTCATACGAGATGTGGGTGCAAAGGTCTCATCATAATCAATGCCCTTTTGCTGGGCATACCCCTTTGCAAGTCTGGCCTTGTAGCGATCAATGCTACCATCTGCTTTGCGTTTTAACTTATAAACCCACTTAGTACCAATGGCCTTCTTGTCATCACCATGAGGTAGATCTGTCAAATACCAGGTGTCATTATTGAGTATAGAGTCATTATCCTGTGCTTCCTCAAAGAAAACAAGTTCCTCCTCATTACATAAAGTAGAAATGAGAACATGATCCACATGAGAATAATCTACATGATGAGAACCTGCATGAGTTCTGCTAGGTAAAGGAACTGCCAACTTGCTATACCTCAATGTCTACACAAGCCATTTTGGCAGACGCCTAGATTCTTCTATGGCTACTCTCCCCTCATCCACTACATCCTCAATAATTGCCTCATCAAAAGGCTGATTTGCAGGCTGATTTTGCACCTGCAAAGGTTGAATTTCAGCACTTGGTTGAGCATTCAATTGCTCTACATATGGCTGCCCTCCATTAAACAAAGGTAGGAGCGAATCAAACATGTCATGTGAGCATACATTCTGTTGTTTTTTGTATGAAAGCATGGGCTGAACTGAGTTTTTGACAAAAACAACATCTCTACTTACCAAAATCCGCTTTGAGGCCAGATGGTAGAGACTATATCCCTTGCTTTCTGAACTGTATCCCACAAATATGCATTTAACTGCCTTATCATCAAGCTTACTGCGTTGCTGCTCAGGCACAAGAGCATAAGCAAGATAACCAGAAACACACAAATGAGCCACAGAAGGCTCCCTGCCATGCCAAGCTTCATAATAATAAGGAGTTTTAGACAAGGCCTTGGTAGGGCATTTGTTTAACACATAGTTTGCACACATAGTTACCTCTAACCAAAAACCATGAGGTAAATCTTGGGCTTTCACCATACATCGTGCCATCTCCATGAGAGACATATTCTTCCTCTCAGCCACACCATTTTGCTGAGGTGTGTATGGCACTGTACATTGATGCCTTATGCCTTTTTCAACCATATATGCATGAAATTCCTTGGACATATACTCCCTCCCTCGATTTGAAACGAAGGGTGACAACTTTACATTCACATGCATTTTCAGCCATGGATACGAAGTGCCGAAAGCACATAAAAACCTCTTACTTTTACTTTAATGGGATACACCTAGCTATATCTGGAGTGATCATCAATAAAAGTGACAAAGTAGAGATATCTCCCAATAGATGGTGTCCTCATAGGACCACATACATCACTATGTATAAGCTGTAATTTCTTAACATCTCTAACAATCCATCCTTTGAAAATGATGCCCGATGCATTTTACCAAGAATACACCCCTCACGTACATGTCTAGTAGGGGTCTCAAGAGTTGGCAACTTAGACACCATATCATGCCTTTGAAGGCGTAACAAACTACCATAATTCAGATGGCCAAATTGTGCATGCCATAATTTTGCATCACTCATAGCACGAGTCGTAGAGACTCAGAAAGCATCATGCTGCAACTTCTCAAATATATCCATCTTGTATAGCCCATGAAACAAGGTACCTGAGGCAATAATAGAATAACCATCATTTCTATCTTGAACTATACATTTGTCATTCACAAATTTCACCGTTAAGCCTGACACAAGGCTAAGGCTGAAACTGATAGCAAGTTCTTAATGCCTAGCACATATAAAAATTTTGAAAGAGTAAATGCACCCCCATTTTCAGCAAAAGAGCACAACTCTACCAACTCCTTTGATAGGATATGAGGAACCATTTGCACATGTGACTATTCCTGCACTTGGGAAGACAGATTCCAGAGATGAGAATAAACCTTTTTGTGAAGTAATGTGCTTACTAGCACCACTGTCAACGTACCAATCATCCGATTCTGCCCACTGACATGCATACATCATGAACAGAAGGGTCATAACTGCAATATACAGTCCATGCCCAATCATCTTGAGCAAAACTTGTAGATTCCTTCTTCTCTGCACTTGGTGCAGATGCATCAGCCCCACAACCATGCCCAATTCTTTCTTTTTCTCCTTCTCTAATCTTTTCTTGCACTCATGTATGTAGTGCCCTGGTTTCCTGCAATAGTGACACTTGTCCTTCCTTTTAGGCTTATCACCTTCTTTCTCTGCATCCTTACCTGAGGATTCTAATTTTGGCTTATAGCCACCATGCGAAGAAGCTTTACCTTTGCCTTTCTGATTGGCAACAAAAGCTTGGTCACCAACTAGCATATTAGATCTATTTTGCCTAGACTACTCTTCTTGCAAGAGTACTGAAACCAACTCATCAAATGTAAGGGCATTTGGATTTCCCTTCATCATCATGAGTCTAAGGGTAGAGGAAAAACTCTGATAAGAATCCAGCAATGCATTGAGAAATGTGGGCACCAATGTAATGTTAGTATATATCTTATCCACACTAGCAAGTTGCTCCTTAAAATCAATGCTGGTATAATGCAGCAAGTGCATCCCATGACCGAATATGAGGAATAATGCTTCGCTTCACAGAAAGTGCAAGTAATGCATGTGCTTGTGTATCTTTTCCATCCCATCTCGTTTGAGCAGTAGCAGTGGAAGAAGGTACTAGTGGTGCATGTGGAGGAGCCACATCTGTATCAGATTCTACTTCAGATGTACCTACAGCACCTGGTTGCACTGGTAGTGATGAAACAGGACGCGTTTCACTACCACTGATTACATTCCAAAGGCCTTTAGCAACTAGTACATGCCTCATCATATAGGACCACAATGGATAGTTAGTCTCATCAAGTTTGTCCTCAGCCAACAGACATGTTGAATACATCACTATTGCCAGTCATGACTTTCTACCAAATGCAAAATCTTTCGATACACTGCAAGAACTCAGTATTCACTGAATGCAACCTTGGATGGATGCCAATTGATTGAATCACCTATAAAGTGTATGAAAAATAACACAGAGTAGAGAATAGAGTGTTACTGACAAAAGTATGATGGCCGATGTTGTCGAAGACACTGTAGATGCTGCTGCACACTAAATCTTTGCCGCTATACAGCCTAAACACCCAAAATCAAGCAGAACCAATCCAAAAAATTACGCCTCTCCAGAATGTTTGCAAAAGCCTTGCGGTGCCCAAAACGCACCCGAATCGTGCCGCGGACCTCGAAAATTTTGTATACAACATACTACAATATATACCTTCTTCTCTTAAGTGGGTATCTCAATTGGTGATAGAAAAACAAGGTCGTGAAGAGGGAGGCACACTACTAGATCAAGTGTCAAGGAAGCTAGCTTTGATACCAATTGCTGGAATTAGGGTTAGGGTTGCAACAATGCACACACACACAAGATAGAGAAGCTTAAGAGCACACAAACTCATTAGATTAGAATGAACAAATGTGTGCCAGATACAAAAGATAAGTATACACCCCAATATGAGTAGATAAGAGGGTGTACATACGCATGGGAGAAAAAACCTCCTAGTGAGAAAAAAAGTATCCCGTCGGTCCTAAGTATGTTCACACACATTACTACCATATAATGCTATACTAAACATGCTCAAAGCATGAGTGCATGATGAGATGTACACAACACACATCATGGCATCCACACTAAATACATTAAAGGCACATAAGAAAATGAAGAACAAAGCATCAAAGCACCAAGCACAAGCATCAAAGCATCAAAGCACCAAGCACAAGCATCAAGTGGTAACAAGAAGAACAACATCCATACCAAAAGAGATGTCAAAGAGCCAAGAGTCAAGCGAAAGAGCAAAGACCAAAAGCCAAGACGCATCCAACAATGTAAAGAAGGAAAAGGACAAGACATCAATATGAAAAATTAAGGAAGCAACAAGGGATATTCATCAAGCAAAAGCAAGGAGATCTCAAGAAATCAGCAAGACTAAAAAATGAAGAAGCTACCAATCACTACCCTAACCAAAATCATATGTCATAAAAGCCACCAAATAAGTAGACAAATTGATATACAAATAGTATGTTAACTTCATTTTAGCAGTATGTTAATAGTATGCTAGCTAGCAATATGATAGCAGTATGCTAGAGAATAGTATGTTAACAGTATGCTAGTTAGTAGTATATTAACAATATGTTAGCTTCATTTTAGCAATATTTTAACAAAATGTTAGTTTCGTTATAGTAGTATGTTAACAGTATGCTAGCTTCATTTTAGCAATATGTTAATAGAATGTTAGTTTCATTATAGTAGTATGGTAGTTAGCAGTATCTAAGCAAACCAAAAAATAAATAAAGACTTGTAACAAATAAAGATTTGTAACAAAAAAGATCAGTATCTAAGACTTGTAAACAAATAAAGACTTGTAACAAAAAAATACTTTTAACCATATATTCTACTTACAGACTAAAAGTTAGCCCAATTCAAACAAGGTTTTGAATTTCAAGAAGTTGTCTCATTACAAAAAAACTGTTGATTTTTTACAATAGTCTGCGAGCGACCAGTGTCTAGCACACCTCCCCTCAAGTTAACTTAGCACACCTGGACCCTATACCAAGTTTCTCTCTTACTTGATAGTCAGCCGCCGCGACCAGTGCCTCAAGTCCCTAAACTCATAGTCCTTGACACTCTCTCTCTCTATGTGTCCAAGGCTACTACAACAAGTGCCCGCGACCTTGACTAAAGTGCTCACACATACATCTACCACGTGGCCTACATCATCGGTGGCTCAAAGGTGGTTTTACTTTGTTGGGGCAGGTTACATTGGGTTGTGGGGTTTCTCTCTCTCTCTCTCTTAGAGATTTTCACATGGCTCCTCACTCTTTGGAGCCTCACATCTTCTCTTGTCTTTAGTCTTCTTGTCGTGGTGGCAGCTTCTCTTCACGCGTCCATGTCTTCCTCTTCTTTCAATCTTCTTGTTGTGGCAGCTTCTCTTCTCGTGTCCATGTCTTCCTTCAATGCTTCCTTTAGCTTCTCTTCTTGGTGTGGATCTTCCTCTTGGAAAGAGATGTTCTTCTTCTTTCATGGCTGGGGCCATGAGCTTATCTTCTTGCTCCATGTGAGCAACATGTTTAAATGTTTTGTTGACAGTTCTTTTGGGCTTTTGATGTTTATCTTGTGTCATTATGCAATGCAAACCCAAATCTATGCGGGAGGTCTTACCTCTTGCCTTATTCTGGACAAGGGCAGTGTCTGATCCCATTTTTACACTGATGTAATGTGCCCAATACATAATGCATATAGCATTCATTCTTATGCACATTCCCAAATGCAACTCTGGCTATGAATAATCTTGAATTTCAGTGTGATTTACAGGCATTAACCAAGGGTTAATTGCAAAATGATGATTATCACAAATTTATCAGCATAATTTTACCAGAAATTACATTAAATCAAGGGTAACCAATTTGTACGGAATGGTTGGAGTATCAAAACAACTCCGAATGAAAATTTGAAGTTATAGGGATCTGTATCAGATACCTAATGGTTAATTTGAACCCTCAATTGCACCAAAATATAGTGATTAGCATTGATTAGTAAATTAATCTTCTATTTTGTGTACAAAAAACAGAGTATGCAGGGAGCCCAGATCTGAGGCCTTAGAGTTCAAATGAGCTCAAATCCTTTCAAGGCCATCAATAGCAATTAGTCTAGTAGAGGATTAAGCCAAGAAACACAAGATTTGACCAAATATTGAATGCTTAATCTCTGTTTTACCAAAGTCACCTGTAGGTTTGATGAAGAGCTTGGATCTCACTGTGGACTTGATCAAAACAATTTCTGACTTCACCAGCTTGTAGAGCATGCTTGAAAACACCTGGGGCTAAGAGGAATTAGAGCCATTGCAACTGATGAAGAAGAAATCTCAAATTCCCTTCTGAAAAATGGTGCGTGTTCATTCGCGATTTTCTTCACCTTGCATTGGCGGTTTGTGCTTCTGATTGGACTGGCTGGAGCACAAATGAGTTGGCTATCTATGGCTAGAAGGGTTTGGGCTAATTTGATGTGTGCGAGGAGAGGGAGCTCCTCCACTGGCTGGGGGTACAGAGGTTAGTTGAAAATAACTAAAAATTTTGATTATTTCCTAATTATCTACTAATCCTAATTAACTAGATAATGGGCTCATAAACTTGATGATTCTAGGCTTGGCTCTGATACCATGTTAAAATTATAGCAATGTGATGAGCTATGGTGGATCAAATACTAGAATCAATATCATTAACAAAGTGATTAGATGATAATTAAGATGTGATTAGTGAGTAATTAACAAATAGCTTAATGTAGGCATGGATAATCAAAAACTAGCAAATTCTCATTAGGCCAATGCCTCAATTTATAGAGTTTACATCCAAGCATCTAATCCCACTGATTTCTCCTTGATTCTCTCCAGCTCTCCCAGAATATCTCCACACTTCCTAAATCTTCTCATGCTACCCTTTATTCTCTCCCAGTAGATTCTTCTCACCTTTTCACAGGTTCTCTCACATTTACACATTCTCTTTTACAGCCTCTTGCCAAGGACTTGTTCCCGCACACACGCTATTCACTTATATATTTCAACACAATGTGATGTTTAGTTTCATCTTGCTGAGATATTGATGCTCCCACTGATCGTATTTCTTCACGGAGTTGCTGTTTTTCTCCTTGTCACAGTGGGCATACCTTGGCCTATGTATATTCTTCCTTCTTCCTCTTTTGCTTCCCTTTTCTTTTCCAGACTTTTCCTTATGGATTTTCCTATATGGATTCCTGCCAAATTTCCTCCATTTCCTTTCTCGAGATGCTTCTGCTACTTTGGGCTATAATTGGTTCCAGGCACTTTAGCATTCTTTGATTACTCTACCATTGCACATCGGCTTCTTTGCTACTCCAATTTCTTTCCTTTTCTTGACCAAGTTTACCATGTCCAAATTTTCCTTAAAATTCTCTCCTAGGGGTGGGCTTTCGTATTTTTTCCTCACCATCCCTTGTGCGCTCTGACCAACTTGGTGATTTGTTCATGGACTCCCTGCTACCCTGCCCACTATTCTTGCTTCTATTTCTATTCCGGCTCGGTATTCCTACCTGTCAACGTCTTGACAAGCCCTTGTCCTAGACCATTGCAATAGAAACAAGCTCCCCTTATCCAAATCTACCACCTCCTCTTCCATACGGCATGTTGATTTGAGGTCTTGTGGGCGACTTGGTTGATAGCGGCTGGGTTTGCTATGCTACCTTTCCATCACCCTAGCCCAAACCTCAGCCCCAACCCTAGTCCTTACCTTAGCCTCAACCTTAGTCCCAGCCTCAACCTCATACCCCCAAGAAGGGATTCACTCATAATAAAGGGGGACATCACCTGCATGCATGAACCTCAAAAAAACCCCCTATATATGATGCTCATAAGATGATAACCACCCCTATTTAATGTTATAAGGATACCTTTAAAAATGACCATGTCATCTCCCTTCCTTATATCTATGTTTTGTCTCTAGCATTTACACACCACCTCTCCTTAGATTAAAGTATGTTACTTTGAACCTTAGTGAGTGAACATAAGTACTTCATGCATGCTAACAAGAAATAGATGTTAAGTACTAGGAAATCATCAGTGTAAATCACTACAACCTACTTGAATCATTATTGAAGCATGTTGTGATCATTTCTTGATATCATTAGATCATTACCATACAGTTACCTTGAAAGTAAGTACTACCGAGCCCCCCTCCCCCGAACTTAAATTTAAGATTTATTATTCACCTAAATACATGGCCTTACCCCTACCTTATAAGCTTATGCTTCATTTCACTTGCACACTCACGTGATATCATAAGTTTTCTAAGAGTGAATCCCCTGGGCTCAGCTCCCAACCCCAGCCCCAACCATAGCCAAGACACCGCAAATGGAGATGGAGACCATGTATGATGGCCTTGTGGGAAATCAAGCACTATTAAAAGATAGTGCTTGCACAACTTAATTCCTAAAATAACATTCGTGAGAATTATATGAGAAATTCAGTTAAGGTTGAGGAGCAACCATAGATTTTGGGCTCGAAAAGAAGATTGCTATCGAATGCCATATCGATGGGATAACACATGCAATGGATGCTTTGCAGGTGGCTGCAAAGGCTTACCTCTAGTAGATATCGTCGGTGATACCTTGATAGCAAATATACATAGAAAGAGGGTCATCATCACCGCATGTGGCTAGTTCATCACTTGCGTAGATGGAGGGATACTCTTGAGATGATAGCTGTTTGTAAATATACCAGTCTTTTGTAATCGTATAACTATGTAACCCATCAATATGTAATTTTGATGACTTTGATGAATATCAAGACCTTTTCTATGCTCCTTGTGTTGTGTTTTTGTTCATTTTCTATCTTGTTCATTTTCTATCGTTCATTTTATTCCTTGGGGTAAGTTTATTTAAATTATTATTTTTAAATTGTGTGTAATTGATTTTACTGTGACCACAAATTGTCTACCATATCAAGTTTAATTTTTAAACACCTAGATACATAATCAAATAGTTAAAATTTGATAAAATCAAATGAGCAAATGATGCACAGATAAAAAAGAAATTTTTATTTACTATAGAGAGTACAAGAAACCATGATTGTAATACAAAAGAGAGGCTGTGTTCTTTGCCTCTTGCTACTTGGCTCACCAGAAGATGAAGGAGGGGGCTTGATAGTAGCTAGGAGAAAAACTGCCTCCCCCGCAAGCTCCATTTGGATTGCTTAGGGATCATGTATCCCTGCAATGTGGCCAACTGAGTGCACCCCCCGTTGCTCTAAGTACAAAAAAATTAACTCGAAGCATTCGCAAGACCACGACTTTCTCCAAGCTAGATGTTGTAAGGATAGTTTTGAACATAGCAACTTTAGCTAATGCTTTCAATTTCAAAAAACTATTTAAGCAAGTCATCGTAAATCATGTCTTGTGGAAGATAATGATATAGTCCAACCATCCAACCAATATATTCTTTCAAGGAGGCTGAGTCTTGGACGCTTCCTCGCCTTCCGAATCTGTCGCCCTACCTGGATGAGAACTCATCAAGGTCCAATACATATTGCAAACCAAAGGTGAATAATTATGTCAGTACAAGTGCATGCATATGCCATAATAATGTTCACTCTTGCCAACCAAGTCCAAAAAGAATAGATTTTTTTTTATTCAGTCCAAACTTGACCTACATGCTCGTGGGGCCTGTAGAGGGCCCATATTAAATTCTAGGCTGATTAGAGCCCTAGAAGTGCCCAACCGAAGGCTCCCATTTGGGGCCTTGAATCTGCAATTTTCACAGCCCCTAGATGCCATCCTTCAGCTGGGAAACTTCCAAGGCTTACAGATGCAGGGCGGCCCAGATGTTAACCTTTGATGCTGGGACACTTCTGGGTTGTTGCAAGATCAGGGTATCCAGTTTTGTCCAATTTATGCAGAACTGGGACATAGCTTGGAGAGCAAATTTTAGGGGGCAAGGTACTTAAAATTAGATCAAGAAAATAATAAAAAATACACTTGTCCTTAAATTAACCTAATATAACTTAAATTAATATAAATTAATCTAATTAATCAAAATTAATAAAAAAATATGATGAAATAATATCAAATGATCTTTCCATACTTAGAGTGATCCAATTTATTTTTCCATAGATGCACCATTACAAGTACACTAGTCCCTATAGGTTTTAGATGATTCACATCAAAAATGTAATTTTACTAATTAGATTATTAATATTTGCAGGCCTTCTGATAGTCTGGAACAATTTTGAAAAAGAGATCATTAAAAATCCAACCATTGGATTTGCAATTTTTACTAACCACCACATTCTACTAATGTCTTAGTATCTACCCACTCTTTTGATCTACAAGATTGAGGATTTTAAGTGGTAGCTATTGTGGGTACAAAAACAGGCATATATTATAACACTTTAGAGACCTTGAAATATTTAAAGAAAATAGACAAATATCTTAAAATTTTCTTGAAAAATCAAGTTAAGCTCCATATTATGTGAAGATCTAAGGTACAAAGTGGGAATCTCATATGAGTTTATATGTAAAAGATATTAGCAATTTATGGAATCAGTTCAAATTTGGGACAGGGTGTATACATTGACCTTGTACCTAAGAAAATGAGGACTTTTGACCATCTAATGCTTAATCAAATTATGCAACTATATTTCCAACTTTGAATATGATGTTCCAACAAAAGAACTTGAAACGAAATTCCTTCATTTACTAGGAGAGATTAGCCACTAAAGGTGAACAAATGCCTATTTTTTTACTGTTTACAGGGTGCCTGAGTGGACAAAACTGGGCACCCTGATCTTGCAACCACCCTTCTAGAGGTCCGATCAACCCAGAATTTCATCTAGGGCCTCTATAGGCCTCAGGGAGCATGTAAGCCAAGTTGAAACAAATCAGAGAAAATAATTTTCTTAAAATTTTCCCAAAATTTACCCCCTCAGCTTCATCTTGCTCCTTCACCTGCTCCTTCACCAACGGTTCCTTGAGGTCATTTGCTGGAATAGGCATCCCTTCTTCACTTACCGCCCAGTGCTCTGCTGGTATCTCGTGCTGCTCTTGTTGGGGCCCGAACATCTCCTCTTGCAACCTTTCAAAATCTCATATTTGGGAGTAGCTTCTTCAATTGATTCCTGGACTTGGATGGTGGCTAATACATCATCCAAGCTACTACCATCGTAGACCGACTTCATTACTTCATTAACTATAGGTGGAGCATCCTGTATGTTGAAGTCAATGAAGTCCTCTCTAGCATCTTGAACAAGTACATCAGCAGTACTCCTCACATTAGCAGTACTTCATTAACTATAGGTGGAGCATCCTGTATGTTGAAGTCAATGAAGTCCTCTCTAGCATCTTGAACAAGTGTGCAATACAACTCATCTTCCCTCATGTCCAGGAGCTCCAAGACATCTTGCACATCAGCAGTACTCCTCACCCTCTATGATGATGGGTGTCAAGGAGGATTCAAGGGGGTGGGCCTTTAAATTCTATATGTTCAAGCTCGTGGATGTCTATGTGTGATATTTCTAGACTTTTTTGAGCCTCTACTTGAGGATCAAGAGCCATCTCTGCTTGATCAAGGTATGTCAAGCATGGGATTTCAATGGTCATCATCTTCAGGCTCCGCATGAATATCTGTTGATAGAATGTAAATTGCAAGAGAAATATCTCATTTAATCACATTTATTGGAATATGCTCTTCGAAGGAGGTAGGAACCAAGGTTGTGAAGAGGTCCAGGGAGACATGTGCTAAGGCTCTATTGATAACTTTCTTGTGGCTATCTCTACTCTTCATGGAGAAGAGGAATTCGATAGGATCCACCTAGAAAGAGAGTTAGGAATGGAGAAGGTAATTTTATCACATCCTAAGCAAAACTCTACCAAGACAACAGAGTTGTCAAGCTCTAGGTGAGACAGCAAGCTCTCAAGCTCTATGTTCTTACAAAATCTAGCGTAAATTGAGTTTGCAAGGTGAGTGTAGCGAGTGTGACTAATCCACTCATCAAAGGCTACTCGAGGAACAGCTATGATGATATCGAAATATGCAAGAAAAGTGAGAAATTACATGTGAGGAAGGCTAGAGAGTGAAAGCAAGTGAAGGTATAATGAAATAAATGATCTTACTTATACTTATACTCACTTATATGTATATTAAAAACTTACATCAATATTTAGATTTATAATTAAACTTACATTTATACTAATACCTATGTATGAAAATATACTTATAATTATAATTAAATATAAGTATATCTTATATACATACTTATAATCAAAATATAAAGAATTAAAAAAGTGCTTTACATCAATCTCGCATATTTACTTTTTAGGTCAAGCGCAGATTTAATTTACACTTCTACTTATTTTTCAACAACTAAATATTTTCTCTAATGAACATAAATTCTGGAAAAAGCCAAAAATTTATGTCATTAATTTGAGATGGGGAATGCTACAACTAATCCGCAATCTCAAGGATATGAGGGGTAATGCATTGCTTTCATGTAATAGACTTTTTATGTCTACCTCTAACATTTCTACCATCTAGCTTAAAATAGAAGTTTGTAGGAGGATCATCTAACATCAACGATATCTCTTGTTTAAGAAAATCTAGAGGCCAATTACTCTCCACATTGGATGAAATTGTATTGTGGCCCTCCCAAAGAATAGCCACATCCACCGTAGTAAGTGTGTGTGGGATCCCATGAATCTTAATCTAAGCTTAGCCAATCACCTCTTAAGAGTCTGCATCTTCTATACCTGAAATGTGCACATAACGTTTATTGAGCAATCAATTACCTATTCATCAAAACAGACAACATTAGTAAAACCATATTTTTAGTAGTCACATTTGAAAGATCCCTGCCCCCTCCGCGCAACGAAATCGGGGGTGCTAGCAACGGAAGTAGCACTTCTTGATCAAGGCAGAGCCTCTCACTCGGGGCCTTGCCATGGATATCCGGACAAGAGACTAATCCCTCGGTTCTTCCAAAACCAAACCCGAAAAAACTTCCCTCGCCCAAAAAGCACGGGCGATTCCTCCAAGATATTTTTATTCTAACATAGTCAAGAGCCTTAACTAACCAAACTGATCCGACCGAACCCGTAAGTCACATGATCAGATCAAGGAAAAGACTTGCACTTGGATCATAGAGACCAACGCTTTTTTCCTCATCGAGAGGCACACCCATGGATTCTTTTCCATAGAACAAAGACTATCCGGGATTTACTTCATCTATCGTACCATAACAGAATTGAGTCTCATTTTAGGGATCTATCAGTCCAGCCTAGCCCCATCCATTCCCATGGGTTAGCCAACCACCCAACCACTGTAGTGATAGGATCCATTTAGGAATTTGGTTATGTTTTGCCCCGGGTACCAGGGAAAAGAGTTCCCAAGCCCCCTAGCCGGCGCTTCAAGCAAACTTCAAGATAGTGACACCACTTACACACCCAATATGAAATTGCCTGTTTCACATATTCAGCTGTCTTTAAAACAATCTTTTAATGAAACCATAGTATCACTGGTCATAATCCTCCAAAATATCCTGTTGAATTCTAATTTCCAATCATCGGTGTACCTATGGCATCATTGGCAACCAGAACGCTCACCACATGTCCACTCAGGGGCCTTTTCAATAGTTCCTAGCTCATAGTACCTGAAAATATATTCACTTATAAAAATCCAGATGGACTCTCCATTGAAGATCAGCATGATCAACCAACAGATCCATATAAAAGAGCCATGGACTCATCCGTTGAGGAGGACAATCAACCAGATCCGTGCCCGAGTTCAGAAAACAACTCTAACTCCTTGTTCCATTTTCTTCCTCAACGCACGTGTGGGTATCTTCAGGACCAGGAGCCCAAGCACCGTATGGTCAGCCCCCTCTAGGCTCCTTTTTTGCAAGTCACCTAACGCTTCACTCATAGGCCGCTTCCTTGGTCCCTCATCCACCATACCGGAAGCTCACCATTTAAATCGAACCAAGGCTAGTCAAGACCTCGTCCGAACTTGCTACATGAGACATCCTCCGTTGACTCTCCGTCAGCTGTTACAACTTTATCACTTAGGTCTCCACGACCTCATTCACAAGATGGTTAAAATGCTTCCCCAGCATTCTTGACATAAAACAGTCATTTAAAAACAGGTTATAAATATATTTTCTAATGAACTCTCATCTTTCCACATTGTTCCACATCATTTCTCGTTATTCCACATTCTTCTACATCAATTCACATTGCTTAATCCACATCCAATTATATGTATTCCCATCATCCTTTATCCATTCTCATCTAGTCACATCATATTACATCTCATCACATCTATTCTCATCACATCTCATCCATTCACATCTACCCATATCCATATCACTTCACATCACATCCATTCACATTGCATCTCATCCATTCACATCTATCTCAATTCACATCACATCACATCACATCCATTCACATCACATCTCATCCATTCACATCTATCCCGATTCACATCACATCTCATCCATTCACATTTATCCTAATTCACATCACATCACATCTCATTCATTCACATCTATCCCTATTCACATCTCATAACATCACATCCATTTCACATCACATTACATCCATTGACATCACATATCATCCATTCACATATATTTACACATCACATCCATTTCACATCACATCACATCTCATCCATTCACATCTATTTACATCACATCACATGTCATCCATTCACATTTCATCGCATCCATTCACATCCATCTCATTCATTACATCCACATCACATCACATACATCCCATCCACATTACATCACGTCCACATCTCATTCTCATCCATTTGCATCACATCACATCCTTTCACATATCATCACATCTCAATCTCATCTCATCACATTCACATCCACATCCATTTACATCACATCACATCCCATCCACATCCATTTACATCACATTATATCCCATCCACATCTCTTCACATCCACATCCATTTACATCACATTCACATCTTATCACATCATGTCACATCGCATTCACATCTTATTCACGTCGTAATCACATTTAGTAGCTTTTTCTACTTCAATACCGATGATGGGACTTTTTCTAAATTTTTCCCAATTGCTTGGCCTAGTTAAAGGTACTTTTTCTTGATGGATATTTTCATATTCTTTCTCAAATTTCTCAAGTGAAATATATTCAATATTCTTCTTTTGAGTAAAAGATTCATGGGATTTACAAAAATCAATTCTACCCATATTTTCCAATAATGCTCAAAATTCCACTTTTAATAAATACTCATAATTTGAATTATGCTAAAAATTCCTCTTTTTCCATTTAATTTCTTGGATCTCAAATATCATCGGAATTCCTCTTTTTGCATTTAAATGATTGAATTCCAAATGTCATGGGAATTCCTCTTTTATCATAAAATAAATTTATCTAAAATTCCTCTCTTCTTTAATAAAAATATCCATTATTTTAAATATTCCAAGAATTCCACTTTTACCATTTAAATGATTGAATTCCAAATATCATGGGAATTCCTCTTTTATCATTTAAATTTTCTCATACATGAAATAAATTTATCTTTAAATATAAATATTTATTATTTTAATATACCAAAATTTCTCTTTTTCCATTTAATTACATGGATCTCCGTTATCATGGGAATTCCTCGTTTTGCATAAAAATAAAATTACCAAAAATTTCTCTTTTCTTTAATTATTTATTTATGCATAAACACTAAAGATTAGTTTTCCAATGAATGTGATGAAAATCATTCTTTTAGCATAGGATGACCAATCCTAGAATATGGTAAGAAGTCCTCTTTTCACATTATGCATAAAAATGAGCTATGTATTAATTTCTAAAAATTTTGCTTGCCTGCTATTACTGATAATTTTCAATATTTCTAGAAAGAATAAGACTTTGTAATACAATTATGATAGAATACTATCCTTAGACTTAAATCCAATTTATGGAATTAAATCATAAGTTTACCATAATTTTATTAGCATAAAAGCATAAAAAGCCACCTCTATCTTAACAAGATTAGAGATTGATTTTGAATTAAGAATTTATCAATGAGAAGCATTCATTTGCTTAAGAATTAGTCATATGAATGATTATTCTTTTGGGAGAGAGAGATATACATAAAAAGCATCCTAATTAAGCATAAAGATTAAACTTTTCTTAATTATTCATTACAACTCTTAGGGAAAGCTTGATTTGCATTATAAACAATTAATTAGAAATTTCTTAAGCTTGAGAGGGGTTGAGAAGTGAAATTATTGAGAATATAATCAAAAACCATGAAATTACTTCTTACCTAAAGGTTTGGCTTACTTCTTTATCTTAGAAGGAAGCCCCCAACTAATCAATTGGTTTAGTATGTTGAGAAGAAAGCTCCAAGGATTTTTGAAGAGAGAGAGAAGCTTCAAGTCCTCCAAAAGTAGAGGATTTTTAAGGGATAATAAAAAATATCATTATTTTAATGTAATACTAGCATGGTATAGTTCACATATTTTTTTACAAAAGACTAAAGATTTATTTATAGGTGAGGGAGGCCACTAACCAAGTCCAACTGGGTTCTAAAATTTTCCAGGTTTAGTTTGACTCAATTTGGACAAGATTTGGATTAGTTTGGCTCCCATTTTTATTTGGTTTGATCCAGGAGAGAGGAGAGATAAAAATATCACAATTTTTTGAAATTAAAAACTCATCCACATGTGTGAATTGGGTGCCTACCTCAAGAGTCCCCCTCTCCTTACCAAGGTGTCAAAAATGCATCATTATTCCAAAATATCTCATTTTTTTAGTAATATCTCATAGTTTTTAACTAATAAACCTTGTACTCAGTCAACTCTTCATCTTATGTGAGAATTTACTCATTTTTGGGTATTTTCTTTTATTCTTTGGATTTATCTCATCCCAACACTTGTATTAATCCAGTTGGCCCATTGGAACCTTAATTGGACCATAATCCAAATTTTTTTGAAAATGTAGACCCTTAGACTATACACATTTTCAATTAATTCCAAATGCACATTGGAAAGTTCTTTTTGAATTTTTGTTTTAGGGGAATCCATTTTAGACACTAGGAGGATTTTTATATCCAAAGATATCTTAATTTAGGATTTTCTCTCTCTAGACTTTGTCTCTCTCTAGGCCAAAACAGGGTAAAATAAGATCTTTCTTCTATTTTAGAGAGGGGAATAATTACAAGAACAGAAGGGGAGGTTTTTACACCTTTACACCTCAAAAGCTAGAGGGAGGAATCTTATATCCTACCCCACTTAAAAAACGCGAGATATCCTGATCTCGCAGGTGGAGTATAATCTCTTTCATCTTCTTCTTCTTCTTCAATCACTTCCAGCGTTACTGCCTTGGAAGTGGACGGCTGATTTGGGAACATCTCTCTTTGACTTTCCCTATTCTCAGGGCGGAGGTCTGGCATTACTTTGGATTGAAACTGAGGGTTGGTTAGAGGGTCTACCTCTGGGATTTCCCTGATTTTGATGGAAAGGAACTTGATTACTCTGGAAGGAAGGAAGGAAGGAGATGGAGTGGGGAATCTTGGTCCCTGATTTCCCTGCCCCAAAAACCTTGATCCAAAAGGAGTTGGGCAATCTATACTACGATGTCCAATTCCTTGATCCAAAAGGAGTTGGGCAATCCAAAATACGATGTCCAATTCCTTGACAATTATAGCATTTCACTTCTTTTTTCAACGATGGAACTTCTGAAATTGAATTCCAGGGGATTGAGTTCCGGGAAAAGGACCTTTCTTCCATTCTGAAACTTTCCATATCCTGAGCTTGACCTTGTTGTCTTTTAGGCGGTGGAAAGTTGGAATCACCTTCTGGAGCTAGAAATCTTTTGAAAGATAATGGTGTTGGCTTCGACGGGACCTTGGCATCAAAGGCCTTGGCAAAATCCTTTGCCATCCACACTGCTTCGGCCATGGAAATTTAGCTTGGCATTTTTCACTAGGATATTCAAAGGTTCATTCAGTCTCCGAATGAGCCTGGCCATCAGCTATTCTTCATCTTAGTGGTGGTGAGTATTTGAGGAGGAGATACACTTCAATAGTTCTGCTCCCCTGGGTTAACTCTAAGAATTCGTTCATCTTGGTTTCCAAAAAGCCGAGAGGACAGAATCTCTTCCTCCTTAGGTAAATTTTGAGATCATTCCATGTCTGGGTGTTCCAATCCAGATAGTTTGTCTCGCAGTGGTTTCTCCATGCCACTCTACCTGTTTCTACTATCTTCAGTCTTGCAAGAGCCAATTTACTCTTCTCATTGTACTCGGTGACATCGAAGTATTCTTCCATTGCTTCGATCCACTTCTCCATAGCCTCGCCCAAGTTTTCCCCTTCACACTTGAAAGGTCTAGGTTGCGATCTATGAAGAGTTTTACGAACATCCAAGTCGAGCTCTTCCTCATTGTACTCGGTGACATCGAAGTATTCTTCCATTGCTTCGATCCACTTCTCCATAGCCTCGCCCAAGTTTTCCCCTTCACACTTGAAAGGTCCAGGCTGCGATCTATGAAGAGTTTTACGAACATCCAAGTCGAGCTCTTCCTCATCGAGTTGGGGTTATCATTCCTACCACCATGACGACCTTGATCCATGATCCTATCAACATGAAAATTCTTGTTAAGTCCCTTTATTTATAATTCAAATCTGACTTTAGATCAAACTGATTCTAGGGTTCTTTAGATTGGTCAGCCCCCCACAGAATCATGGGATAAAGATCCCATGATTCTAGGGTTCTTTAGATTGGTCAGCCCCCCACAGAATCATGGGATAAAGATCCCTTCTAACAGAAGAACATATAGAACTCATTATCAGAGAATAATTCATTCATATTCTTAACACAGTAATGGTCCATCAGACCGAAAATTCCATCTAATCATTCCTCCACGAGAATTTTAGTTATGCAAGTTTTCAATTTGTCATCCCTTAATTAGATCCACTGGGTCAAGGGTTAACAGAGCAGCAATCTGTCAGCACAATCCACTAATCTCATAGTGATTTGCTGAAGTCATAATCGTCATTCCAGTTACCAATATCATCACTGGGATTTGTCCCATTCATCCTCATTGTGGCTTTGTTTAACTTATCTCCTTTCAACCAGAATTTAGGAATCCTCATCTTTCAATCAGAATCCAAATCAACTCATCAATTCTCAACAAGAATTCTAAAATCATATCAACCAGCATTCGAATTCATCAACCATCATTCGAATTCATCATCTAGATAGCATTTTTGCTTATAATTTCAAGGTCTTAGGTTTACTCGTATATATTGTCAGTAAAGAGCTGCACAGATATACCTACGGTACATACTGGTAGTCACGGTCCTCGAAGTTATAAGGTAAATACCATCATATCTAGGCCTCAAGCAAGTCAGAGATTCCATACAATTGCGGTACTTCCATCTGAAAACCCAATTACCAATTTATGAATTTTTATTTTGAATTTTAATTTGTATGAATTTTGTCACACAATTACAATCTCTTATACTGGTACTTCATAAATTCTTGACATTTCTTGCTTCTCGGTTGATCCACTTTAGCCAATTCGCTCTGATACCAGCTGAAAGCTCCCTGTCCCCTCCGCGCAATGAAATCGGGGGTGCTAGCAGTGGAAGCAGCACTTCTTGCATGCAAGGCAAAGCCTCTCACTCGGGGCCTCGCCCACCGATATCCGAACAAGAGACTAATCCCTCGGTTCTTCCAAAACTGAACCCGGAAAAACTTCCCTCACCCAGAAAGCACGGGCGATTCCTCCAGGATATTTTTATTCTAATGTAGTCAAGAGTCTTAACTAACCAAACTGATTCGACCGAACCCGTAAGTCACATGATCAGATCAAGGAAAAGTCTTGCACTTGGATCATAGAGACCAACACTTTTTTCCTCATCGAGAAGCACACCCATTGATTCTTTTCCATAGAACAAAGACTTGGATCATAGAGACCAACACTTTTTTCCTCATCGAGAGGCACACCCATTGATTCTTTTCCATAGAACAAAGACTATCTGGGATTTACTTCATCTATTGTACCAAAACAGAATTGAGTCTCATTTTAGGGATCCATCAGTCTAGCCTAACCCCATCCATTCCCAGGGTTAGCCAACCGCCCACCAACCACTGTAGTGATAGGATCCATTTAGAAATTTGGTTATGTTTTGCCTCGGGTACCAGGGAAAAGAGTTCCCAGGCCCCCTAGCCGGCGCTTCAAGCAAACTTCAAGATAGTCACACCACTTACACACCCAATATGAAATTGCCTGTTTCACAGATTCAGCTATCTTTAAGACAATCTTTTAAATGAAACCATAGTACTACTGTCATAATCCTCCAAAATATCCAGTTGAATTCTAATTTCCAATCATCGGTGTACCTATGGCATCATTGGCAACCAAAACGCTCACCACCTGTCCACTCAGGGGCCTTTTCAATAGTTCCTAGCTCATATATTCACTTATAAAAATCCAGATGGGCTCTCTGTTGAAGATCAGCAAGATCAACAACAAATCCCTATAAAAGAGCCATGGACTCATCCATTGAGGATCAGCAACAAGGACATTCAACCAGATCCATGCCCGAGTTCAGAAAACAACTCTAACTCCTTGTTCCATTTTCTTCCTCTCGATGCACGTGTGGGTATCTTCGGCGACCCAGAGCCTGAGCACCGTATGGTCAGCACCCTCTAGGCTCCTTCGTAGGTCACCTAGCGCTTCACTCACAGGCCGCTTCCTTGGTTCCCTCATTCACCGTATCGGAAGCTCACCATTTAAATCGAACCGAGACCTCGTCCGACCTTGCTACGTGAGACATCCTCCGTTGACTCTCCGTCAGCTGTTGTTGCAACTTTATCACTTAGGTCTCCACACGACCTCATTCACAAGATGGTCAAAATGCTTCCCCAGCATTCTTGACATAAAATAGTCATTTAAAAACAGGTCATAAATACAGTTTCTAACAAACTCTCATCTTTCCACATCATTTGGATCTCAAATATCATGGGGATTCCTCTTTTTGCATTTAAATGATTGAATTCCAAATGTCATGGGAATTCCTCTTTTATCATAAAATACATTTATCTTAAATTCCTCTTTTCTTTAATAAAAATATCCATTATTTCAAATATGCCAAGAATTCCACTTTTACCATTTAAATGATTGAATTCCAAATGTCATGGGAATTCCTCTTTTATCATTTAAATTTTCTCATACATAAAATAAATTTATCTTTAAATATAAATATTCATTATTTTAATATACCAAAATTTCTCTTTTTCCATTTAATTACATGGATCTCCATTATCATGGGAATTCCTCTTTTTGCATAAAAATATGATTACCAAAAATTCATCTTTTCTTTAATTAATTATTTATGCATAAACACTAAAAATTAGTTTTCGAATGAATGTGATGAAAATCATTCTTTTAGCAAAGGATGACCAATCCTAGAATATGGTAGGAAGTCCTCTTTTCACATTATGCATAAAAATGAGCTATGTATTAATTTTTAAAAATTTTGCCATAGCTTCGCCTGCTGCTGCTATTACTGATAATTCTCAATATTTCTAGAAAGAATAAGACTTTGTAATACAATTATGATAGAATACTATCCTTAGACTTAAATCCAATTTATGGAATTTAATCATAAGTTTACCATAATTTTATTAGCATAAAAGCATAAAAAGCCACCTCTAGCTTATCAAGCTTAGAGATTGATTTTGAATTAAGAATTTATCAATGAGAAGCATTCATTTGCTTAGGAATTAGTCATAGGAAGGAAAGCTCCAAGGATTGTTGAAGAGAGAGAGAAGCTCCAAGTCCTCCAAAAGTAGAGGATTTTTAAGGGATAATAGAAAATATCATTATTTTAATGTAATACTAGCATGGTATAGTTCACAGATTTTTTTACAAAAGACTAAGGATTTATTTATAGGTGAGGGAGGCCACTAACCAAGTCCAACTGGGTTCTAGAATTTTCCAGGTTCAGTTTGACTCAATTTGAACAAGATTTGGATTAGTTTGGCTCCCTTTTTTATTTTATTTGATCCAGGAGAGAGGAGAGATAAAAATATCACAATTTTTTTGAATTAAAAAATTATCCACATGTGTGAATTAGGTGTCTACCTCAAGAGTCCCCCTCTCCTTAACCAAGGTGTCAAAAATACATCATTATTCCAAGATATCTCATTTTTTTAGTAATATATCTCATAGTTTTTAACTAATAAACCTTGTACTCAGTCAACTCTTTATCTTATGTGAGCATTTACTCATTTTTGGGTATTTTCTTTTATTCTTTGGATTTATCTCATCCCAACACTTGGATTAATTCAATTGGCCCATTGGAACCTTAATTAGACCATAATCCAAATTTTTTTAAAAATGTAGACCCTTAGGCTAAGGTCCTTTATACACATTTTCAATTAATTCTAAATGTACATTGGAAAGTTCTCTTTGAATTTCTATTTCAGGGGAATCCATTTTAGACACTAGGAGGATTTTTATATCCAAAGATATCTTAATTTAGGATTTTCTCTCTCTAGGCCAAAACAAGGTAAAACAAGATCTTTCTTCTATTTTAGAGAGGGGAATAATTACAAGAACAGAAGGGGAGGTTTTTACACCTTTACACCTCAAAATCTAGAGGGAGGAATCTTACATCCTACCCCACTTAAAAAACGAGAGATGTCCTCATCTCGCAGGTGGAGTATAATCTCTTTCATCTTCTTCTTCTTCAATCATGTCCAGCGTTACTGCCTTGGAAGAAGTGGATGGCTGATTTGGGAACATCTCTCTTTGACTTCCCCTATTCTTAGGCGGAGGTCTGGCATTACTTGGATTGAAACTGAGGGTTGGTTAGAGGGTCTACCTCTGGGATTTCCCTGATTTTGACGGAAAGGAACTTGATTACTCTGGAAGGAAGGAGCTAGAGTCTGGAATCTTGGTTCCTCATTTTCCCACACCGAAAACCTTGATCCAAAAGGAGTTGGGCAATCCATCCTGCGATGTCCAAATCCTTGACAATTATAGCATTTCACTTCTTTGTTCAAGGGTGGAACTTCTGAAATTGAATTCTAGGGGATTGAGTTCCGGGAAAAGGACCTTTCTTCCATTTTGGAACTTTTCATATCCTAAGCTTGACCTTGTTGTCTCTTAGGTGGTGGAAAGTTGGAATCACCTTCTGGAGCTAGAAATCTTTTGAAAGATGATGGTGCTGGCTTCGGGTGGGACCTTGACATCAAAGGCCTTGGCGAAATCCTTTGCCATCCACACTGCTTCAGCCATGGAAACTGGCTTGGATTTATCACTAAGATATTCAAAGGTTCGTTCAGTCTCCGAATGAACCTGGCCATCAGCTATTCTTCATCTCTAGCGGTTTGGCGAGTATTTGAGGAGGAGAGCGAATGCTTGGTGATACACTTCAATAGTTCTGCTCCCCTGGGTTAACTCTAAGAATTCGTTCATCTTGGTTTCCAAAAAGCCGAGGACAAAATCTCTTCCTCCTTAGGTAAATTTTGAGATCATTCCATGTCTGGGTGTTCCGATCTAGACGGTTTGTCTCGCAGTGGTTTCTCCATGCCACTCTACCTGTTTCTACTATCTTCAGTCTTGCAAGAGCCATTTTACTCTTCTCATTGTACTCGGTGACATCGAAGTATTCTTCCATTGCTTCGATCCACTTCTCCACAGCCTCACCCAAGTTTTTCCCTTCACCCTTGAAAGGTCTAGGCTACGATCTATGAAGAGTTTTACGAACATTCAAGTCGAGCTCTTTCTCATCAAGTTGGGGGTTATCATTCCTACCACAACAACCTCGATCCATGATCCTATCAACACGAAAATTCTTGTTCAGTCCCTTTATTTTCAAATCCGACTTTAGATCCAAGTGATTCTGGGGTTGTTTAGATTGGTCAGCCCCCCACAGAATCATGGGATAAAGATCCCTTCTAACAGAAGAACATACAGAACTCATTATCAGAGAATAATTCATTCATATTCTTAACACAATAATGGTCCATCACACCAAAAATTCCATCTAATCATTCCTCCACGGGAATTTCAGTTATGCAGGTTTTCAATTTGTCATCCCTTAATTAGATCCACTGGGTCAAGGGTTAACAGAGCAGCAATCTGTCAGCACAATCTACTAATCTCATAGTGATTTGCTGAAGTCATAATCGTCATTCCAGTTACCCATATCATCACTGGGATTTGTCCCATTCATCCTCATTGTGGCTTTGTTCAACTTATCTCCTTTCAACCAGAATTTAGGAATCCTCATCTTTCAATCGGAATCCAAATCAACTCATCAAGTCTCAACCAGAATTCTAAAATCATATCAACCAGCATTCGAATTCATCATTTGGATAGCATTTTTGCTTATAATTTCAAAGTCTTAGATTTACTCGTATATATTGTCTTAGTAAAGAGCTATACAGATATACCCACGGTATATACCGATAGTCACGATCCTTGGAGTTATAAGGTAAATACCATCATATCTAGGCCTCAAGCAAGTCGGGGATTCCATACAATTGCGGTACTTCCATCTGAAGACCCAATTACCAATTTATGAATTTTTATTTTGAATTTTAATTTGTATGAATTTCATCACACAATTACAATCTCTTATACTGGTACTTCATAAATTCTTGACATTTCTTGCTTCTCGGTTGATCCACTGTAGCCAATTCGCTCTGATACTAGTTGAAAGATCCTCCGCGCAATGAAATCGGGGTGCTAGCAACGGAAGTAGAACTTCTTGCTGCACGCAAGGCAGAGCCTCTCACTCGGGGCCTCACCCACACGGATATCCGGACAAGAGACTAATCCCTCGGTTCTTCCAAAACTGAACCCGAAAAAACTTCCCTCACCCAGAAAGCACGGGCGATTCCCCCAGGATATTTTTATTCTAACGTAGTCAAGAGCCTTAACTAAACACACACGGATCTAACCAAACCCGTAAGTCACATGATCAGATCAAGGAAAAGACTTGCACTTGGATCATAGAGACCAACACTTTTTTCCTAATCGATGTTGGAATTAGGGTTGCAGGAATGCACACACAACTTCAAGAAGATGAGGAAGCTTGAGCACAACACAGTAGTGTATTATGAGTGCCAAAAATGAAAGATAACGAGCCCTAGAAGATAATGGGCGTATATACAATGCACGGGGGAAAAAACCTCCTAGTGAGGGAAAAAGTGCCCCGGCGGTCCTAAGTGTGTTCACACACATCACTACTATAATATGGTAACAAATCCCCCCTGGAGTGATGCGGTGAACAAGAGCTAGCACTCATGTATAGGGAAGTGCCTAGCTATGTGGACGAATCCACAAAAGGGAGTAAGCCCAAAGCTTTGCGAAAAGCTTCGAACTTCTCACGAGGCAGAGCCTTTGTGAAAAGGTCTGCAAGGTTATCCTGTGTTGGCACATAAGCCAAACTGATCTCTCCTGCAGAGAGTCTCTCCCTGACATAATGGTAGTGCACCTCAATGTGCTTCGTACGAGCATGGAACACTGGGTTCCGCGCAACTGCCAATGCGCTCTGACTGTCAGTGAAGATGGTGGTGGCAGATGGCTGCCCAACACCCAAATCAGCCATAAGGCGTCTGAGCCACACACACTCAACCGTAGCTGTGAAAGCTGCCCTGTACTCAGCTTCACAACTAGAAGTGGCCACAGTAGGCTGCTTCTTGCTCAACCATGATATGCATGAGCTTCCAAGCATGAAGCAAAAACCACTCGTGGACACGCGTGTGTCATAACAACCAGCCCAGTCAGAATCTGAAAAAGCATGTAAATCTGGCGGCAATGATCCCCCCTTGGGATAAAACAACCCAAGATGCCGAGTACCACTCAAATAGCGAAAGATACGCTTCACTGCCTGCCAATGCTTAATGCCTGGGCTATGCATAAATCTGCTCACCTGTGAGACTGCAAACTGAATGTCTGGCCTCGTAATGCATACATAAATGAGGCAACCAACAGCTGTCTGATAGAGTGTGACATCAAAGTGATCTCCAGCATCATGAAGACTCAACTTCAAACCTGTCTCCATTGGAGTAGCAATAGGCTTGCAGTCTTCAAGGCCAAATCTCCGCAACAATGTTTCAATATACTTTGTCTGACACAAAGCAATACCTCCATCACACTGCTTAAATTGTATCCCCAAATAATGATGCAAATGCCCCAAATCTGACATCTCAAAAGAGGCATTCAAATCAGCCTTAAAATCAGCAATATGACTCTCATTTGGTCCTGTGAGCAGCATGTCATCGACATAGAGAGCAATGATTAGATGTACACCATCCACACGTTTAGCATACAAAGTGCTTTCTGTTGGACTATTCTGAAACCCATGTGCAGTCAAATATGCATGTATTTTTTCATACCAAGCTCGTGGAGCTTGCTTTAAACCATATAAAGCCTTTTTTAACCTGCACACTTTGTTTTCCTGCCCTCTTTGAACAAAACCACGAGGCTGCGATACATACACCTCCTCATGCAAATCTCCATTTAAGAACGCAGTCTTTATGTCCAGCTGATGTACATTCCAACCATTATGAGCTGCTAATGCACAGATGCTACGAACAGTGGTCATACGACATGTGGGAGCAAAAGTCTCATCAAAATCAATGCCCTTCTCTTGAGCATAACCTTTTGCAACAAGCCTAGCCTTATGGCGATCCACTGTGCCATCAGGCTTACGCTTCAATTTGTATACCCACTTAGTGCCAATGGCCTTCTTGCCAGGGGGCAAGTCACATAAGGACCATGTACCATTCTTCATAATAGCATCGTATTCTGCTTGCATAGCAGCCATCCAATTTTCTGAACTTTGTGCCTCATCAAATGAAACAGGCTCACTTTCATTGCACAGACTAGAAACAGCCAATGCATAACAATCTGACGCATAAGAGGCACCATGAGAGCCAGAACGAGTGCGACTAGACAAAGGGGCATCCAACTTGCTGTCACGCAAAGTCTGCACCAGCCATCTAGGCATGTTCCTAGAGCCCTCAATCTCTTGTCTCTCATCCTCAAGTGCATCATGCACATCTGCATCAGATATAGGCTGATCTGTGCCATCATTTAAAACCTGCATAGGCTGAAAAACTGCCTCATGAGGTATTGCACTTGACTGTGCACCACTGAAAAGAGGCAACAATGTATCATAGACATCACGTGAGCTGATATCTGTCTCCTTAGTACATGAAACCAAGGGCTGAACTGCATCTTCCACAAATACAACATCACGGCTAACCAAAATGCGCTTTGTCTGTGGATGATACAAACGATAGCCTTTGCTCTCAGCACTATATCCAACAAAAATACATTTGACAGCTTTGTCATCCAATTTTCTGCGATGTTGCACAGGCACTAATGCATATGCCAGGCAACCAAAAACACGTAAATGGCCAACAGATGGCTTGCGGCCATGCCAAGCCTCATATGGAGTGACAACCTGTAATGCTTTAGTGGGACACCTGTTTAGTACATAAGTGGCACACATGACAGCCTCAAGCCAAAAACCATGTGGTAGACTTTGACTCTTAACCATACATCTTGCCATTTCCATGAGAGACCTGTTTTTTCTCTCAGCCACACCATTTTGCTGTGGTGTATACGGCACTGTACATTGGTGTTTTATCCCACGCTCAGCCAGAAATGCATTAAATTCTGAAGACATATACTCCCCCCCTCGATCTGAACGGAGGGTGCCCATCTTACTTTCTGACACATTTTCAGCCATAACCAAAAACTGTTTGAAGCACAAAAACACTTCGGACTTTGCCTTCAAAGGATATACCCATGCATGCCTGGTAAAATCATCAATGAAAGTCACGAAGTAAAGGTAGTTTCCAAATGATGGAGTTTGCATGGGACCACAAACATCACTGTGAACAAGCTGCAATCTGCGTTCAGCTCTCACTGATCCATCTTTGGGAAAGGAAGCACGCTGCATTTTACCCAATATGCAGCCCTCACAAACATGCTTGACAGGTGCCTCAAGCTTAGGCAAAGAAGACACCATTTCAGATTTCTGCAGGCGCAGCAAACTTGCAAAATTCAGATGACCAAAACGTGCATGCCACAGTTTTGCATCTGAAATAGCCTGCGTATCCATAATAGCACATGCTGAATCCTCTACACATTTGCCATCCATATTGAGCTTGTACAGCCCTCGACATAGTGAACCAGATGCTACAATGATGTCACCACAAGAGAGATCATGAACAGTACATCTGTCATCCACAAATTTTACAACCAAACCTGTTTTGGCAAATGCGGAGACTGACAGCAGATTCTTTTTGATCCCTGGCACATACAATGCATCAAAAAGTGTAAAGGTGTTGCCATTTGCAACATTCAGCACAATCTGTCCAACTCCTTTAACGGGATAAGAGGAGTTATTGGCACAAGTGACAGTATTCCCTGTGGGAGCAGACTCAAGGAAAGTGAATAAACTGCGCTGCGAGGTGATATGCTTAGTGGCACCACTGTCAAAGTACCATACATCTGAATCTACTGCAGACATACATGTGTCATGCAAAGATGGGTCATAACTGCACTGCGCATTGAATGCCCATTCTGTATCTAGCACAACATTAGCAGATTCATTGTTAGAAGGAGAGGCATCTGCAACAGCCATACCAGCCTCTTTCTTCTTAGCCTCTTTCGCAGCCAGCTTAGGACACGCTTTGATGACATGATCATTTCCCTTACAGTACTTGCAAAATGTCTTCTGTTTGTCACCCTTCTTCTCATCTTTGTCTTCCTTCTTTGGTTGCGCAGCATTTGCAGATTTCTGCTTACTAGAAGAAAAGCCAGCTTTACCTTTCCCGCTTCTCTGACTAGCAACGAAAGCTTGATCTGCGACACGCATAATATTCCTGTTTTGCCTTGACTGGTCTTCTTGCAGCAAAACAGAAACTAACTCCTCAAATGATAAGGCATTGGGATTGCCTTTCATCATCAAGCGAAGAGTGGAAGCAAAACCCTGATAAGAATCTGGTAGACCATTCAAAACAGTCTGCACAAGTGAACTGTCTGACAGGATTTCATCTGCAGAAATGAGCTGCTCTTTGAAATCCTTGATCTTTGTCAAAAAGCTATCCATAGAATCACCTTCGTTCATATGCTCACTCTCCAACTGTTTTCGGAGGTAAGCAACACGAGCCTCATTTCTTGCCTGATACAATGTGGCAAGTACATCCCAAGCATCCTTAGAAGTCCTGCAGGAGCGAATATGTGGGATAATGGTACGTTTGACAGACAGCGCAATCAAGGCATGAGCCTGCGCATCTCTACCATCCCAACGAATCTGCTCTGCTGAAAGTGGTGGTTCTCGAACAGCTGCTACAGCACTTGTGCCTGCACCATCATCAACAGTACCTGTTTCTGATGTGTTTGCAGCATTCCCAGCCACAATAGGACGTGCATCAATACCCTGCACAATGTTCCATAACCCCTTTGCTACCAATACATGTCGCATCATATATGCCCACAATGGATAGTTGGTGCCATCCAACTTATCCTCAGCAGCCAACATGCGGAATACATCATTGTTGTCAGCCATGGCCAATGACTGTACTACTAGATGTAAATGCTGTCTGTAAGAGGAAAACCTGTATAAAATCGACCTGTGCTATGTAGCACAGCCCAAAACAGACGAATGGGCACCTGTCCTGCAGATTTTAATCTTGACAGAAAATCTGCACAGTAGGACGATTTTGCCTGCGCAGTACTTGGAATGCAAAAACGGAGGGCGAAATGACCTCAAATCAAAATTCTGAAATGACCGAGCCCTACGCGCTCTCCCACGGCATATACTAACCTGCAGTCGCTCATGAAACCTCGTCGCAATCGGAGGAGATGAAGCGGCAGGTGCTGGTGATGCTGCCCGGGAGGAGGAAGCCTGCTCTGATACCAATTGTTGGAATTAGGGTTGCAGGAATGCACACACAACTTCAAGAAGATGAGGAAGCTTGAGCACAACACAGTAGTGTATTATGAGTGCCAAAAATGAAAGATAACGAGCCCTAGAAGATAATGGGCGTATATACAATGCACGGGGGAAAAAACCTCCTAGTGAGGGAAAAAGTGCCCCGGCGGTCCTAAGTGTGTTCACACACATCACTACTATAATATGGTAACAATCGAGAGGCACAACCATAGATTCTTTTCCACAGAACAAAGACTATCCGGGATTGACTTCATCTATTTTACCTTAACAGAATTGAGTCTCATTTTAGGGATCCATCAGTCCAGCCTAACCCCATCCATTCCCATGGGTTAGCCAACTGTCCAACCACTATAGTGATAGGATCCATTTAGGAATTTGGTTATGTTTTGCCTCGGGAAGAAGGAAGGGAAGCCATGTGTCCCCCCTCTCCCTTGCGAAATCGTGCACAAGGGGGGGGGGGGGTGGGGGATTTTTTTGTAGGTCGCTAGCGCACAGCGCCGCGCCCCCTACATTTTCTTCAAAAAAAATTATTAAGATTTTTAAAAGCTTTATTAGCTTTTTTTAAAGGCTTTAGAATGCTTTTGATTAGAGATTTTTTTAAAAAGAGAATAAAAACTTTTATTTTCCAAGATTTTTTTTTAAAAAAAATCTTTTAAGACCTTTCATTTTCCTAATTTTGGAATTCTTTTGACCTTATAAATTCTGGGTTTTCTTTGTATCTTCATTTTTCCACAACCCTTGACTTTCCGTATTTTGGGATGACCTTTCGGGTTTGGAATTTTTTATACCATTCGTATTCTAATGCGTTTAGGGTGCATTATATTTTTTTAAAATTTTTAAGAAATTCATGAAAAATTAGACAAAGGTTATTTCAAATTTTTGGAATATTCGGGTTTGGTAACCAACACATGGTGTATGCGTTTGGGTGCCTCTGACCATTCATATTCCTAAAAAAATCTATTTTTTGCTGAGAAAATTAGTAAATCCATTAAAATTACAAATTTTAATTGGATTTGAGAATTGTCAAGCAAAATTGAAAACTTTTGTGATTGATGTGATTCTTGGGTTTTTTTTATAATTACCAAAAAAAAGAAAAATTCTAGAAATTATTTTAAAAATCCTAAAAATTGGTATTTTTGAAATATCAATTGTATTTTGGTAAATGTTATTGCTAAATTTTCTTGGAAATTTTTAGATTTGGAGTGCCATAAGATACAATTTGGTGGAGTTCAAAATTAATAAATTTTGAGACCTTAGAAAATTAGGATAGATATGGGTTATTTGCATATAATTAATGTGAGTCTGCCTCATATTTGTAGTTGTTTCATTTGGATTAATCGGTGTTTTCATGATTTTTTACCATTCTTTAGCCACGAAATGCTAATTAAAGCATTTTTTCTTATGTGCAGTCAGTTCTAGTAAATTCATTTGCTAGATCATTTTGGTCCAAAGAGGGCAAGTGAAGTTGAATTCAAGTGAATCGTGATTTTTTAAGAACTTTATTACTATGGCTTATATTGACTTCTCAGTCAATGATAATGTCGATGAGATGAGTGATCATCCCAACTCAAGTAGGGAAGATCTAAAATTCCAAGTCGAAGAAGAGGAGGCTGTTGGAAAGAGTGAAATTTTTGAAGTGACAGAGTGTCTAGAGAGAACTATTGCCAAATGCCATGATGAGATGGAGTCACTAAAGATGCAAATTTTGACTTTGCACAAAGCTCTTTTGGTGGTACCTCCTGCTCCTACCGGAAATAATTGCCAAGCTTGTTCAAAATAGCTTGGGAAATTAGTCTTTTGACAATTCTGTGCAGAAGTTTAGACAGTTGGCTCTCAAAGCCAAGTCTGATGATCATACCTTGTGGGGGATTTTCATCAGAGATCTAGCTCATGTGACTATCAGTGTATGAGATAAAGAAATGCAAGGTCAAAATAGCTAAGGATGCTATTCAGGCAGCTCAGGTTTTTCATAAGACTATGGTTGGCGCCAACACTTCAAAACCATTGTCTAATGAAAAGAAATTGACATTCACTTTTTCAAATAGTGGACAAAAAAGAAAGTTGGTTTTCACAGCAAAACCAAAAAATTCTGACAATGCCATCAAGGAGCAGAAATTTGTGAATAAGTATAATATCACATGTTTCAAATGCAAGGAAAAGAACACATAAAGAAATTATGTCCTTTAAATGGAGCTACTTCACCTTTGGCACACCTGGACAAAAGGTGGCACCGAAGAAATTCATACCAAAGAAATCTGTACACATTACAAAACTTCAAGGTAAATTTTTTGAAGTCAATATTACGCATCTTGAAGGAAGCCAATGTTCACATTGTACTTTCAATAAAGATTTTTTTAGTCCAAACAAATTATTTCCTGTTTATGAATCAATAAATGGACATCAGGTTCATATTTTGTTTGATCTTAGTAGTACTCAAAATTTTATTGACAGCATTGTGGTACAGAGGATGAAGCTGGAAACCACACAGAATGATCACATGTACAAGGTCAAGATGGCTCGAGGACAAGAAGGTGTCAAAACTACCGTTAGACATCCAGTTGTACTCAGATAGACTTGATTTTCATGTCATGAGCTTGGGTCATGTAGACATCATTCTAGGGATGGAATGGTTTCATTTTTTTTAAAAGGGATTTTTCTATTGATTGGGTCAAACATTTGATGTCTTTCCATCATAATGGAAACCTTGTTACTCTTAAGGGAAACATTGTTGTACCCAAGGAAACTTTTATTAATGAGCTTGAGTTAATGGAAAATATTTTTAACTGTGAACTTTTCCAATTGGTTATGGATCCAGTGTCTTCATATGTTCATTTTGATGTAAACACAGTTTCTTTAGATGTTTGGGAAAGTAAAGTGTTAAATTCCATTAAGAGCAAATTTTAGAATGTATTTCCTGATGAATTACCTCAAGGATTATCTCCTAAAAACGAGAGGTGGAACATAAAATTGAGCTAGTGATGGGTACATAACTATTAGAATTTCCTCATATAGGCTTAGCCAGACTGAGGAAGATGAGGTAGCAAAGCAACTAGCCGAATACTTGAGGATGGGTCAAATTAGACCAAGTAAGTCTCCTTGGGGTGCACCAGTTCTCGTGGTTAAGAAAAAAGATCAAGGTACCTGGCGGATGTGTATTAATTACAAATGTCTTAACAAGGTTACAATTAAGAACAAATACCCATTGCCTAGATCAGACGCTCTTATTGATAGGTTGCGAGCATCTAAGTATTTCACAAATCTTGATTTGCGAACCCGTTATCATCAGATTCGTATTGCAAAGAAAGATGTTCCTAAAACTGCTTTTAGGACACGTTATGGCCTTTATGAATTTTTAGTGTTACCCTTTGGTCTCACTAATGTACCTGCAACTTTCCAACAGATGATGAATGATATATTTCAAAATCTATTAAGAAAATGCGTGGTGGTTTTCTTATATGATATTTTGATATACAAACTTTGGCTGAGCATGAGAATAATCTTAAAGAGGTTCTAGGAAGGCTCATGAAGGAGAAACTGTATTGTAAATTATCTAAGTGCGATTTCTTTAAAAAGGAATTGTTATACTTGGGCATAAGATAAGTGTGATTTCTAAGTGAAATTATCTAAGTGTGATTTCATGATTAAATATAGAAAAGGTAGCTTGAATAGCATTGCTGATGCGTTAAGTCGAACTGGTGAAGTTAATGAACTTAGCTTCACAAAAATTACTTCTAACTTGTACGATTCATTCAGGGGGAAATACAATATTTTGAATCAAGGAAAAGCCAACCAATTTTTTATTCGGAATGGTCTTTTATTCCGAAATGATAAGGTTTGCATACCAGATGTGCCAAAAATTAAACTGAGGATCCTATTTGAGTGCCATGATGCACCATCGACATGACATTCGAGCATACAGCAGTGTACCTTGGCTTTGGTTATTAGAAGGACTTTTTATTTGGCAAAAAATGAAGGATTTTGTTCAAAATTATGTGGTCAAGTATCATCAATGTCACATTAATAAGGCAGAGCACCTTAAATCTGCTAGGTTATTACATCCTTTGGATATTCCATCTCGAAAGTGGAAAAATATTTCCATGGATTTCATTACGAGACCTCCACGTACCAATAGGGGTCACGATGCCATTTGGGTAGTCGTGGATATATTGACAAAGATGGCTAGGTTTTTACTCATAATAAAGACAACAGTTAAAACAACGTAATTGGCTTACCAATTTATCGAGCAACTGTTTAGACTGTATGGTATACCTTATAAGATTGTGAGCGATCAGGACTCTAAGTTCACGGCTCATTTTTGGGGGGCAAGAAGTTTTTAAGAAATTGGAAACTACTTTGAGTATGAGTTCCTCTGATCACCCGCAGTGTCTGATGGGTAAACAGAGCGTGTGAATCAGATTATAGAGGATATGCTTCGTGTATATGTCTCTGAAAAACCATCGATTTTGGAAAAATATTTTCCAATGATGGAATTTACCTATAACAGTTCTAAGCATTCGGTACTGGTTATAGTCCGTTTATGCTTATGTATGGGTATCAACAGGATTCTATCAGGAGTGCTCAGGATAGAGCACGATTTTATGCTGAAAGGGGACGCTCACCTTGGTCTTTTGAGCCAGAAGCAAAAGTTCCTAAAGATTCTTAGAATTTGTCAATAGGAAAGTGCTCAAAATTATCTCCTAGATATTGCAGTCCATTTCGAGTTATACGTCGGATAGGCACGGTTGCATATGAATCAAAACTACCTCCACATGTCAGAGTTCTTCTAGTCTTTCATGTCAGTAGACTGAAAAAGAAGCTGGGAAGTGAGGATAACATAGTTACTCCTTGAAGTCGTAGATTTATCTTATGTTCCACATGAACCTGTTAAGGCACTTGAATTCAGGGAAAGGAAACTTCTTAGTCGCTTAATCCTTGAGGTTAAAATTAAGTGGAAAGAAAGAGAAATTAAGGATTCGACTTGGGAGTCACTTGAGAACTTTCAGTGTGCAGTTTTTCTTCTTTTCATTGCAAGAGTGCAATGTTTTGAGAGCGTGGAAGTATGTTATATACACATTATATATGCATATACTAGGAGGCTAACCCACCCTGGCATGTGAGCATGGGAGCATGGGAAC
This sequence comes from Cibotium barometz, assembly GCF_041138505.1. NCBI lineage: Eukaryota > Viridiplantae > Streptophyta > Polypodiopsida > Cyatheales > Cibotiaceae > Cibotium > Cibotium barometz. Next base: position 497,846 of record NC_141108.1, on the reverse strand, counting down.
ATGCTCTAGTGGGGCAAGGGTTAGATGATCTAACTGTGGGTTGAGGTTAGGGTCAGGCAACCAAGAGTCACACATGGAAAGGGAGAGTCAAGAGTCACTTGAGGGCCCTCCTATATAATAGGGACATGGGGAACTCTCAAGGGATGTTCTCTTGTGTAGAGCATTGAATCTACTCTCTTGCCATTTCATGCTAGAGCTATGTGTGATGATGGAGTGAAGTCATACATAATGGGGCATTTGAACATATTTTGGACCGTTTGCTAATGCAAGTAATTAGTAAAACGGACCAATAGGAATAGAGGCTTGTGCATGGGATCATAGTAGATGCGGTCCCACCATTTTCACGGCTAAATATACCCTAAAAATAAGAAAGAGTTTTGAGATTCCCCAAAAAAGTCAGTTTTCCTCCCAAAAAGTAATTTGAACTTTCTCCTCCATCTTAATCTCCCTCCCTTCTCGGAGCTCCATCTCTTTCTTCTTCAAGGCTCCCGTAAAACCCTAGTCTGCACATCATCTTTGATCTCTTTCCTTTTTACTCTAACCCTAACCTTTCTACTCTAGCTTCCAAGAAGATATGGCCACACCAAGAAGACCAAAAGACGAGATTGAGGAGATATCCCTGCACAACAAGAAGGACGATGATGGTGCTTAGGTGGGAGAGGCATTTCGTAAGAGCACTTGGGTGTTGCAATCGGGCCTCACCGAGTTTGACGGCGAAATGTACTGGAGCACCATTGGAAAGGTCATTTACAAGGCTTCAAGAAGGCAAGCAATGGAAAACTAGTGGCCATGGTACAACATGTTTACATAGCACGAGATATCCATTTTCGCCAACAAACTTGATTTCCATGCAATTGTATCACGAGTAGAAAGGGGCATGTGAGATTTTATGACAGAGATGTTTCAATCTAAGTGAACTTATTTCTTGTTTGTAGATACTTTTCCTTCAAACATGGTAGAGGAGTAGCCATTGGAAAGCCTTATCGGAACATTTCAAGCATTGCATGTAGACATTGGTGAGGCAATGTTTTCTCGTAAAACAAGTACAGAACTTCTTAAGGAAAAGGTCTTCTTTTACCGGCACTCCTACCGGCACTCCTAACTGGTGCCAAAGCAGGACGGTGGGTTTGATAAGCTAGAGGTAATCACATTTTCACCCGGTTTCTTCTGTAGAATGGCCAATTCCAGATGCTTGGACTATAATGGTCATAAAATCAAAGATGCTTTGTGATATACAAGGGTCTTTGAAGTTTGCAAAGCCCTCTCGATCTGTGGGTCTTAGTTGGGTATGCCCAATACATCTTTTTGCCCCAAGATGTTCAATCAATTTTGTTTCTCACAAACACCTACCATGTTTGTGTGCAAGAAGGTATTAGGTGATGACATGGTAGCCTTGCTTGGAGACCACTGGAGGACTATAGAAGGGATACATAAGGATGACACATTCAAGTGCAATATAGTAGAATCTAGTGTCTCATTTCGGTATCTCAAAGCTCGTGCCACACTACACATACGCTTCTATTACGAGCGGTGGATGAAAAAGGTTTGTTATTGGGTCCCAATGCAGGCAGATGAACAAGTTGTTTTGCCTCTTGACATATGTGTTCGGTTGCCCAGTGGTGCAGTGGAAGTTGTAGGTGCAAGTAGACATTGGAGCCTCCTAAAATATTAGAGAGCACCTCAATATCGTGGGAGGTGAGGATATTAGCAAAGCATAATTCAAGGTGAACAATAGGAAGATTCGAAAACGACTAGAGCCAAAGACCTTGGTAGATCCCGATTGGGATGTTGATGGTATATCACTCAGTTAATGGGGATTTTGAATTTTGTGAATTTTGAAGCTACTTCAAGTATGTTAATTTTGTAAAGTCCTTGCCCTCAAAAAAGTGTTCTGAGAAATGAATTTTTGTCTTGTAACAGCTATGAATTTAAAATTCTTGTTATATTTTTATATTAAAGTTATAATATAGCTCAAAAAATTTACTCTAAAGCTGTCTTGTAGGTGCACATTAATGGTCAGCTCAGTGTAGGTACTAGGGTTCCTATTCCAAAATGGTTTAGTGGCACACAGATTTATAGCACATGGTTTTTTTATGTCGATGGTTTTGGAGTCCATCCAGTGCAGGAGTGGAGGACGTAAAGTCACTCAAGGGCTATAGTCGTAAGAGGTTTTTGTTTTATAGAGAGAAAATGCCTACCGAAGAGGGGGAGCAAGAAGAGAAGAGACTCAAGAGCAATTAGCTCTTTTTGTTGTAAATATTTTCACTGTAAATCTTCAATATAATGGAATGGTGTAATTATTTTTTATTTTCAAGTCAAAAAGCTTTACAACTTTCTTCTAAATGTTGTCTACTTCCTAAGTCAAAAATGTTTACAACTTTATTCAAAATACTTTTAACTTCAAAGTATTGTTTCTACTTTCAAATTCTTCCTATGCGTCTTCGTGAAGATCTCCATGCTGCATGACGTGCTGGTCCTATGCCAGCTTTCCACTTTAGTGATCTTCTCTATTTGGCATTATTTCGTGCTGCCCTTGCTAGATTACTCATACGTGCCCTTTCCATGGATAATTTTTACCCAAAAGTGTATCTGTAAAACTAGTTAAACCTCTCCTTGAGGTAATTTGTACTACGAGTCTTCCCTCCTCCATGCGGCCGGGTGTTTTTAAAATATACTCCTCTAGCTCGATAGTGAGATTCCTCCATTGCTTGTGTGCTCCACATGTCCAGAGAACCATACTCATTCATGAAGTATGCACTATGAGTATAAAGAATGTGTTGCACAAAAATTAGTAGTTATTCATACTCGTTTCTTAATATCCAGTAGTAGGAAGGAGAAAATGTGTTTACCATGTAGTGCATAATGTTGGTTTCACCCAACCATGGACTTCGTAAAATTAGAAAGCTCCTCTTGAAATTTTTGTCGCTCCTCTGTGGTTGTCCTGCTTTTGGTCAAAAGTTTCACCATCTCATTGAAGTCTGACCAAACCTTCTCACACGTAGAATTACAAGGCTTGAATTGGTGCAGTCAAATGTTGTACATTTGCATAAATCCTTCCACAACAAGTTCCAAGGCTTGGTTGAGTCCTTTGCATTTTCTGGATTCTCCAGAAAACGTCTTGCTTTATTTCCACTCATGGACACTTATTGTGCAACCTCATGATTCATGCCAGAGATCTTTTTGTTAACAGTAATGTGCACATTGCCGCCATGGCACCCAATTGAGTTGAGTAGTTACTCTACTTTATGAAGAGCTTCTTCTTATCATTCTTTGCCTTGCATGGTAAATGCTTAATCTATGTGACACTTGAGCAAATGGTCAAACACACGCATGAATGCATGCAGTGTACAGAAGTGGACATTCTTTAGTTCAAATGGAATTATAGGATTCCATTCTGGGTCTCTCAAATGCCTGTTTGGCACAGCTAGCATGTTGGCAGACAAGACACCTCCAACCCAATTGACATCATCATCGTCCATGGGGTCGTGCTCAATATCTTGATTCTCAAGCATCCTCTTCTTTCTCGACTTTTGTTTGTTTTCCCTCACCATTCTCATGCACCATGGACAAGGATTTGGGGTGTTAGCACCTTGTGGATACCCAAGCAAGCACTTTATTGTCTTCAGGTCGTCCCCTAAATGCCAATCTACTGTATAAGTGCCCTTGCTCTGTACCTCAAGTTTTTCTCCTTGAATCTGTGCTTTATGACAGTGGTAATCCAGGGTATCCTATCAAACATCCAAGTGAGAACTTCATGTGTCTCTTTTGGTACTTTTCAAATGCCCCAAGCCACCATATCTCTCTCTCAGATTGGACACTATATGAGGGAAAGTCTAGCTTGCAAATCCTCTCCCTATCAGGAGTTTGGTTGATCTCAGTATTCCCCTCAAATGTATCTTCACTCTAAGAAAAGATGATAACTCTGAACTTTTTGCATATGCCATAGCCTCATGCAGGAGTGTGATACTCATTCACTCTATCCTCTTTTCTTTCACAATCTGACACTCATCTATTTTCAACACAAAGCTAACTTTGTCACCTTGCATGATAAACAAAATTAAATAAGCTTTGATTTTTCATAGACTTTTTCGACTACTTTGCAAGAGATACTTAATGAAAGTGTATTAAACGAGATTTTCTTTTAATGACTGTTGATATGGAATTTAGAGGGAACTTCAAAAACGCAATGAAAGTGCATTAAATGTGATTGAAAGTTATTTTGAGACAATTATTTTGAATTGTAAGAAAAAATATTTTTTGGGGCCCCTATATGGACGAGATTGATGTTGTTTCGAGAGTTTTAGTGGCTAGAAAGAGAATCCTAGAGTGAAAATCCTAGAGTTTTAGTGGCTAGAAAGAGAATCCTAGAGTGAAAATCCTAGAGAGGGAAAACTAGAGAGATCCCCTACTTTTAGGGTCAAAAGTAGGCTTCATTATGACTTTGTATCCTTAAACCTCAAAAAAATTAGTCTTAGTTCCTTAAACTTAGGGATTCTTATAGGGCCCTTTTTATACTCAAATGTCCCCTGGTGGTATGGGACACTAAGGTAAGGTATATGATACTTCATTGTATTTATGTGTGCACCCTTGGGCTCGGGGTGGTCGGATGGATGAGTATATGCCTAGTTCATGCATGTTTACGCATGGTTATTCGCTAGAGATATATTTAGGGTTTTAACAACCCTAATGGTAATAAGGTATAAGGAATTTATGAGAATGGATGTCTAGTAATTAAAGTCTAAGCTAAACTACTTAAAAGACTCTGAAAGAAACATGCAATCTATGTAGTAAAGCTTAACCCAATAGAGAAAGAAACAAATTTTAATGAGTCACATTGGTGGTGGTTGAGGAAATATACATATGTGTTCCCAGAGGAGTAAATAGAGATACCTCCGATTCATGACATAGATCATAAAATAGAATTAGTTCCTGAAGTCTAACTGGTAGCCAAGTGAGCCTACAAAATGGTTGTTCCAGAAGCCATTGAACTTAATGAACAATTAAGATAACTAGCAAACCAAGTATTTATTGAGCCCAGTGTTTCACCAGTGTTTCACCATGTAGAGCTTCTGTACTTTTCCAGAAGAAGGATGGAACCCTTAGATTATGCATAGATTATCAAGGTTTAATCCAACTTGTCATCAAGAACAATTACCCAATCCCTAGGATAGAAGAGCTTTAAGATGATCATTTACATGGCAGTGAGATATTTACAAGTAGCAAGCAAGGGACACCTTCTCTTTCTCTTGTTCTCTTTACTCTTACTCTCTCACTCCAACTCACGACAAGGCCCGCCGTTGCCTTTGCTGTCGTCTCCAACGTGGGCCGCTTGGCCTCGTCACCTTTGTGGGCCGAGAGCCGGTTGTCGCCTCCAACGTGGGCTGACATCTCCATCTTGGGTAGCCCTTGTGGGCCGACAAGCCGGCTGTTAACGTGGACTGGCTTCATGGCTACGTCCTGTTCATGCCTACGGCCATCTACGGCGGGGCTGCAAGCGAGCTTGAGGTAATTCCAAGGAAGTTTGAAGCACCATCCGCTTTCGAGCTCCCTTCGACAGTGACGTAGCGCGCCATCAGCTTTCGAGCTTCCATCGGCCGGCACACTCCAAGACATATCAGTAGTTAACTCCATTTGTTCTCTCCCCGTGAAGTTTTCTGCATTTAAATTTTGCATAAATTTTATAATTTTTATTTATTAAAAAATGGCTTCGAGAGCGAGGGTAGCGTACCTGTCCAGGGCGTTCTGGGGAATTGCTCGAGTGTTATCACCTGCTTCCAGCCTTACACAAGCCAAGATTACCTGCCTGCGTAGCAAGATTTCCTTGCACCTAAACAAAGGTCGTTCATCCTCTGTGCATCTCACAACTTGGCACACAGGAGCCAAGTGGTGTAGGAGGCACGTCCGTGACCCCATCCTTGTCCGTAGTAGACAACCCCATGATTCTGTCGGCAAAGACTGAACACAACCCATTGATAGTTGACTAGTCCGTAGAGACTCGCAATACACTGTTGGACTCGGGCATAGATGACGACCTCTTGAACAAGGACGAGTTTGGTGATGCAGATCTCAATGCTCAATTTGAGGCTAACGTCTTGGACTAGGAGGTCTCACGCAAGTCCAGTTTGTAACTTTTTCTTAGGACCCAAACCTTAAAACAAAATAAAAATAACCTTAGGAGGAGTGTGCACCACCGTTTGGACTCATGACCGACCACTCCTATTTCTAGTGTTGCATCTCCTACACTCGTGTAGTGAAGTGAAGAGTACAGTTTACTTCTAGTGTTGCGTCTCATACGCCTGTGTAGTGAAGAGTATAGTTTACTTCTTCTCAGTAGAAGGTTGGGACTTCAATAGGATGGCAATCCGTACAGTCTACCAAGTAGTCCGTAGCATCTGTTGGGAGCTTCAAGGATCTCAAAGCGCTGAGCTTTGTGGGAGAGGAAAAGGAACGCAAAAAAGATGTAGTCAACATTTTCTTACAAAAGTGTTCAGACTTACAAAACCTTAGGCATACACCAAAGAATGTGAAGCCCATATTTATCCTTGATACGAGCAAAGCATATAAATGGTGGATGAGTTTGGCCGATAGCCTAGATGCCCTCGTACTTAGGTAGAGGTCAAGACAGCATTCTGTAAAGCATTTTTGCCAGTTATTAATGAGCTTCAAAGGTCTTGGCATGTGACTGGGATAAATGCTCTATGCATGGCATTTCACTCACCCAATATATCTCAAACTATGGAGAAATAGTGCTAAAGTTAAAGGGGATCAATGTGTTCCAAACTCTTCGCAAGTTCATGTGAGGTCTTGACCCAAATTACAAGAGTTATGTACAGCCTAAGGAGCCTAAGGATTTCGATGAGGCAATAAAATATGCTAAGATATTTGATGATATATCTTGTAGGTTAAAATTTGGTCCTAGGAAGATGACAAATGAGAGTGGGAATACAAAATTTAAAAGAAAATTCTTTCAAGGCAACAAGGAACATGGTCATGGTGAGCAAAGGGGAACAAGGAGGATGTTGGTCTAAAAAACCATTTAAAAATAGAGAGAAAAATCCTACAAAACTCCAAAAACAACAGGAGTACGAGAAAGCAATGAAAGAAAATATGTGGCTTTCACTACTTTGAGGTGGGGCATAGTAAGGCAGCTTCTCTTAAGTTGGGTGCTAAAGCAGGAGGTAGTTTTAGCGATGCCAAGAAGGATGGTAAATCCTCTCGGCAAGTTCATACAGTGCAAGTGTTACCTCTTCGATCCACAGAGTTTAGAGAGGTGACAGTTAGCTATACAAATAGCACCCATGCCTGTTGTGTTTCACAAGCTGTGGCAACCATCTTTCGAGACACATGACTTGGTTTGTTTATATGGTAGGATTGGCGACCCGTAGAGTCACCATTATGATTGTTGATGGAGTCACGCACAACTTTCTAAACTACTCGTTAGTCAAAAAGTTAAAGCTACTTGAGACCAAGAGTGACCATAAGTACATAGTTTCACTTGCTAATGGTTATGACAAAACCGTTTGGGACACGATGGTTTTGGGAGTGCCACTTGCTATGTAGGGCTATTAGGCTACGCTTGATTTCCAAGTCATGCATTTAGCTAGGGTAGATGTCTATCTAGGCACGGAGTGGTTGTATAACCCGAGCCCTACCCTGCATCATAGCTACCAAGATAACAGCCTAGAGTTCATGCATGAGGGTAGATGCATTACTTTATGTGCTGAGCATGATGTGCCAGCTAAACCTTTGATATTGTCCATGATGTTGTGTCGTGCCTACAAGCTCAATGAGATTTAGCAAGTATCCATTTGTAACCTTTTGTTATGGCTTACCCTTGTGAGAAAGAAGAGATGAGAGAAGAGACAATGTACTCAAGAACTCATCAATGAACTTGATTAGAAATGAACTATAATGCCTCATATATATAGGAAAGTTCCTCCACCCTTTCTTCCACCCAAAAATGTGTGTAAATAGGAAAAAATGGAAATGAATGCTATAAATCCCAAAAATGCCTAGAGGCTAAAGAGTGTGCCACTAGCGTGACACCATCTGGACATGACACCTATCCAACACCTCCTCTTCAGGTCCAGATGGAAGGACCAACGCCAACGCACTGAAGAAGATAATCCAAGGTAGGTCGAGGAAGATAATCCAAGGTAGGTCGAGGAAGAGGTTTAGTAAACAAATCAGCAACATTATCTTTGGTAGGATAATACTCAAGCTGAATGCGACCTTCAGAAATCCAATCACGAACAAAATGAAAATGAACATCAATGTGTTTGGATCGTCCTCGAATAACTGGATTTTTGGCTAAAGCAATAGCACTCTGTGAATCTGAGTAGATGAGTGTCGGAGTAGATGAACATCCAAGGTGATTCAGAATTTGAGAAAGAGCATCAGACTTCTTAGGTAAGAAATAAACCCATGATTTGCGAGAGGTCATCCACAAGAAGCATATAATACTTGGATCCACCAAGCGATTGTACTTCCATAGGTCCTGCAAGATCAGCATGAATAAGCTCAAGTATGCGTGTGGCCCTATGAGTAGCCTTCTCTGGAAAAGAAGCCCGATGTTGCTTTCCTTGAGCACAAGAAGAACAAATATGATGGCGAGGTTTTTGAAGCTTTGGTAGACCTGTAACCATGTCATGTGAGACAAGATGTTGCAAAGTAGCAAGAGGAACATAGCCAAAGTGGAAATGCCATAGATCACTATCTTTATTAGAAACAAGTGCTTTAGGAGAAGCAAATAATTGATGAAGATGAGACTCATGTGGTGGCAACTGTGCTGTAAAAGAGCTTATATGATAAAGCCTAGCATTTTGATAACCATGTGCCACACAAGAAAGTGACTGTCTATCAATGATTTCAATCACTTCATCAAACCCCAAGACCTTTAGAAGTAGCCTTAGAGATAGAAAATAAGTTGGCAGACATCTTAGGCATATGCAAAACATCACGTAAGATAGCATCTCCAAAAGAAACATCACCAATACCAATCACAGGGAGAGATGAAGCATCACCAATGTGTACTGAAGAAGAGATAGACTTATGGTTTTCCAATAAGGAAGAACTATTCGTCATGTGAGAGGTAGCACCACTGTCGGTAATCCACTTATCCGCAATATGCGTATCAAGATCTTTGATTACCATAAATGATGTGTCAAATGAAGAAGTAGAAGACATAGCAACATATGCAATCTTGGCGTCACCGTCTTCCTTCTTGTCTTTGTTTTTGTCGTGAGAAGATGTTGATGTAGAAGAACCCTTAGATTTGGATTCAAGTTCAGCTTTTACCTTCTTGGATGCCGCCTTCTTAGCAAAACAACGATCCTCCGTATGGTCACTACTACGACCACAAAAAGTGCACTCCTTGGAAGAATCCTTTGATTTGTCCTTGTCGCCTTTGGTTGAAGAATCTTTAGCATTGAAATTAGAGCCTTTGCGTTGATCATTCCCCTTGCCTTTGCCTTTGCCCTTGCCTTGGCTTACAAAAGCCGAGTCCTTTTTGTTTTGCTTGCGAGTAAGGCACTTATCATGAAGAAGACCCATAGTCTCTTCAAAGGAAGGGAAAGGAACTCGAAGAAAGATGTTATCTTTGAACGATTCAAAAGAATAAGGCAATTTACCAAGTAGCTTGTGGACCGGATTGCTTACCAATGTACCAAACTCTTCAAGTTGCCGCTTGATTCGATTGAATTCTCCAAGCTTCTCCACTATGTTGTCGGATTCGGAGATAGAAAGCTTATCCAAATCTTCTTCCAACTTAGCCATCTTAAAAGTTTTCCATATTGCATTTGTATAGCGTGCCATAATTGTTGAGCCGTACTCCTTGTAGAGAGAAATTGAGACACAACCGATGTAGACATGCCATGCACAAGTAAAGCTTTGGCCAGTGCATCCATATAGGTTTGATATTGAGAAGGCACCATATGAGGAGAAGTGATTATAGACCACACCCCGACGCTTTCCAAAAGAAGTTGCATAAACAAGGACCAAGTGTGGTAGTTGTTTGGGGTAAGCTTTTGTGAATCGGTAAGACTTGGAAGGCTCAAAGATTGAGTGAATGGATTAAAGGGCTGATATGATTGAGTGGGGAGAGGAGTAGTAGAAGAAGGAATCATAGTAGATGAAGTTGCCATAAAAGGCATAAATGATGTAGGGGAATATACCATAGAGGGCATAGAAGTATGTGGATAGGAAGGCATAAAGGACAAAGAAGAAAGAGTGTATGGATCCGTAGAAGGTAATGGATACGACGGAAAAGAGAAAGTAGAAGCACCTACCGAAGAAGGAATTGCACCAATAGGATCCATAGTATCTTCAAGTTTGCCTTTGTCTTTTGGAGTAGAGGACTTCTGAGATCCCATAGGGAGTGGAGGGTGGAAAAACACAAGGGAAGAAGTGTCGTACCTCCAAAAAACGCAACCAATAGATGGGTTGTCCACCAAGGAAGTATCTCCAAAATATGCACAAAGATAGTGCAAAAACGCAGCCACAAAACGCAGCCGATATATGAACCAATAGACTCCGTAGAAACCACCAAAGAGGGCTGAGAATGTAGCCTTAGGTAGAAGGAGTATGGAGGAGTTGATTGTCCACAAAAACGCAAACACAAAGTGTGTAGCAAAGTGGAATTTTCAGCCGGTAGAAACGTGTAGAAAAGAGGATGAATATGTATCTCAAAACACCATGCAGAGGGCTGAAGTTGATAATGAAAACGCAGCCAAGAAATCTCTCCACAAGAAGCCTCCAAAAAAAAACGCTACCGCATGTAGGGAAAACTAGTTGGCAATGTTTTCACCGTTCGCAAGTAGAGTTGTAGGACTCGGATTGAAGTGCTTTAAAACACACACTTGTAGAGGATGGTAAGGGGCTGGTTTGAAGCCTCTTGCATCATTGAATGAGTGCAAGGATGATGAGTAAGGGCTTCTGCAAAAAACGCAAGCAGAAATTCTGTGCATGCAAGCAGTCTGTGAAGAATAACTCAAAAACGATGAGGAATTTGCGAAAACTTTCTTCTGCAAAGTTGTAGACCACGATGATTCCAGTAGGTTCAGCGAGGCACAATCCTCAAAAACGCATCCGTTCAGCAGATAATCAAGCATGTAAGGGCTTCTGCAAAAAACGCAGGCAGAAATTCTGCATGTAGGCAGTCTGCGAAGAATAACTCAAAAACGGTGAGGAATTTGCGAAAACTTTCTTCTGCAAAGTTGTAGACCATGAAGGTCACGCGGGCACAATCCTCAAAAACGCATTCGTTTAGCAGATAATCAAAGAATGAAAAACGCAATTGAAAGCGGGGTTATTGAAGAGGACTAGAGGTAGAGAGGAAGAAGGATAAAGAGGCTCTATGTGCGCCACCACCTTGCTCTGATACCATGTGAGAAAGAAGAGATGAGAGAAGAGACAATGTACTCAAGAACTCATCAATGAACCACTAGCCAACTTGATTAGAAATGAACTACAATGCCTCATATATATAGGAAAGTTCCTCCACCCAAAAATGTGTGTAGATAGGAAAAAATGGAAATGAATGCTATAAATCCCAAAAATGCCTAGAGGCTAAAGAGTGTGCCACTAGCGTGACACCATCTCTGGAGATGACACCTATCCAACATCCCTAACCTCCCTTGAAACACATCCAACAAGAGATTACCTAGTGAACCACAATTGTCGTGAGGATATTTCCAATGGCTGAGCTTGTAACCCTTGAGGTCTCCAAGCTCTAAAACTCATTGAGAAGCAATTCCACCGCGCCTCCCGTGATGAGCGTTGTCACACTGCTGTGTTGCACTACATGTACTCGTCCCTCATCTCACCTCACATCCCTCACACACACTCACTAGCATGCATTAGAGAGAGAGATTAGCAACAAGAGGATTAGCAAGAGCAAGACTCTATTGCACAATGGGAGAGTATGTTGTATTATGAGAGATATTCACTTATATACATGGCCGTAAGTATTCACACACTTAAATTGTGGTCGGCCAAGCACTTTAGACTGGCATTGTAGGTTGCTCGTTATCATATCTTGACAGCTCTAGTTCCGGCTTCCTCTTCTGCTCACTAGACTCCAAGCTCTTGCTAGAGATGTGAGATTTGCAGCAATACTTCTACGTGGCATATTTGGTGAGCTTGTTGTAGCGAGGCCATCGAGGGCACCCCCACCCAACCAACAGAGTCCACCCGGAGCATATGGCTCGATATCATTCACAACCTCCATGGACACTGGGGGAAGCTTCTCAGGTGACTAATCGCATCCATGCAAAAGTGTCCCGAGGCCTTTCTTGGACTTGGCAGCATGGCCCTTTTCTCACTGAAAGTGGTGGTGAGCCCACCTAGCATTATAGACCACCGGTATGGTTGCTCCCCCCCCCCCCTTCGCTGCCCCACGCGGCCTTTTTTCTCATCACTTTGACTATCACTCCCTTAAGACGGAGCTGATTTTGTACTTAGCCTGCATGGTTGTTTTTCTTGATAACTACTAGAAGGATCTCTTTTTTGGGAAAAAATAGATTGTGTCCTGTGGATAAGCAAAAGGACCTTTAATGACTCTTTTTTAGGGAAGCTGAGTATAAGGTGGCCTAGTTTTCTTTATGGAGGTAGTATGGTTGGGAAAAATTTTGAGAGACAAGGGAGCAAAAGAAGAGATGCTAATGAAGTTTCATTGTGACAATTAAAGCTGCATGGTGGTTAGGGATCACAAAGAATCCTTTGTTCCATGCTCTCAGAAAGCACATTGAAATCCACTATCTCTTTGTATGTGCACTCATCATGGATGGAAAAGTCAAGATAGTCAACGCCCAACCATGGAGAATCATGCAGACACTTCACAAACGCTATTAGGAGAAAGTTTTTCAAGAAGAAATATGCATGCAGTGCTAGTTTTTAGAAGCTATGCATGCGTGAAGGCTTGGATATCTGGGTTATGTGCTTGCAATATTACAAAATGATAGTGTAAAAGTTTTAGCATGCATACCTTGTATGGTTGAGCACTTTACTGTTCATCAAGAGACACTACATGCCAAATACTGGTGCAAACGCCTTTGATAGCTAACAAAAAGCACACTCTAGAGAAAAGCCTAGCAAACCTCCACTATCCATACTCTAGCCATTAATGCACTGACTTAGATGGATCACAATGTTACCATATTATAGTAGTGATGTGTGTGAACACACTTAGGACCGCCGGGGCACTTTTTCCCTCACTAGGAGGTTTTTTCCCCCGTGCATTGTATATACGCCCATTATCTTCTAGGGCTTGTTATCTTTCATTTTTTGGCACTCATAATATACTACTGTGTTGTGCTCAAGCTTCCTCATCTTCTTGAAGTTGTGTGTGCATTCCTGCAACCCTAATTCCAACAATTGGTATCAGAGCAGGCTTCCTCCTCCCGGGCAGCAGAGCACCGGCACCTGCCGCTTCATCTCCTCCGATTGCGACGAGGTTTCACGAGCGTCTGCAGGTTAGTATATGCTTTGGGGAAGCCCGTAGGGCTTGGTCGTTTCAGAATTTTGATCTGAGGTCATTTCGCCCTCCGTTTTTGCATTCCAAGTACTGCGCAGGCAATATCGTCCTGCTGTGCAGATTTTCTGTCAAGATTGAAATCTGCAGGACAGGTGCCCATTCGTCTGTTTTGGGCTGTGCTACATAGCACAGGTCGATTTTATACAGGTTTACCTCTTACAGACAGCATTTACATCTAGTAGTACAGTCATTGGCCATGGCTGACAACAATGATGTATTCCGCATGTTGGCTGCTGAGGATAAGTTGGATGGCACCAACTATCCATTGTGGGCATATATGATGCGACATGTATTGGTAGCAAAGGGGTTATGGAACATTGTGCAGGGTATTGATGCACGTCCTATTGTGGCTGGGAATGCTGCAAACACATCAGAAACAGGTACTGTTGATGATGGTGCAGGCACAAGTGCTGTAGCAGCTGTTCGAGAACCACCACTTTCAGCAGAGCAGATTCGTTGGGATGGTAGAGATGCGCAGGCTCATGCCTTGATTGCGCTGTCTGTCAAACGTACCATTATCCCACATATTCGCTCTTGCAGGACTTCTAAGGATGCTTGGGATGTACTTGCCACATTGTATCAGGCAAGAAATGAGGCTCGTGTTGCTTACCTCCGAAAACAGTTGGAGAGTGAGCATATGAACGAAGGTGATTCTATGGATAGCTTTTTGACAAAGATCAAGGATTTCAAAGAGCAGCTCATTTCTGCAGATGAAATCCTGTCAGACAGTTCACTTGTGCAGACTGTTTTGAATGGTCTACCAGATTCTTATCAGGGTTTTGCTTCCACTCTTCGCTTGATGATGAAAGGCAATCCCAATGCCTTATCATTTGAGGAGTTAGTTTCTGTTTTGCTGCAAGAAGACCAGTCAAGGCAAAACAGGAATATTATGCGTGTCGCAGATCAAGCTTTCGTTGCTAATCAGAGAAGCGGGAAAGGTAAAGCAGGCTTTTCTTCTAGTAAGCAGAAATCTGCAAATGCTGCGCAACCAAAGAAGGAAGACAAAGATGAGAAGAAGGGTGACAAACAGAAGACATTTTGCAAGTACTGTAAGGGAAATGATCATGTCATCAAAGCGTGTCCTAAGCTGGCTGCGAAAGAGGCTAAGAAGAAAGAGGCTGGTATGGCTGTTACAGATGCCTCTCCTTCTAACAATGAATCTGCTAATGTTGTGCTAGATACAGAATGGGCATTCAATGCGCAGTGCAGTTATGACCCATCTTTGCATGACACATGTATGTCTGCAGTAGATTCAGATGTATGGTACTTTGACAGTGGTGCCACTAAGCATATCACCTCGCAGCGCAGTTTATTCACTTTCCTTGAGTCTGCTCCCACAGGGAATACTGTCACTTGTGCCAATAACTCCTCTTATCCCGTTAAAGGAGTTGGACAGATTGTGCTGAATGTTGCAAATGGCAACACCTTTACACTTTTTGATGCATTGTATGTGCCAGGGATCAAAAAGAATCTGCTGTCAGTCTCTGCATTTGCCAAAACAGGTTTGGTTGTAAAATTTGTAGATGACAGATGTACTGTTCATGATCTCTCTTGTGGTGACATCATTGTAGCATCTGGTTCACTATGTCGAGGGCTGTATAAGCTCAATATGGATGGCAAATGTGTAGGGGATTCAGCATGTGCTATTATGGATACGCAGGCTATTTCAAATGCAAAACTGTGGCATGCACGTTTTGGTCATCTGAATTTTGCAAGTTTGCTGCGCCTGCAGAAATCTGAAATGGTGTCTTCTTTGCCTAAGCTTGAGGCACCTGTCAAGCATGTTTGTGAGGGCTGCATATTGGGTAAAATGCAGCGTGCTTCCTTTCCCAAAGATGGATCAGTGAGAGCTGAACGCAGATTGCAGCTTGTTCACAGTGATGTTTGTGGTCCCATGCAAACTCCATCATTTGGAAACTACCTTTACTTCGTGACTTTCATTGATGATTTTACCAGGCATGCATGGGTATATCCTTTGAAGGCAAAGTCCGAAGTGTTTTTGTGCTTCAAACAGTTTTTGGTTATGGCTGAAAATGTGTCAGAAAGTAAGATGGGCACCCTCCGTTCAGATCGAGGGGGGGAGTATATGTCTTCAGAATTTAATGCATTTCTGGCTGAGCGTGGGATAAAACACCAATGTACAGTGCCGTATACACCACAGCAAAATGGTGTGGCTGAGAGAAAAAACAGGTCTCTCATGGAAATGGCAAGATGTATGGTTAAGAGTCAAAGTCTACCACATGGTTTTTGGCTTGAGGCTGTCATGTGTGCCACTTATGTACTAAACAGGTGTCCCACCAAAGCATTACAGGTTGTCACTCCATATGAGGCTTGGCATGGCCGCAAGCCATCTGTTGGCCATTTACGTGTTTTTGGTTGCCTGGCATATGCATTAGTGCCTGTGCAACATCGCAGAAAATTGGATGACAAAGCTGTCAAATGTATTTTTGTTGGATATAGTGCTGAGAGCAAAGGCTATCGTTTGTATCATCCACAGACAAAGCGCATTTTGGTTAGCCGTGATGTTGTATTTGTGGAAGATGCAGTTCAGCCCTTGGTTTCATGTACTAAGGAGACAGATATCAGCTCACGTGATGTCTATGATACATTGTTGCCTCTTTTCAGTGGTGCACAGTCAAGTGCAATACCTCATGAGGCAGTTTTTCAGCCTATGCAGGTTTTAAATGATGGCACAGATCAGCCTATATCTGATGCAGATGTGCATGATGCACTTGAGGATGAGAGACAAGAGATTGAAGGCTCTAGGAATATGCCTAGATGGCTGGTGCAGACTTTGCGTGACAGCAAGTTGGATGCCCCTTTGACTAGTCGCACTCGTTCTGGCTCTCATGGTGCCTCTTATGCGTCAGATTGTTATGCATTGGCTGTTTCTAGTCTGTGCGATGAAAGTGAGCCTGTTTCATTTGATGAGGCACAAAGTTCAGAAAATTGGATGGCTGCTATGCAAGCAGAATACGATGCTATTATGAAGAATGGTACATGGTCCTTATGTGACTTGCCCCCTGGCAAGAAGGCCATTGGCACTAAGTGGGTATACAAATTGAAGCGTAAGCCTGATGGCACAGTGGATCGCCATAAGGCTAGGCTTGTTGCAAAAGGTTATGCTCAAGAGAAGGGCATTGATTTTGATGAGACTTTTGCTCCCACATGTCGTATGACCACTGTTCGTAGCATCTGTGCATTAGCAGCTCATAATGGTTGGAATGTACATCAGCTGGACATAAAGACTGCGTTCTTAAATGGAGATTTGCATGAGGAGGTGTATGTATCGCAGCCTCGTGGTTTTGTTCAAAGAGGGCAGGAAAACAAAGTGTGCAGGTTAAAAAAGGCTTTATATGGTTTAAAGCAAGCTCCACGAGCTTGGTATGAAAAAATACATGCATATTTGACTGCACATGGGTTTCAGAATAGTCCAACAGAAAGCACTTTGTATGCTAAACGTGTGGATGGTGTACATCTAATCATTGCTCTCTATGTCGATGACATGCTGCTCACAGGACCAAATGAGAGTCATATTGCTGATTTTAAGGCTGATTTGAATGCCTCTTTTGAGATGTCAGATTTGGGGCATTTGCATCATTATTTGGGGATACAATTTAAGCAGTGTGATGGAGGTATTGCTTTGTGTCAGACAAAGTATATTGAAACATTGTTGCGGAGATTTGGCCTTGAAGACTGCAAGCCTATTGCTACTCCAATGGAGACAGGTTTGAAGTTGAGTCTTCATGATGCTGGAGATCACTTTGATGTCACACTCTATCAGACAGCTGTTGGTTGCCTCATTTATGTATGCATTACGAGGCCAGACATTCAGTTTGCAGTCTCACAGGTGAGCAGATTTATGCATAGCCCAGGCATTAAGCATTGGCAGGCAGTGAAGCGTATCTTTCGCTATTTGAGTGGTACTCGGCATCTTGGGTTGTTTTATCCCAAGGGGGGATCATTGCCGCCAGATTTACATGCTTTTTCAGATTCTGACTGGGCTGGTTGTTATGACACACGCGTGTCCACGAGTGGTTTTTGCTTCATGCTTGGAAGCTCATGCATATCATGGTTGAGCAAGAAGCAGCCTACTGTGGCCACTTCTAGTTGTGAAGCTGAGTACAGGGCAGCTTTCACAGCTACGGTTGAGTGTGTGTGGCTCAGACGCCTTATGGCTGATTTGGGTGTTGGGCAGCCATCTGCCACCACCATCTTCACTGACAGTCAGAGCGCATTGGCAGTTGCGCGGAACCCAGTGTTCCATGCTCGTACGAAGCACATTGAGGTGCACTACCATTATGTCAGGGAGAGACTCTCTGCAGGAGAGATCAGTTTGGCTTATGTGCCAACACAGGATAACCTTGCAGACCTTTTCACAAAGGCTCTGCCTCGTGAGAAGTTCGAAGCTTTTCGCAAAGCTTTGGGCTTACTCCCTTTTGTGGATTCGTCCACATAGCTAGACACTTCCCTATACATGAGTGCTAGCTCTTGTTCACCGCATCACTCCAGGGGGGATTTGTTACCATATTATAGTAGTGATGTGTGTGAACACACTTAGGACCGCCGGGGCACTTTTTCCCTCACTAGGAGGTTTTTTCCCCCGTGCATTGTATATACGCCCATTATCTTCTAGGGCTTGTTATCTTTCATTTTTTGGCACTCATAATATACTACTGTGTTGTGCTCAAGCTTCCTCATCTTCTTGAAGTTGTGTGTGCATTCCTGCAACCCTAATTCCAACACACAAGAATTGCCCCACCAACTCCAGTGCACCTTGAAGGAAGAAAGCATAAAAACTCTCTAGAGGAGTTGCACAAAAAAAATTATCCATTAGTATTGTTTTTGGTGCCTGTATATCTAGAGATCACAATCTCCCTGTAACATACTCCAAGTAAGACTTGTGTTGACACATCAAAGCAAAAACATTGGCTACTATCGGTACAATCTCCAAGAAATCTGTGCACTATGAAGACACACCTAGTCCCAAGGTGAAGACAATTCTATTGAAGGAACTCCACCCAATGCAAACAATAATTGAAAAGAGTCCTCCTATTACAAGACACATAGTTGAAGCAACCATCAGTCAAGCTAAATATTTTCTACCTAGTGCAGCAGAGACGATAAATGTGAAGAATCTTAGAGATGGCTGAAAAATGCCTCCATTTGAGCATGTGGCATGATGCAATAAAGCACTATGGGCATATGCTCAACCTTAGAAATGAGGAAAGCCGAGATGCGCACACATGCATCTTCTTCACACTCATCCTGTGGTTTGGAAGAAGCCTTCTTCTTGGACTGCTCCTCCAATTGCAGAATATCCTCCAATTCAAGATCTAGCACCTCTAGAGAACACTCCTGATCTAAGCTCCAGCCACCTCCAAAACTTTACATATGAAGCATTACCCTTGGCTTTCGAAATCCTCACATTTGCTTGCGAATGATTGCCAATGAAGAAATCAAACAGAAACCCTCAGCTTTCTAGGACAACTGCATATCAACACTGTAACTGTTAGAACACTAGTATGCTTAGACAATTTCCTACATGTTGGGCACCAATACTTAGTTTCCCTATCGATACCTTGTTGTGGAGCATACTCAAGATAATACACTTTGTATACAATGAAGAAAACACTTCGTCCTTCAAAGGTATTTGTGATGATTCGTCGTCTTCTAGGGCTACGACCTTCTATGGTGATGACATATGACGTGTCCTCATGTGGTGCAATGTCTGCATAAATCATTGTTGACCCATTTGTAGGCTTAACAAGAGCTACTACCATTATATTACATCAAGAAGTCAAGGTAGATACACCAAAAGGTCATACATTCAAGATCTGAAGCAATGGTGTCCAAATCCACAACTTGTACGGGCACATGTAATGGTCTGATGGAGCATGTATGGCAATTTTCGCTTGAGCGTGTGTGGTAGCAAGTTAGGATAAAATCTCAAGGGATGTACATCGTGGATATATTATGAGGGTAGTCATTGCAATAGCATTAGGCCTCTTATGAGCCTGAAGTGCCCGATTGGCCGTAGTTTAAGTGAGTGTGAACACTTATGGCCATGTGTATAAATGAAAATCTCTCATAATACACAGAACTCTCACATCGTGCAATAGAGTCTTGCTCTTGCTAATCTCTCTCTAATGCATGCTAGTGAGTGTGTGCGAGTGAAATGAGGTGAGAGGAGGGATGAGTACACGTAGTGCAATGTGGCGGTGTGACCGCTCGCGGGAGGCACGGTGGAATTACTTCTCAAGGAGTTGTGGAGCTTGGAGAACTCAAGGGTTATGAGCTCGATCATTAGAAAGATCCCCACGAAAGTTGTAGTTCGCCAGGTAATCGAAGGGGGTTTGGGTGAGCCATAACAATTACCACACCATTGCTGAAGAAAGAAGGGAAGAATCTTCGGCCAACTTCCTCAATGGTTGTTACCGAATGTGCTTGATGTTGAAACTGGAATAACACTCCTTCACTAGAATTGGGTGTATTGTTTATAGTGAGGCCTGGGTGAACACAATCCTTGCCCTTCGGCTTCAAAGAATGTCGTACAACCAAATTTTTGCCTATGCGCTGAATCAGAAATTGGGCATACATAGTCAAAATAGATGCTTCCATATAGTGCTTGCAGAAAACTTGTAGAGCCAAAACGGAGCCGAAATGTCCTCTAGTCCAAATTCTAAAAACATTGAGGCTTCCACACAATATAATGCCCCTCTGCATCATCGTAAAGGGCAGCTCAAGATGTGGAAGTGCACCTTACTATTATACCGCCTTGTTGCTCTTGACTAGTAGTATTAGAGATTTACTTCCAAATCAAGGGATAGAGTGGAGTTACCCTTACATGTGTATTGCTTCCTTTGCTTTCCTCTTGAGCTCTTCACATGAACCAGCGCTTTAATACCATGTGAAGAATATGGGGAAGAGGGTAAGCTTGAACTTCGTGCAAGTAAACACACACACACACACACACGAGTAGACAAACATACAAAAGAGATGGATGGCTGAATTTTCTTCTATCCTCTTCTCTTCTCTACAACCACAACATAAAGATAAGAGGACATACCATAAGGAAAAATACTGTCTACTGAATTATACAAGGTTGATCTATAGTGTGAACCCGATTACATGAGTTGGTGCTATAACTATGCCGTAACTCTAGTAAACTGAAGTGATTGTTAGCTGTAAACCTCTTGCCGAATATCACCCATAATATCACCAACCATACTAGTGGTGTGAGTGTCAAGCTACCATCTTGGCAAGTCATCCTATCTGCAATAGTTGAGCTCGATGTCTCAATAGAGAATGTCTTAAAAACGGAAAACCAAAAAATGACACGTAAACTTCTAAACCTTAGCATTTGTTACAAGTGATCAAAAGAAAGTTTGTTTTCACCGCATGGGCAAGAATAGAGAAAACAAAGTGAACTAAGAGGGGCTAGATGATGAAGCAATATCTAGCTCCTCATCTCGTGAATTTAAAACTCAAATCTAGGCCAATCCAACCCTCCACCTCAAGCTCAGAATAAGGTTCTTGTCAAGACCCATGAGAAACATAATAAGAAAGATCTCAAGTGTGTATGGCTATGATTATCAAATTGCTAAGATTGGGTCTCCTATTGAAATCGAACCACATAATGTCAAATCCATAAGGGTAACCCAAACCTAAAAAGAAGAGCATTACTTTTTTCCCCTGAGGAGCTACCTACCAAAACATATCTTTTGAATTATGAGAACCCATAAAATTGGTGAACAAACATAGCTTATCTACATGCAGAGATGCACTCTTAGCTTACGAGCATGTTGATAGTGTTTGATAATGTCTTTATTTCCATATACCATGGTAGAACCCAAAAAATTGGTGAATAAATATAGCTTATTTGCAATAAGAGATGTCTTACAAGAATACTGACGATGTTTCCATGAGAACACTCCTAATAAGTTTTGGCCTTATCCTACGTAAATGCTTGAAAGACTATATAGAAGGGCACTTTTTCCAAAGCAATTCACAAGCCTCCAAAGAAATCCCAATTAAAATGGTCAATGGACCTACAATGTCGGACCTACAGTGCCATTGTACAAGCACTCTTGCCAATGTTGAGAGCCGTGATGAAGAACTTTACACAACGGACCAAAATGAACAAGAAACTAAAAACTAATGTTCCCTCTTGAGACCGGTAAGGTATGGCTATATCTTCTAGTGGGTAAGAATGTTGAATGAAAAAGAGTGTTAGTTAGCCCTGATGCTAGTCATGATATCATGTCCGAGAAACTTGGATGTCTTTTTGGGACAACCAACAAAAAGACTATGATGTAGTAGATGCTACAGTGGATCCCTATGCTCTAAAGACTTTACAATCTGAGTCCCACACAAACCTCTGCTCTAAAGACTTTAAAATCTTAGTCCCACACAAACCTCGACATCAACATACCCTTTGTCCAAGAGTAAAACCTCTTCAACACACCTGCCATTGAGAATCAAGGCCTGTTCTCTACATCGGCCTCTATACCATTGAGAATCAAGGCCTTGATTCTCAATGATATAGATGTAGAGGCCGATGTTGGCAGGCCGATGT
This sequence comes from Cibotium barometz, assembly GCF_041138505.1. Classification (NCBI taxonomy): domain Eukaryota; kingdom Viridiplantae; phylum Streptophyta; class Polypodiopsida; order Cyatheales; family Cibotiaceae; genus Cibotium; species Cibotium barometz. The sequence goes on along the minus strand of NC_141108.1, from coordinate 475,737 downwards.
AGAGAACAGGCCTTGATTCTCAATGGCAGGTGTGCTGGAGAGGGTATACTCTACTCTGATAACCTCTCTTTGACTAACCTCGCCAAAGAAGAAAAAGACTTCGATCACCAAAACCTCTTCATCAACAGCCCCTCTTGAAAATCACCATAGCCAAACACATAAAAACCACTTCTTCCTTGCAAGATAATGCTAAGAAGGGTACGAAACCTTTAAAAAAATAAAAAAAAACTTCTTCAGATTCAGGATGTCAGCATCTGCTTAAAACAGCTCTAGCTACCTTTAGAAGTTCAAACCCAACGAAACATGTTCTGAGGCAACCCTTTGTGTTTTGGGTCCTGCTGTTCCAGCAAATTAACCGCTCGCCTTGGAAATCTACAAATTAGCTTTAATCCTTTTTCCACTAGTGCCATGCAGAAGCCGCTACCAAAGACCTGTTTAACCAGCCCAGTAAAAGAGCCCCTCCATCCTCCTTCAGCTTGTACTTATCATTGTAGGATCCAAGTAGAGACTTGATGGTAGTATTGACATACAAGCTTAAAGGGTGAGGCCTGAAGCCAGCCATCAGCATGCGTGCTCTCCACTTGCCTGCTACCTCATGACGTTCAACTCTTTGTAAACCTTCGCAAGCTATTACATTGACAATGTCACGAGCTAGGCAGTGTTCCTCAACATTGACTCTATCTTTGCTTTCTCTAGAAAGGGCCACATCAATGGACTCGAAGACAGCAGAATAGTAGTCTAATGTCTCCATGAACCTTGCCAGAAACGGTGCTGTGTTCGTATTTGCTTCTTGTTCTACCAGAGTTAGCACTTTAGGGTTGAGACTTTTCGCCATTCTGAGCAGGCAGTCTCGCGGGTTAGCTAGGCAAACACTCTCATCTGGCATGTGATGAAGTTGGAGAGCAAAATTCATGGCAAGGGCCTCTCCAACCCTCCTCTCTATCATGTGAGCTTGCAATTCAGAGAGCTTTACAGAGATAGTGCTGAACTCAAAAGGGACTCCCAGAGCCTCTGCAAGCTTACCAAGCCTCTTTTTGACAACCTGCATGCCACCCACCAGATAAGACTGGGATGTAGGATCATCCACAGTCGTGATTCGGATACAAGGAGGCCCTCCAGGTCTGCTTGCTAAAGCTTGTATGAGGGATAACCATTGCGTACCTTGGTCGATCTGGAAGTCAAAGATGTGAACCTTGGGCTCATCTTTAAATGCTTCAGCTATTGCACCATTTGCTGCCATATATGCAAACTTTATGTATGGGCAGATTTCATACATCTTCTGCATAGCTGACAGAAGTACTGCTGTGGGAGCTTCTGTACATTTCAGTGCCCTGTAGATAGAGGAGCCAGATGCTTGAAGCCTTGCTACAAGGCCCTCAGACATGTAGGCAGCAAGTCTTTCTATGGGGTCTCCATACACCGACACATTTTTCCTCAGATCATGCATTGCTGACTCAGCTACATCCATTTTTCCCACAGAAATTGCTGCAGCACACATGACAAGCAAGTCCTGCACTCGGCTGCCCTGGCTCAACAATCCCAAGGAATGCCCAAAAGGCAATAAAGCTTCCATCACAGCCGCTACTCTCTCTCTCTCCTGCTGTGGCTCTTCTGAAATTGCTAAGTTTTGCAAGCTAGGAGCTGCTTGAGTCCTGCAAAGGAAACCATCAAGAAGCTCTCCCCAAGAATCTGCGTCCTCACCCACGACCTCAGCCATATCTGCATCGTCTCCATCTGGCCCCATCAACACGGTTTCTAACTCTTGCAACCTGTGCATCATGGCCTTATCATCACAAGCAGAACTGCCCTTAGTGGACAAGTCAGCTGAATCTACGCTCGGGGGGTTGTGAGAGAAAACCTGTACAGAATCAGGACTCTCAACAGATGAGGAAGCAGTTCTCTGACACATTTGATTACAGTAGGAGCCATCATTTGTGTACTGTGAGCTGCTGGAAATTTCACTTTTGTATGTGTCCCTATCATATTGATTGTCAGAACTTGAGTGGGACAGAAGCTCCGAGTTTGCTGAAGACTGAGGGGGAGAAAGAGAGGAGATGGGAGAATTATCATGTCTGGACTCGCCATGGCCATACTTTGTTTGTTGCTTGATGCCCTCCCCCATGCTGCCATTCACATATGCCTCTGCGTCATGCCTCTGCTGCAAGCTAGGTGGTGAGGGCTCAGGAACCCCTCTTGGAATACCCGAGATGCCACTATGCTTGTAAGCATAATGCATACTCATGTTTACACACCTTCTTAGTTACCCTCTTGTAGTGACCTTCACTCCTGATGAAGAGAGCTGGAGAAAATGCCCTTAAGAGACCAAGGTAAGGGTGCCCAACTGTACCTATGAGACCCAGTTGCACATCTTAAGCCCAAGTTTAAGTGCTCAGTTGTGAAAATGAAAACTAAGACCAGGATATGAGTGCCCAATTGCAAAACGCATCCTCAGAGATCAGGATACGAGTGCCCAAATTTTAAAAAAAAACATCCTCTAAGACCACAATATGAGTGCTCAATTGCAGGCGAAGTCTTAGAGCAAACTGCGCGAGCCCATAATTCAAAAGGTCCTCTCGCTAATGCCCACCTGCAGAAGTCCTTTTAGACCAGGACATCTCTTGACAATTTGAAGGGTGGGTGGCACTGAGTGCCCAATAGCAGATAACGTCCTTTAAAGCTCACATGACATGCCAGCGCCCAACGGCAGAGGTGTGTAGAGAAGACGAATGCCTCTTCTGCAGGAAAAATACTGTAATAAAGTTATACACAGGAAAAATACTGTGCGCTCTCTCCAAGGATGCACAGAACCCCCCACCGCAATCATGAGCAATCTCTCTCTCTCTCTCTCTTTCTGGGTCTGTAAACTAGCTTACCTCCCAGAAGAACATCGTTGTAGTGTCTGTCGGAAAGTACTCTGCCAAACTCTGCGACGCAAATGGTGAGGTTTTCATCAACAAAACGAAGGAGGGAAGGGACAGGTAGATAAAAGCAGCAGTCAAGGGGGAGAGTACAACGTACCTGTTGTTTAACACTGCACGCGCACAGGGCAAAGGGAAATAATGTGAATGGATGGACATTCGCGCGCGCACGCACAGAGCTGCGTGTTGCGCTGGTGGACCGTGTAAGCCAAAACCCCCAATCCGCGGCGTTGCCGCCTGTCAAGTTGTGATTGGCTGTCTTAATGTTCCCCACCAGTCAATAGCTGGTCTGACGCATACGCCTACGTGGCTCCTCGTTTCGATGACGTGCAAAAAGTCGAATACTAGAAAATAAAGGTCTTTAGAGAAGAGGGGAGGAGGTGGTTGCACAGATCAGGGTTTGGACTCTGGAGGGAGAGAGCACTAAATGTTTTGGCTTTGTGTCGTTCTGGGTGGAGGTCTTTATTAATCTCGAAAGTGGATATCCCATAGGGATGAATCAGTAGTAGAAAAAATTTCAAAACTTGTAGCATTTAAAAGATCTATCTCCGTTAAAGAGTTATGCTTCTCTGTGTAAAAAGCATTCTGTAATCGGTTCGGTTTTGTTTCAATATAATCCCTCATGCCTTAAAAAAAAAGAAAAAGGAGGATGAAGATGTTTCTGTGGAAAGTTATGATGACCATTGACTGCTCTACCCTTAGGGCCCCAAGGGGTCAAGTTGGTCAAAAGGAATTTCACTTTTGGTGTGTGTCCCAAGTGTAAATCTGCCTTTGAAGATGGGTTTCATGCCTCTTGGAGCTTTGGTGGGGGTTCTAAGGGTGCAACATTTTTCATTGGAAGCTTTTACTTTGTTTTTCATATTTTTAGTGGGGCTCCTAAGGGCACAACCAAAAACAAGGAAGACTCTAATCATAGTTAATTTATCTCCCCTTAGACCCTGGGTAGGATGTAGCTCTTCAAGATTCCAGCAAGATAGTCATGCATTTTTACTTAGGCAGGATGTTGTAGCTCTTGAAGATTCCAACAAGAAAGTCATGCATTTTTTAAAAAAGCCTTCTAAAGTGGACGTGCGCATTTTTAAACAAGGAGGGGCTAAATGGAGAGGGGATGGTGTTAAATCTAACCAACCCCTCTAACAAGTTTTTGAACCTTCAGGAATAGTCGAATATACCCCTTGTACTTCCTCAAAGGTTAGCGTGAACCACCTGATGGTGGGTAGCAAATGGGGCTTTTGTATTATATACATGTATTTAGTGCTTATAATTTATATAAATTTACATATGTTTTTTTTAAATTCAAATATGTATACTTACAAAAGTGGGGTGAACAATTTGTGCAAAATTTTGTAAAAAACAAAAAATAATGGTATTTTAAATAAGTGCTTGCACATGCGTGCTAGAAGGGTATTTATAGAGTGATCCCACCCCCTCCTCCCCCCCCCCTCCCCCCCCAAAAAAAAACACTTGCCATGAGAAGATTGTGGTAGGTTTCACAAAAAAATGCTTCCCAAATCACTCACAACAAGATTGTTAAAGCTTTTCCAAAGTTGCCTCCTTGTGAAGCAAAGGTTGTATAATATACATGTAGGTATGGATGTGGCTTGTCCTTGTGAAAGCTCCTATGCACTCCATACATATATGTATTTGAAAGTCACTACCTACCATAGATTGAAAGAATCAATATCATAAAGATCTTTGTTTTTTCTAAGGGGTGCTTTTTTAATTATGTTTATATATATATACAAACTATATTTCTCTCACCCTACGTGTGTGATTGATGCAGGTCGTAAGCTCTAAGAACAAGAAGCCCTCAAGAAATGGTAAGAAAGAAGAGAGAAGATAAATTTGCATGTTGGAGGCTCCAAGAGCAAGAAGCTCACAAAAATGGGTGAGCAAGATGAGGGAGAAGAGAAAGGTATAGCTTGGAGGATTAAAGGGCATGCATAAAGCTTAAATGAGGGGAAAAAGATGTTTACACTAAAAGTTACCTTTTTTGAGAGAGATTGACTTTTTGGGAGGGAAGCCAAAATTTCAAAATTTTGGGCCCCACTAGGCTACTAATTTTGCAAGTGGGGAGGAGTGGACCACTTTTTGCTGAGATAGCCCCCACTCTAAAAACAGCATAGTAGCTTAAGATAATTTTAGTAGTGGGCCCAACCTCTAGCCAATAAGAAAATAAGAGAGGGTTGAATAGAGGGGACCACCAATGTCACATTGTTGTGAAAATGGTATTTTTCTATTTGCCCACCTCAACACTTGATTTGATTAGTACTAATGAATTTGCTTAAAATGTGGCCCATTTTTAGCCCATACTAAGCCTAATGATGTATTTTTCCTTGTACATTGGTGCACCATTTAATGACTCAAACAAATTTTCATGTTGGATGGTACCTAATGATCTATATTTCCTTGTAGATTGGTGCACCATTTAATGACTCAAATAAGTTTTCATGTTACTTGGCACCTTCCTTTGATGGGCATCAAAACACCTAATTACATCAATTTCTTTATCAATTGGAGGAATTTAACTCTCTTTTGCTTAATTTTGCCTTAAAAAAAGAGACCAAAATTAAGAGTTTGATTCATCTCTAATTATTCATTAATTTACACATTAGTTGACGCACATAGCTTAGCAATGCCTTGCTCTATCCAATGATGTGCTCAATTGTGTGAATTAATTAATGATTAGGGGTTAATTACAGTCCTTGATTAGTCTTAATGAGGAAAAGATTAGTAAACAGATTAATCTTTGATTAATTCTTAATCATTTTTTTAAGGCTAATGAGCATTGAATGACTAGATGCTTATGAGTTATCAAATTGTCCATTTTGGGGGTCACTTATGAGGGGTGTAAGGGGGTGTCATAAAAGGGTTGACTTTTTTTATTCCTACTTGCCTTTTGGGAAAAATGCTAATATCTTCCTAATTTAAAATTAAAAAAATACCCCCTCCCAAACAAGGAAATTTGAATTTCCCTCTAGATAAAAAAAATAAATTCGTGTGAGCCACGTGGCTTACGTCGTGAACCATTTCTGTACTTTCACGGCTTAAGGTCTCACGTCCTAGGGTTTTGTGCCCAAAAATAAAAATAAAAAATTACGTGAGCCACATGGCTCCATCTCGTGAACCATTTTTGCACTTTCACGGCTTAAGGTCTCACGTCTTAGGGTTCCTTGCCCAAAAAATAAAAATAAAAATAAAAATCGTGTAAGCCATGTGGCTTCCGCCGTTGTGAACCATTTCTGCACTTTCACGGCTTAAGGTCTCACATCCTAGGGTTCCATGCCAAAAAATAATAATCGTGTGAGCCACGTGACTCACGACACGGTTCACGACTCAAGTGTCTCATGGCTTAAGCATCTCATCTCACGGCCTAAGCATCTCACGGCTTAAGGGTCTCACGCCTTAAGATCTCACGCGAAAAAAAAATCAAATTTGATAAAATCCGTGAAGTCCGCTTCACACCGTGAACTGCACCCTGCTAGTTCGCGAACGTGAAAGGGGGTCCATTGACAAAAAAAAAACTCTAGAAAACACCTTTGTTTGGAGGCCTGTATCTCCTAAACCGTGAATTTGATGAACGTGCTTAGTTCTCATCGAAAAGCTGACATTGAGCTCTTTGAATTTGGTCTTGATCGTCTAAAGGCAAAATCGATCGTTTTGGCCTCCGACCAACAACCTCAAAATTCGACCCGAAAATCGAGGCAAAAAGCAGCCCGAAAAGCACTAAAAATTGTAATAAACAGCGTAAAAATGATTGCGTATCATATTCAGGCTACTTTTTGAGGGTCTAAACGACAAAATCACAAACGGCTCAGAGAGACAAAGTTGAGGGTCTAAACGACAAAATCACAAACGGCTCAGAGAGACAAAGTTGTAGTACTCCAAAAATACTACAACTCTCTCATACAGAGTTTTTCCAAATTTCTTTTGGAACACCTTCAGAAACGAGCTGCGAAACAGAAAAAAAATTCTCGAGTTTTTTTTTCGTCTTGAGACAATGATGAAAAATAGGTTTTAGGACCTCCTCTTCTTTTTGGGAAGCTACTAGCATGCACCTTTTCTGAAAATATCTCTAAGAGGTTCACGTGCGTGTAGCGCCTAAGCTAAACAAACGGACACTCGTTTGACGTAACGAAGAGTACGCCATGCCTCTTGAGGGTGTAACGGACTGTGAGAAAATCTAAAAAGCGAAAAAAAAAAACATGTGTGCTTGCTCATTAAGGAGCAATTGACAGCGTCATACATGGTAACGATAGAGGGACTACGTGGGCCGACACTCACTGAACCCAATGGCTGACATCTTCAAGCCATTGAGATCCATGCCGAAAATGCACCTCCCAATACCATTTGCCATGCCTACAACAAGTGTGTCATCGGGTTTTACACCCCCTGTCACACCGGGCTTTGGTCCTTTACCTAACATTTTCACAAATCCTATAAGTACCAACCCTTTTCAACCCCTGGCCACACCTTGGACATATTGACTAGTCTAGGAAGAGGGGTTGCCCAAGGACTAAGTGAGTCCCTACCCACAAGAGCACTCTCATATATGGTATTAGCGACATACAAAAATACGACTCTACAGACTTCTAAAATTATGGGCAAATACGACGGAACAATTGATCCTGTTCAATTTATTTAAATGTTTGAACAGAGATGTGAAGCCTTTGGAAATCCAAACTGCCCCACAAAGGTACATGCGTTGAACCTATGCTTAGTGGAAAAGGCTAGTCGATGGTTCATCACATTGATGCTGGCGCGATCAAGATAAACTTCAGAACCTTGAAGTCATCCTTTATCCATGGCTTTTCAAGACAAGGTGATCGGTGGAGTGCAGCAAGCGAACTATTCAATTGAGGGTAAACTAAACGAAACCATTAGAGACTTTATTCTTCAGATAAAACTCTTGGACTCACAATGTGAGTCATGGGAAAAATTAAACGATTCTCAATTGAAGAGATGTTTCATGATGGGCTTAAAGAATAACAGCGTACATAACTTGATCATTGTATCCAATCTGGAAACATTCGATCAATGTTGTAAAGAAGCAATATGGTGAGATGACAACATGATGGCAAATGATCATGATGTGAGATGTTCTTCATCTAAACCAAGTGAAGCAATGGCTAAAGAATGATCAATTTCGGAGTTATTATTCCCTGAATTCTATGTAGCTTAAAAGCTTACAACAACTGACATCTCTAAGAGAGGATGAAATCCTTCAAAACCAAACATCCTTAATGCCTCTCCAACAAGTGATGAGTGAAATGCCTTGTGTTAAGTGCAATCACTATGACCAATTCAATCCCCATTGTGTATACAAGGTACTTGTTTTTATGTACTACATATATTGTAAACCCTTTTGTCATGACAATACCCAATGTCCCAACTCATCTAAAAATAACTCAAAACCTCCATCTCTTGTGCACCAAGCAGAAACAGTTGAAAGGGTAGAAATTGCTCAGGAAGAAATTAATTGAACACTTTAGTGTTTCTATTGTCGTGGACTGCACAAGGTGGTTGATTGCATAGTTTGGAATACCTCCATGTCCATAAACACTGACACGTTGCAACCCTTGTGTGAATGCTGTGGCATCGACCACATGTTGCGAGATTGCCCAAGGCGAGTTGCTTCACTGCAGCCCGTCTCATAGAATACAACTCTAAACATCTTAAGTGTACAAAACATGTAATTATCCACGATACCCTTTGAAAAGATGCAGGGGAGAAGAGAGCTTGAGCTCTTGCAAGCACACACACACTCACAAAATCCTAAAAGAGAACACACAAGTTGAGAGGTTGAAAATCTTCTTCTTCTTCACTCAACACTCAACACACCATATACAAAGATAAGAGTACACACAATATGAAAAGGTACTCAACCAAATACATACTAGGGTTCTCTATAGTGTGAACCCAACTAAATGAGCTGGCGCTATAACTATGCCAGTCTCTAGAATGGCTGTCACACAGCCTGTCATCCCACTGGCTGCATATCTCCCATGATCTCACCAACCATGCCAGTGGTGTAAGTGTGAGGCCTATCCCCTAGGCGGGTCATCAGTGTCCACCGCCTCACTAGATGAGCTTGATATCTCAACACTCCCCCTCGAGCTCAACTCCAAGCGAAGCCCTTAATCTGCGGAGCTTCTCTGTACCCAACGCTTTAGTGAAGATGTTAGCGACCCGATCCTGTGTGCTGACATAAACAAGGTCAATGACTCCTCCTACCAAAACCTTCTCTCTAACAAAATGATAGTGGACCTCTATATGCTTTGTGCGAGCATGAAAAACTGGGTTCCTGGCCAACTGTATACTGCTAATGTTGTCACAGAAAATGACAACTTGTCTATCCACTGATAGACCCAAATCTGTAAGTAGCTTTCTCAACTAAGCTACCTCACATGCTGCCATAGCAGCACCTCTATACTCGGCCTCTGTGCTCGATAGAGCAACCGTAGGCTGCTTCTTGCTGCTCCAAGTCACAGCAGCACTCCCCAAAGAAAACATGAAGCCACTAGTAGATCTATCTGAGATACTACCAGCCTAATCAGCATCTGTGTACCCATGTACACATATCTCTGTCCCAGTTTCATAAAATAGTCCACAATGCAAAGTAGACCTCACATATACACCCACTTGCATCCAATGGCTTTCTTGCCTTCAGGCAATTGCACTAAATCCCAAGTCTCATTTCCATATAGTGCATCCATCTCCTCATCCATAGCTTTCTCTCAACACACATTTCCAACAGCCTCATCAATGCATGTGGGCTCTACGACATGTACAACTTTTGCTATGTATGCATAGTGATGTGCCACATAACCATCATAGGTAAACCTCTGCACAGGATTCTTCACTCTCCCAGATCTTCGTAGCTTTACATTCATGGCTTCCTAGCCTTCTTTACACCAGGTGTTCTCATAGCTGGTATCCCAAGATCCTCATCAAGGCTCATCTCTGAGACACTGGACTCTCCATCAACATGAGAATGCCCTGTAGAAATGTCAGGCATACTAAGGGGCTCAACCACTTTCTCTTTGCCTTTATGTGATGTACTAATCACATTTACAGGACTGGTATTATGACGCAGCCTGCCACTCCATGGTCTATCAACTGAACCACTAGATGAGGACTCTCCTGGTCCACTCAAAGACTGTGATTGCTGACTTGCATTCTGTGCAACCACATTTCCACTCACATCAGCCCCAACAGCTTCTTTTTCAAGAGCATACCAGCTGCTCATCTCATCAAAAACAACATCCCTGCTTACCCTCAACTCACGTGTAGCAGGGTTATAATACCTGTATCCCTTTTGCTCAAGGGAGTACCCAAAAAACACACATTTTTCAGCTTTTGGATCTAACTTAGTTCTCAACTCATCTGGCACATGCACATATGCAATGCATCCAAAGACTTTCAGATGAGACAAATCAGGTTTTCTGCCACAGTAAACCTCTCCTCTGGAGTTACATCATGTATGGCTACAGTTGGAGTCCTATTCATGATGTAAACTGCTGTAAAAACATCCTGAGCCCAATAGCTATGCGGTATATTCTTCTCTTTCATCAATGCTCGTGCAATCTTAGCAATGTGCCTATTTTTCCGCTCAACAACTCCATTTTGCGGCGGAGTGTATGTGCATGTAAACTGTCTCCGAATACCATTCTTCTTCAAAAATTCAGAGCTCATTGAGAAGTACTCTTCCCCTCCATTTGACCTTAGGCACTTTACATATTTCCCTATTTGCTTTTCAACCATAACTCTGAAATTCTGAAAATGAGTGAACACCTCACTCTTCTCCTTCATGAAGTATACCCACACTTTCCTTGTGTGGTCATCAATGAATGTCACATAATACCTGCAGCCTCCCATAGACATGGTCTTCGTAGGACCCCATACATCCGAATGCACAACATCTAGTGCATTTCTACTCACATTTCTGTAACGTGGAAATACATGCTTTGTTTGCTTTCCAAATTGGCATGCTTCACATATTTTCTGCATACCTTCAACTTTAAATTTTGGCAGCCCTGTCACAATTCCTTTAGTCTGCATAGACTTCATTCTCTGCACATTCACATGTCCAATTCTTTTATGCCAAATGTCTGTGTCTGCAACAATTCCTGAACCATTTGCAAACATCGCAGCACTCATTTCAGGCATGTCTACATTCAACGTAAACATTCTGCCCACTCTGTTGCCTTTTGCAACCACATTGTCTTTAAAGTCTTCAACATAACAACCATCAGGGTTAAACCGAACCTACAAACCCTGCTTAATCATCTGGCCAACTGAAACCAGATTCTTTGTTATGTTCGAAACATGAAGTACATCTGCAAGGTACTTCACTTTGCCATCCTGCATAGACAATGGCATCTCTAACATGGGCAATTGGATGAGCAGTGTCATCCCTTGTTTCCACAAAACCTGGTCTTTCAAGGTTTTTCATCTCCTTGAACCACTCCCCATGACTTGTCATGTGGTTTGAAGAACCTGAATCGACGTACCATGCATCATCTTTATGTGCTGCTTCAACATTTTCAGACATGGCATTAACGACATGCTGCATAACAATCAATCTTTCATTATCCTCATTGTTTCTGCTCGAGGATGCATAGTTGTTTTGCTGCAATTTCCCATTTTGCATGTCAGCCTGCTTTTTATAATAATCTGCGTGCACATTTCCAGGCTTACCACAATAAAAGCATCCATGTGTATCATTATATTGCCTTTGCCAATTTCCATGACCTCTTTGACTCTCCCTGTCTCTGAATTGGCCTCTTCCACCTGCGAGTTGTTGTTGTTGTTGTTGTGAATTCTAGGACTGTTGTTGTTGTTGCTGCTGGCCATAATTTTGATTACCTGTTTGGCCACCTCCTTGGCCGAGTCCACGGCCTCCTCTACCTCGTCCTCTTCCTGAACTTGTATAGAAGGCCTGTTGCTCTGAATTGTTTTTGTTTTGTGAAGGCTGTTGGTCTTCACCCAAGCTCTTCTCTTCTATAATTAACATAGACACCAAATCTGTGAAATTGGGAATGTTTTCCCGAGTCTGAATAGACGTCTTGAATGCCTTGTATTGTGGCCCGAGACCAATGTAGACAGACTTCCACCTTATCATCATCATCTACTAAAACACCAATAGATGCAAGGGATTCCACAATACCCTTGATCTTCAATGCATAGTCATTCACAGACATACTCTTTTTCTCCAGAGTATGAAGTTTATTCTTCAACTGTATCTTACGTGCCTTGGTATTGTTTCATAGAGTTATACCAAGGTGTCCCATGCCTCCTTGGGGGACTTGGCATCCTGTATGCCCAATCATGGTGTCCTATATACTGATAGAGAGCCAATACATAACTTTTCAGGCTCCTTGGTTTCAATCCTTGAACTCTTTCACATCTGTGCAGCAGTCGGATTGATCTCTGGTATCTCCGGTGCCTCTTCATGCTCACCTTCTATGTAGTCCCACTAACCCTTTCCCATCAGGAAATTTGTCAACCTGAACCTCCAAGCATGGAATTTGTTCTTTTAAAGCTTCTCAGCAACAATCTGGTTTATGTCATCATTTGACATCTTGCGAGACACAAATTTACCAGAAACAGCACTCTGGTTTGTTTGTGGAAAGATGAGAGTTCATTAGAAACTGTATTTATAACCTGTTTTTAAATGACTGTTTTATGTCAAGAATGCTGGGGAAGCATTTTGACCATCTTGTGAATGAGGTCATGGAGACCTAAGTGATAAAGTTGTAATAATAACAGCTAACAGAGAGTCAACGGAGGATGTCTCGTGTAGCAAGGTCGGACGAAGTCTTGACCAGCCGGTTTGATTTAAATGGTGAGCTTCCAGTACGGTGGATGAGGGACCAAGGAAGCGGCCTATGAGTGAAGCGCTAGGTGACTTGCAAAGGAGCCTAGAGAGTGCTGACCATACGGTGCTTCGGCTCTCGGTCACCGAAGATACCCACACGCGCGTTGAGGAAGAAAATGGAATAAGGAGTTAGAGTTGTTTTCTGAACTCGAGCATGGATCTGGTTGATTGTCTTGCTGATTCCTCAACGGATGAGTCCATGGCTGTTTTATAGGGATCTATTGGTTGATCTTGCTGATCTTCAATGGAGAGTCCATCTAGATTTTTATAAGAATATATTTTTGGGTACTATGAGCTAGGAACTATTGAAAAGGCCCCTGAGTGGAGAGGTAGTGAGCGTTCTGGTTGCCAATGATGCCATAGGTACACCGATTGATTGAAAATTAGAATTCAGCTGGATATTTTGGAGGATTATGACTAGTGGTACTATGGTTTCATTAAAAGATTGTTTTAAAGACAGGTGAATCTATGAAACATGCAATTTCATATTGGGTGTGTAAGTGGTGTCACTATCTTGAATTTTGCTTGAAGCGCCGGCTAGGGGGCTTGGGAACTCTTTTCCCTGGTAGCCGGGGCAAAACATAACCGAATTCCTAAATGGATCCTATCACTACAGTGGGTGGGCGGTTGGCTAACCCATGGGAATGGATGGGGTTAGGCTGGACTAATGGATCCCTAAAATGAGACTCAATTCTGTTATGGTACGATAGATGAAGTAAATCCCGGATACTCTTTGTTCTATGGAAAAGAATTAATGGGTGTGCCTCTCGATGAGGAAAAAAGCGTTGGTCTCTATGATCCAAGTGCAAGTTTTTTCCTTGATCTGATCATGTGACTTACGGGTTCGGTCGGATCAGTTTGGTTAGTTAAGGCTCTTGACTACGTTAGAATAAAAATATCCTGGAGGAATCGCTCATGCTTTCTGGGTGAGGGAAGTTTTTTCGGGTTCAGTTTTGGAAGAACCGAGGGATTATTCTCTTGTCCGGATATCCGTGGGGGTGAGGCCCCCACGGATATCCGTGGGGGTGAGGCCCCGAGTGAGAGGCTCTGCCTTGATCAAGAAGTGCTACTTCCGCTGCTAGCACCCCCGATTTCGTTGCGCGGAGGGGGCAGGAATCTTTCAAATGTGACTACTAAAAATATGGTTTTACTAATGTTGTTTGTTTTGATGAATAGGTAATTGATTGCTCGATAAACGTTATGTACACGTTTCAGGTATAGAAGATGCAGACTCTTAAGAGGTGATTGGCTAAGCTTAGATTAAGATTCATGGGATCCCACACACACTTACTACGGTGGATGTGGCTATTCTTTGGGAGGGCCACAATACAATTTCATCCAATGTGGAGAGTAATTGGCCTCTAGATTTTCTTAAACAAGAGATATCGTTGATGTTAGATGATCCTCCTACAAACTTCTATTTTAAGCTAGATGGTAGAAATGTTAGAGGTAGACATAAAAAGTCTATTACATGAAAGCAATGCATTACCCCTCATATCCTTGAGATTGCGGATTAGTTGTAGCATTCCCCATCTCAAATTAATGACATAAATTTTTGGCTTTTTCCAGAATTTATGTTCATTAGAGAAAATTTTTAGTTCTTGCAAGAGTGAACGTTATTATGGCATATGCATGCACTTGTACTGACATAATTATTCACCTTTGGTTTGCAATATGTATTGGACCTTGATGAGTTCTCATCCAGGTAGGGCGACAGATTCGGAAGGCGAGGAAGCGTCCAAGACTCAGCCTCCTTGAAAGAATATATTGGTTGGATGGTTGGACTATATCATTATCTTCCACAAGACATGATTTACGATGACTTGCTTAAATAGTTTTTCGAAATTGAAAGCATTAGCTAAAGTTGCTATGTTCAAAGCTATCCTTACAACATCTAGCTTGGAGAAAGTCGTGGTCTTGCGAATGCTCCGAGTTAATTTTTTTGTACTTAGAGCAACGGGGGGTGCACTACAAGCCCTTGTGACAGTTGGCCACTGTTGAGATTCAAGCTCGATGTCAGTGTGAGCCAGCTATGCTATGTGCTGGCATGTTAGGTAGGAACATGTGAGACATAAATGACCGCGTCCAGCTGGTCATAGTGTGTGGACATTAGCTAGGGTTAGATGTGTGTGGACACAACTCATAGTGTGTTGTGTGTATTATGGATGATGGCTTAATGCATTGTGTGAGAACGGAGATGGCTTCCCTCTATGGTTAGGGTTTGCAATATACATTAGGGTTTGCTCCTGTGTGTGTGTCTCCTCTCTCTCTTTCAATTGCAGGCAAGCACATAAAGATGCTATTGCAATTCAGCATTGGTATGGACAATCCCCGTTCATGAGACTATACCAAAATTGAAAATATACATGCTCCAGGGGGCAAGTACACGAGGTACCAGACCCAATGGAACACCAATCCTCTAGGCATTTCCAGGCATGTACTCACAGGCACAAGTCCCAGCAGAAAGCCAAGTCCACAGTATCACATAAGTGGCATCAATTCCCAGCATAAGCAACTGCCACCAAGTTGGTATGATAAAATGCTGCAACTCCTTTCCGACTTGTCTTTTTCGAAGTATATGTCAAGAGATTAGAGGAAAAATCTGACTCTCCGAAGCAAGTCATTCATGGTGCTGGGAGGACAGATATACAAAATGGGCATAGATCATATTTTGAGAAGATGTGTTCCTAAGCATGAACAGCAAGTTGT
This sequence comes from Cibotium barometz, assembly GCF_041138505.1. NCBI lineage: Eukaryota > Viridiplantae > Streptophyta > Polypodiopsida > Cyatheales > Cibotiaceae > Cibotium > Cibotium barometz. The sequence continues at coordinate 460,230 of NC_141108.1, read as the reverse complement.
GCTAGAGCAGAGGTACATCAAGCAATCAGTGAAGGCCACTTTTTCAGAGAAATCACGGGAAGGAAAGTATTCCAAGCAGGATTGTGGTGGCCAACACCATTGAAAGATGCCCACACATTTGCAAAAGACTGTGACATGTGCCAAAGGATAGGGGAAAAACCAAATGATTCAGACAGAATGCCTCACCCCCCCCCCCCGATACTACCACTCGAGCCATTCCAAAAATGGGATCTGGACTTTGCAGGCCCGTTCAAGCCAGTGGCTCAAAGAACGGGAAACAAGTACATACTGGTTGCCACAGATTACAACACAGTGGGTAGAAGCAAACGCTTTGAAAGACTGCAAGGTATCATCAGTGGCAAAATTTATGTACGAAACAATCTCATGACAAGATTCGGATGCCCAATTAAGATAATCAGTGATTAAAAGGCTAACAGAGTAACACATAATTATACACAAAAAATCAATAGTCTACTACCCAAAGGCTAATGGACAAGCCGAATCCACGAACAGAATCCTGAAAGGGATTTTGATCAACACAATCAATGAAAACAGGAGAGATTAGGACACAAAACTGCATTCTACATTATGGGCATTCAACACAGCTTAAAAGAATGCAACAGGACTTATGCCATTTAGCATGGTGTATGGGCTAGAAGTAGTAGTGTCTATGGAATTCCTCACGCAAAGTCTCAGAATAGCAGTGGAAGAAAGATTATCCCCAAAAGAATCGGAAGTTCACAGAATCAAGTAAATCCTTAAATTAGATGAAAAAAGACTGTATAGTGTATGGACAATTGAGATTGTGCAGAAAAGAAGGAAGCTCCAAGTGGACAGGAACACCAAATTCGAAATCTTTGAGGAAGAAGATACGGCCCTATTATTCTCCTCAAGAATGGGACCTCACCAGAGTATCAAGCTTAGCAAGGCTAAACACTGATTTAGTCCCCCAGATAAAGGTGCACAATCCAAAGAAAGGAACACAAGACATGGAAGAAGTTCCTACGAGGTTAGTTGGTGTCATCCACAAGGCCCAAGGGGATTGGCAATCCTATGAGTCAGGTGCCACCGGGAAAGGCTTTTAGGCAATTATTCCAATGGAGGATGATCCTCCAAGGGGTGGAGTAAGAGTGCTAGACTCGATACTCAGGAAAAGAAGACTAGAGAAAGTATTCAACGAGAGAGAGAGAGAGAGAGAGAGAGAGAGAGAGAGAGAGAGAGAGAGAGAGAGAGAGAGAGAGAGAGAGAGAGAGCTGAGTATTTAGTATATTCATATGGTACAAAAAAGGATGCACAAGTCTTGCAGCCCTTGGCTGTCTTCATGAAAAGCTAGAAACCCTAATCTATGCCTAAGTCTAAGACCCAATCCCAAGGAGGTATTGAATCCCTATCATTGAGCAAGTGTGCCCCTTTTATAGGGTTGAATTGCCTTCATGGACTAGCCAACCTACTGTTGTCGAGGCTAGCTCTCCAGGACAAATATTCATACATTTACTGCAGAGCTGATAGAAGCAACTCCTTCAACACTTGGCCGATAACCTCCTATCCTTTTCCACAAATTTCTCCTGCCCCAAACCTAGTAGCATAAGCTCCAAATCTGTCTTCTAGTCTAGTTCTTTATATGTTTCCCTTCAAGGAAATAGCTTTGGACTAGTTCAGGGAAATAGCTCTCGACGAATAGCCTGCACATGTTTTGCACGACATCCCCCTCTGCTAAACTTGATGGCAGGATTCCAACTTCTATTGTTGGATGATTGTCATCATCCCATTGTCTACTCACGTAGTCCCCACCTGTCATCCTTCCCTTCCTGACAACCTTTTTCACTAAAAACCCTGCCCGATCTCCAAATCCACTCCAACTCTAATGAAGATCTATGCATTTGTTCCATCATGTCCCTTTTCCATTAATTCCCTGTCCCTAAACAATTTCTCTGGTCTTCTTTTCTTGAGTATTGAGTATGGCACTCTCACTCCACCCCTTAAAGGATCGTCCTCCCTTGGAACCGTTGCCTAAAAGCCGTTTCCTGGTGTGCCCCAAGTGGCACTCGACTTATAGGAGGCTGTCATTCCCCTTGGGTCTTGTGAAACCCACCTCTTTGGGAACTTCTTCCATGTCTTGTGTTCCTTTCATTGGGCCGCGGACTTGTGCACTTTCCTCTACCTTAGACCTGCGCACATTCATCTGGGACCGAATTGATGTGTATAGCCTAGCTGAGCCTGATGCTCTGATACCAATGTCACATATGGAAGCTCTAGTCTTCTTTCAGCCCTAAGCTCTAGTCTTCTTTCAGCCCTAAGCACCATCATCCTAGAACAACCTGATTCTCTGTGAAGATCCATCTCAGACTCTTGGGCGAAGGAGCACCCAAAACGGGGATGCGGACTAAGAGAAATTCCTTCCGGGGTTCACCACCTAGAAGAAGTCCACGAACCATCAACTTTCCCAATAGGGATCGACTCTGGATAAAGGAATCAATGATTCCAAAGCCTCCCCGCCACTAGTAAGGCTAAATGATCACTCTCCATGCCACCTTGGCCCGCATGGAACTCTCATCACTACCGGCCCCAAATGAAGTTGCGGACGGCAAGCGCTCCTTTACCTCGCAAACAGAATTAGGGGATAAAGCGTTGAATCGTGCTCTAGCCAGAACGAAAGGACCGTGGAAGTCGTGCATTCTAGCAACATCTTCGAAGGGTTGACTGGCCAATTCCCTATCTGGGTGTTCTGACTGCTGGCACTAACTTTGTCCGGTAGTACTGCGAACCTGGCCAATGCAAGTGATGTACCACATGATGGCGAGAAGACCTAGTTCGCCGCCACCATGACTCGGCCAACTAAGGAAATCCTGAACTCAAGTACAATAGCTTCCTTGAATGCTCAAAAGAAGAAGGGCTAGCTATTTCTCCGCCCCATCGAGTCTCGTGTATGGGTTTTTCCCATCACAGGTATCTACCAGCACTATGCCCTCTGGCACTGTGGTACCACCCAGCATTCCGGGATATCATGTAGTTTACCAACCCATCTCTGGCCCTAACTTATGAGGATTTATGCCTTACCACGTATTCCACCTATGTCGAGTGCCCAACCTTATGTTTCATCTTATGGAGCACCCTCGCTAGGTCCTACACCTATGCCTGGTATTAGTGGATTTTATGGAGTTCCTCCACACCCTTTACACTCTAGATATGGGAATCAACCATCCTGGACTCCCCCACCTCCTTCCTTTCACGTCTCTATGTCCAGAAATTCTTTCACAGAAAAGACTCGTTCAATAGGTCTAATTACTCCACCTGGGCTAATCTTATGGAACGGGTTTCCACTTCTGAAGGTTCCTGGAACCTAGTGAAGGGACTTGAACCAAAACCCCACCCCTCACTAGCACCTGCTCTGACGTCATCCGCTATTGGGAGGTTGGGAATGCCACTGCCATAGTGGAGCTCGTGCAAGGCCTTCTTCCGGAGTTTCATTCTCAACTCCAGCAATTCTCCTATGTCTCTGACAGATGGGCACACCTTGCAGAGAGATATACAGCACATGATCGCACACGTCACATTGATCTCAAACATCAAATCCAACTTTTCTCTATAAAGAGAGTGATGACCTGACGGTGAAGGTTGTTGAATACCGACACCTTAACGCGGAGTATGCCACCACTAGTTCCTCCAAGTCTCAAGAAGACCAGGTGATCACTTTACTGAACAAGTTTCCTCCTAGTTTCTTTACTTTTGTCACATAGACCATTAGTCTAAAACCTATGCGTAACCTATATGAGTGTGAGTGCCAACTCTTGCCCTTCACTCGGTTGCATGCCTAGTTTCATCCCAAGAAATCTTCCTCCTCTACTCAAGAGGGGGCCCTTGTGTCCAATACCACCTCTACTCAAAAAGGGCAACAAGGGAAGGGGAACAACAACTCAGGTAATCAAGGCAAACCTTAGGGCAACAATACTGATAAAAAAACGCTCGCTCACACTCACTCCCTAATGGCAGAATATTCCCAAAAAGAATAGATTCTACACTCATTGTCAAATGCTTGGTCATGTTGATGATGAGTGTGGCATTAAAGCCAAGAAAAATAGAGTTAAAAACCCCACTAACTCAAATCGCCAAAACAACCAAGGTGGCAGTAATGCTCCTAAATGGCAGTCAAGAGGGGGTAATAATCCCGCACCTACTCCGCTGCAGGGTTCTTCCCCGAGGACCCTGCAACAAGGCAACAGTATGAATTGGCCTAGATCATCTCCGTGGCAACCCACTAGTCAAGTCACTCAAGGCCCCCCCACCCAGTCAGTTTCTTTTACCACCCCAAAAGACATGTCTGATTGGTCATCTCTTATGCCACATCTTGATCCCTCGGCCAATGTCGCTCAGGTCACATTTGAGATTGATTACTCTTCCAGAATGATGAAGAAACAACAACCTAGATGAGCCAGCCCATGTGTGGAAGCATCTTCCCTCGTTCAAATTTGTCAGTTACATGATGATCGTTCTGTGCCTATCATCAAAGCCCACCCAGCACTCCTTGTGGCCATCCGATCACTTAGGTAATTGACAATGGAGCTACACACCATATGGCACGAAATGCTGACATTTTCATCTCTTAGTAGCGACCTGCTAAGGGTGAAGTTCGATATGGCAACAACACACTGACGTCCATCAAATCTGTTGGCACTGTTTTATTTGACACCAACACAAGCCCCAATCAAGCAACATTGGACAATGTCTATCTTGTTCCTAACTTAGGCCTCAATTTACTTTATGTATCCCAGCTGACTCAACTCGATCATGGAGTTTACTTCAACAAGCGAGTTGTAGAGAGGTAATTGATGAGACTACTGGTCTTGTTGTTGCTCGCGGCCAAGCACAAAAGGATGGCTTGTACCAGATGTCTACTTTTTTATCTGAGCCATCTTCCGAGAGTTCTGAGTTTCATTGGGTTCCTGCCTATGTGACCAAACCTCCTTCAAACATTGAATGACTGGCACTTTTGCTATGGTCACCTACCCTATGACACACGCTATGACTTGAGACCAATTAGTTAAAGGCATACCCAGCCTCAAACTGACATGTATGTCTGCCAGCCGTGTCAAATGGGTAAGCAACATCGCTCATCGTTCCCACATCATGCTACTAGGGTTGTTCACTATCTAGCACGTACCTATATGTTTAGACTTCACTACAGTCATGGGATCACCCTGCGTGATTACACGGAGTCCGACTAGGCCGGTGATTTCGATTCTCGGTGTTCTTATGGTGGTTATTTGTACTCCCTCGGATCTGCCCCTTTCTCTTGGTCTAGCAAGAAGCAGGATGCCATTGCAGGTTCTTCCGCTGGAGGCCGAATACCGGGCCCTCTATGACGCCACCACTAAGGCTATGTATCTTCGCCAGCTTCTTACGGAGATGCGCATTCCCATTGACACCACTTCTACCATCTTCTCTTCGTTGACAGTCAGAGTGCGATTGCCCTTGCTGGCAATCCTATTTCTTCCAACCGTACCAAGCATGTGGGTGTCCACTTTCTTTTACCAGGGAACAGGTTGAGCTTGGTACCATCAGACTCCAATACATCCTACGACGAACAACCATGTAGACATCCTTTACAAAGCCCGTCAACCGGCCCATCCTCGAGCATCTTCACAACCGGATCAGCATCGATCCTCCACCATCACCCTCTGCATATTGAGAGGGGGATCTTCCTCTCCTTTCATATTTTTTATCATTGTTGTATCAGGCACATGAGTCAATGAAAACCCCATGAGGATGTGGCTCATGTGAAAACCCATTGCATTGCATTTTCCATCTTGCATTCCCTGTGCATAGCATTCTGTTTGATCCTTGTCACCAAAGCTACCTAACTTCATCTGCGCCAGCATCCAAAAATAAGTGAGCGTGTCAATAGTCCGAAAGTTCTACAGATGGTGGGAGAGCTCTACCACCTACCCATTAATGGGAGTAGACACAAACTCTGGGCTCCATACTTCCCCCGGAGCCGCGCTCGGGGGGAAAGATAACACCATCGCTCCACTATCTGGGATGGAAGGCCTTGAGTGATGTAGAACCATGTAGATGCTGATGGGAGCCACCGTATCCTCAAAAACAACGTCATACTCACCTCTCTACAAAATAGGCTCTCCTCGGACGCCCTCCAAGCTAGAACTAAAGTGGCAATGGCAATGGGGGGGGCTCCATCACTCTCCTAATGATGCCACCAATGCCTAGAAGTAGATGCAGGTACTCCTTCCTGAGGGCAAAAAAGCACACTGTAATTAGGAAGCCTAAGACACCTGCTAGGGGGCTAGATGCTGGATTGAAGTCGTGTTGCCACGTCGTAAAGAAGGCATAGGCCATTCGCAGTGCGACAGAGCTCAGTTGCATGAATCTATCCAATGTTGCCGCCATCGACGACGGTCAACCAAGCTCCACTTAGTAGTATCCGTGCCCAAGAGGATGAATATCAATAATCTTTATCAACTCACCAATGAGGCCAACCTACAAAAGATCCATGAGCTATCCGTGCCCTTGCGGCCACCCACAATCTTTCAAACCAAGGTGGAGGCCTCTAAGGAGGCGTGGAGCCTTTTACTTCTCTAATGATCCAGCAGAATTTGACACTCCCCTGCTCCCCAACCCCTATAGCCCTGACCCTCCAAGCCACCCATCCCCATTATCCAAACCCTAATACCAATTCTACTCCCACGTTCAGCTCCCAACCCCCTAGCACTAGTGCCTACACTTCACATCCACCCACATGAACATAAGCCCATACATTGACACCATGAGTGAGAGCCCAGCCATCAAAAAGAGACCCCTGCCCAAGCCCAAATATATGACTAGCCTCCCCTGGGACTCACAGCTACGCCGACTGTTTCCCTCAGTGCTGATTTCTAACCCTCATTATATCAATTTTAATCCATTTTACCCTTGCAAAGCACACATACACCTACTTAAAGACTTTATGCAGACCTGATAATCCTTGTGCACAAATACAATACTAAAGGCCGCCTTTTGCAAAGGCAAGCCAAAGGATATCCATGAACTCTTAATAATGTAGACCTACACAAGAAGTTACTACACTCCACAAAGACAATCGTCTTTTCAAAACAAGGATCATTCTTGAATGTTAACCTTAAGGCATTTACCTCACTTAAGCATAATCAGTTTTTTGGATGACGGCTCCGCAAAGAAATTGTGGGACATCAAAATGATCCAAAAAAAAAAAAAAAAACACATGCATGAATTAAACACCTCCTACAGGGATTTGTAGGTTGTACTAGGTTGGTCATTTTACAAAGAAAAACTCCAGAGCTATCAGCATTTACTTAATGTGTTCATTTTTATGTTTGTAATCACCCATTCCATCACATGAGATCAATACCAACAACCTCACAGTCACAAGTGTGTAGAGGTCACTACAAAGTGAAGCATGCCTGTGTAAAAATATAATTGGTCTTTCTGCCGGGGAGATTGCATTGCATAAAAATTTATTTCTTCCACGAGTCAATCCTTTTGCCTCTTCATAAAGAGGCCATAATTCAATTGATCAAAACCAAAAAGCACCCTTTCAGAACATGCTCAAATTTGTTGATGTAGGTGCAGATGCTAAGAAAATTGCATCATACTGAAAGCCCAAATCTTGTAGAAAATAGAACAATAGTGGAGTCTTATTACGACACTTTGCTGCAGTCAAACACCTGAATTGGCAATCTCCTTGCTTCCCAAGCCCTAAAACATCCATCATCTAGAGCTTCACTTCTACACCACCTACAATGATCTAAAGAAAGGCACTTCTCTTTGGAAGCAATGTCTGCACAATCTTCGACCTGTTTCAATTGTCGCCTTTGAGAACCATTGCAATTTGCCCCTAGTTTGCTCACAAGCTCTAGATGGTAACATTCTTGAGGCAGCTCACACCACTCGCACTGCTTCTCTTGAGCTTTCATGCAAGAGTCCCTGTCCTCAAACAGGCACCGCATATCATCACCCCGAGGCGCCTGCAATTCCATGCACTCTGCCAACAGAAAGTGTTCAAGTAGCACGATAATGAAACGCAGCCACAAGCTGCACAAAGCCACCTTTCTTTGCATACTGATTGCAATGACTGGAAAACATTCATCCATAAAAGACAATATCATCAGCTGTTCTTCCCCTACTAGTCAAAGTAGCTTGCACAAAAGCACTTCACATGCAATATTGAAGTGTGCTAACATGGTGTCAGAGAGTGAATGTCAGTTTTTGAGAGGGTGCACAGGCACATGCAGACCTAAAAACTAGGAAATTAGGTTACTTTCTGCTCAGTGCTTCTCCAAAGAGCATAGTTGCAGCTGTTACCTCTAGATACATGCACACCTAAAAACTACACTAATAGGCTACTTTCTGCTCAATGCTTATTACAAATGTGGATGAAATATGAACTGCTAGACCGATAAAGAACGTGATAATGTTGTGTGTTATCAAAAGAACTTATGCACAGCAGTTTAGAAAGATATATTCCAGTCAAAGGATAAACACCAGTCAAAGATATAAGCCTTTTTTTTCCAAGAAAAAATCATGCATCGTAAAAGAAAAAACGTTTGCAAATGCGGACTACAAACCAGCTCTCAAGTGGAGCGATACATACAACCCTCAAATGAGGTGTAAGAGAAAAATAAGGGGGGGGGGGAGAGCATGCCTCTACTCCATCCTGTCGGAATCACCAATAAGGCGCTCCCAGCTGTCACCATTTGGCCATTCAAGTGGTCTTCCTCTATTTTCGTGCCAAGGTACAAGAGGCCACGGAGCTTCGCGTCGCCAATACTGAAGCCAGGACTCGTGTCACCTATGGGAGGCCAAGGAGCTTCATGTCGCCCGTATTGAGGCCAAGACACTTGCATCACCTATGGGAGGCCAGACCTCGTGTCACCCGTAGTGTGGCCAGGACGTGGAACCCACTACCAAGAATCCCAGTTTAGGCTTCCCACTGAGCCAGTTCTGTGCTCGGGAAGACCTGCTATTTACAGGTTCCAAGAACATGAGATATTTCCATTGCATAATGTATATGCATGCATCTCTGCATGCTTGAAACTTTCTTCGCGTGACTTGTTTTCATGTGAATGCCTGCTGTGACGTGTCCAGTTCACGGGTAGGGGACGCCCACCCATGAGCCATGTGATTGCCCTGTATTCTGACATGGTTTGTGGCATGTGAACACGTGGTAAGTATTCATTTAACCCTTGTTTTTCTTGTAAACGTTTTATAACCTTAGCAGTTCACACTTATTAAAGTTGGGCACCAACCACTAGCCTAGAGCCCAGGTCCCAAGGATAAAAGTGTGGCCAACCCAAACTCTAGGCATCCACACATGGTCTCGGGAAAAAGGAAGCGGCCTATGGGTGAAGCGCTAGGTGACCCGCGAAGGATCCTAGAGAGTGCTGACCATTTATGGAGGGCTGTCATAGTCACAAGGGACGGGGGACGGTGACGGGGGACGGCCATAAGTAGGGAATGGGGACGGGGGAGGGAACGGCACTCAAAAAATACTTTTTTTTAAAATTTTTCTACTCTGCACTTATTCTACTTTGAAAGTACATCAAAATGAGCACAAATTTACACTAAAATGGTAAGATTTTGAGTCATATTAATAATTAAGTAGATACAAAATGAGTCATGACTCAAGAGTCAGGACTCAGGAGTCAGGACTAAGCCTTAAGGAGGCAAAATACAAGGACGGACTCAAATGAGTCAATGACAAAAAAGTGCTGAAGACTACAAGCTAGAGGCTAGAGCTAAGTAGTAAGGCCCATGAATCATGATCCATGAATGATCATCCACGTGAAGTGCTCGCCTCATGGTCATGGGTAGCTTGTGCAGCTACCAAAGAAGCATCAAGCTCATCCTCAGTCTCATCCTCACTGGCATGCTGCTCCTCCACCTCATCCTCCCGTTGCTCTTCTTGTTGACTCATCTCCCACTCGGTGAAGGAATCTGCCTTCTTGGTCACGCTCTTGCAAAGCATTCGCAAGTTCGCGCTGACGAAGACAAGGTCATTGGCACGCTCTACCCCGAGTCGGTTCCTCTTCCTAGAGGCAATGTGGCTGTAGGTACTCCAAAGTTGCTCCAAGCAAGAGGAGCTGACGGCCTGGCTAAGTATGCGGATGGCAAGCTGCTGCAGCTCCGGTCCATCTCCACGAAAGTCCTCCCACCATAGAGCAACACCAACTTTGGAGCGGTCAACCTGTGCATCATGACAGCCATAGGAGCCATGAAATGACCTGTACATCGAAAGCTGGTCCCTGATCTTGCGCCTAACCGATGCATCAGGCACAAGACGATCCAAGATGATCCTCCATCCAGCGCTCACCTCCCAATCGCTCTCCTGCTTGTTGCCTTGGAATTCTGGGTCCACCACATAAGCTGCTGCATGCAATGGAGAGTAGTAGGAATTCCACCTTTCTAGACACAAGGCATGGATCTCCTCTTATCTGTCTTCGTCAGGCACGAAGTCTTTCAACTTCTCTATCATGCGATCCATGGCCTCGTAGACCTTGCCTATGCATGGCTGCATAGCGTCTACAATCCTCAACAGGTGGACTATGGGCCTCACCATAGCATCTGTGGTCTTCACACGCTCCCACCAAGAGGAGTCATCCGCCCGTAGCCTACACTCTTGGCCAGTGTTTGTATGGGACTCTTGCATGGCGACAAACTCGTCGCTAAGGAAAAGCCCCCTTAAAGCACCACTATAATCCTTCAACCGGCCCAACATGAGAAAGTTGTAGGCAAACCGGGTGTCGGAATATTTGAGGAGAGAGAGACGGGACCTCTTGTTGAACTCATGCCGAAGTCTTTGGTGGTTGAGGACAAAGGAGACCATGGTGTTGGCCTCCTCAATGAGCGGGCTGATCCATGGTAATGCCCCGATGTCCTTGAGGAGGTTGTTTAGGCAATGAGCCATACAAAAGGACACCGTGACATGTCCATACATACTTTGGAGAATAGCTCCCGCCGCCCTATTGGAAGGCTCCCCATCCGCAACAAAGCCCACTACATGCTCGGTGCCAACGATCTCCATGGTGGTAGCCCACTCCGCCGCAAGCACATCCACGCTCTTCCCAGTGCCGGATGCATCATGAGATGAGATGAAGTACATCTCTCCACGGGAATATGCAACCATGCCGTGAATACTCCTCTTGCGGGTGTCACTCCATCCATCCACAATGAGGGAGAGGGAGACTCCGTTCCTCTCCCATTGCCGCTTTGTGTTGTCGGCCGCTTGCTCTACAATGCGCTTCTCCTTGTCGAGCAATGTAGTGCGCAAGCTCTCGGATGAGGGGGACGTATAGGTTGAGCCATACTCCCCAATCTTCTTAACCATTACCTTGAAGTATTCCGACCTATTCAAGAAAGTAATTTACTAATGAGAAGGGAACTAGGATGATGAAAACATGAATGATGAATTGGCAATGATCGATTGCACTTACCTAGCCGCTTGAAAGGCAATGTGGTCATGGAAGAAGAAGCGGGCCACCGCCATATCCACATCCTCCTTCAACTTGGGGTTCCAATTCTCCCCAAGTGTAGATTGTCGCCGTGGGCCACGTAATGATTGAGAGGCCGTGGAGATGGAGGGTGCCGGTGTCGTGGATGGAGTAACATTCCGACTTGATGGCGAAGGTGATGGTGTGCATGATCCTGATCCACCACATGACTCCATGGTAGAGGCTTGAGTTCCTCTCCCCATCGTCGCGGGATCCACGGCCACTCGTGGTGTCCTTCTTGTCGCTTCGACCGCTTCGTAGACGCTAAGCTTGTCAAGAAGTTCCCGTCTCTTCTCGGGCGTGACATTCGTGCAAAACCTCACCTTATGCCCACTCTCATGCAAGAGGTGGGCTCGCACTTTGTCGGCGCCACCCGTTCGCCGGTACGGGCAAAGCTTGCATACCCATGGCCGAGAACCGCCTCCATGAACGGATGTGGTGTAGTTTACCTCCTCCCACCATGTCCATCCCGTTGTCCTTCTACGAGAAGCCCTGGCACGTGAGAAGGATGCCATGGTTGAAGATGGCTTGACTCTTGAGCCTTGAGGAATGAGAGAGAGAGAGAGAGAGAGAGAGCCTTGAGGAATGAGAGAGAGAGAGAGAGAGAGAGAGAGAGAGAGAGAGAGCCTAGAGGCTTGGAAGTTGGAAGACTCAAGAGGCTTGAGGGAGAGGTGAGAGCCTAGGCCCTAGAGCTTGGAACTTGGAAGTTGGAAGAGAGAAGATTCAAGAAGCTTGAGCCTTGAAAGCTTGAGCAATGAGCAATGTAACTTGTGTGTGCTTGTAGCCTTGTAGAGGTGGGCTCTTATATAGATAGGCAAGAGAGAGAGGAAAGCCTCAAGGGCCAGAGAGAGAGAGAGGGCCAAGGCCCAACAGCCATAAACGGCTAGAAGAGCCCAGGCCCAACAGCCATAAACGGCTACGAAGGCAGGCAGGCGCAACGGCCAGAAACGGGCGCAGGCGCAGGCGCAACGGCTCTCTGTCGTCCCCGCACAGGCCGTCCCCCGTCCCTGCGCCGTCCCCTGCGCCGTCCCCTGTTTGAAACGCCTGTCGAGGAACGTCCGTCCGTCCCCGTCCGTCCGTCCCCGTCCGTCCCCATCCCTGCGCCGTCCCGTTTCGGCGTCCCAGCGTTCCTAGGCTCCGTCCCCGCCGTCCCCTGTGACTATGAGGGCTGTGCCACATGGCACAAGGGGTTTGGACCCTTCCACCTCCTCTCTCCCATTCTTCTCCACCTCTTTCCACTGTTCCTTCTCCTCGAAGTTGGCACCCATCTCTCCCTTGCTCTAGTCCCATTTCTGCGGGTCGACAGCTCCGTGGTGGGTGCCTCATGTACCTTCATGTCAAATCCACACGGATCTCCTCGTAGAGCAATCCTGAAACACGACTCGAAACCTGCAAAACAAAGCCATAGAACGTGAAGGGGGTGCAGGCCTGACTCACCACCCAACCATGACGGCCATGGGCAAAACCCACAAGACCTGGCTATCCCCACCGAGCCACGAGCTGAGCTAACTAGCAAGACGCACCAACCAATCTCTACCCCATGACGTCCCATACCACCACACAGCTACCCTCGTAGGCCTCGAGACTGCAGCCAACCTCGACTGTATGAAGCAAGTGCACGTCTACACTAGATCCGGGCTCCTGACTGCAGAGCTCTCGCAAAGACTCGTGAGACTCTGACCAACTGACTGACCTTGGTCACCCTTTTATAGGCTCTTGGCCGATAGCCGAGCGTCCACACTTGGGTGTCCGCCCATCAGGGCATCCCCACTTGGGCGCCCGCCCATTAGTCCATCCCTAGCCTAGCTCGCCAATCAGCCTGCCTAGCTCCAAGCTACCCCAAGCCTTGAAACTAGTCTTGTGTGCATGCTACACACGGTAGATACGCTTTGTGCACATGACATGCTCCCCTTGCTCTAAGAGCTCACTCGTGAGCTCAGTAAAAACTCAAGGTAATCCCTCTGAAGGGTAGTCAATGTCTCCCATGTAGCGTCCTCCTCAACACGATCCTTCCACTTGATCTTGTATTCCGTGATTAGCATATGCCGCAATCGCCTTTCACGAAATCCAAGAATCTTTTCCGGTTCGTGTGGCACAAATGTCATATCCTCGACATCTTCAAAACGATTGCCATCAACGGCCTCGGTAGCCGGCAAGTTTTCGTGTTCAGGAACGGGTTCCATCTCAGATTCTTGGGTCGACATCTCTGTTTAGGCTAGACCTTAAGAGGAATTACTTTTATCATATGTATGGTCTTTAGTCTATTTTTGACGTTTGTCTATTTTGATGACTTTTGGAATCTTGGAAGGAGAAGGTCGTAGCTATTCATAGCACGGCAGATGTTCAGTTATGGAATCGTGTGTGTTTATGGCGGATTTTTACATGTAGCTATGGGCGGATTCCGGAATATCAGATGCAGTTTGTCAATCTGTTTGTCTTATTCTGTGTTTCAAATCTTCTGTGTAATTCATACTTGAGTGTAGTAGATATGCAGTGATGTAGACAGAGAAATGTCTGTGATGTGTGAATGAAGTTCTGTGTAAATTCGGATTATCTCAATTGTCAAATAGAGTGTCATTTGAAATGTCAAACTGTGTAACTGCTGCTTGGCTGTGTAACCATTGTACACTGGCGATCACGGTGCTTATGAAGGGTGTTCATGGTCGAGTTTGCTCTCTTCTGTGAGAAGGACGAGTGCTAGAAATGATGCCGAGCAGTGGTTTTGGTGGTAGTTACGCTGACAGTTATGGTTTTTGGAAGTCAGATATTGAATGATTGTTCGTTCTAGAGAATTCACAGCAGCCTGTTCATCCATATTTCACAAGATTGGCAACGAGGCAGCGAGGTGTGCAGCAGCAAGAGAATGACCAGAGTGCAGAACGGCATGACGGTGGTGAAGATAGTGGGATGCAAAGTGACAATTCGGAGGATGAGTCAGACCTGGGTGCAGAGACATTGGAGGATATAGAAAATTATGGAGGACTTTTCAATGAACTTGGAGAAGTTAGGCAATTGGATCCGACTTTTGTTGGAGGAGTGGTGTTGCAGCAGGCATTCTTGGTGAGAAGACAATTGCAGTTTGACCCTTTGGATATTCGAAGAGGTGTACCAATACGCCCTTCATTACATACAACATCAACATCATCATCAGCAGGGCATTTAACCCCCCAAATACGCTAAGGAATATGGCAGCAGCGGCTAGAGCGGATTTACGCATCAAGTTCGGGACCTATTCCGGGAAGTCTAAACAAGACCCTGATTGCAGCGTAGCTCAATTCGAGACAAGGTGGCATGCCAAAGGATTTGACGGAGTGTATGACGCGCAAGCCAAGATGCGACAATTCCAAGCGACACTTGAGGGAAAAACCATGTAGTGGTTGAGTAATTTCAATGTAGGGTATTTTGCAGACTATGGAGATTTGAGAAATGCATTTTTGAATAGATTTCGGAAGGAGAAAACTCCGAATGATGTGCTTACAAAAATCAAAGAGATTAAGCAGAGGAAAATGTTTGTGGAGGATTACACTCAGAAGTTTAATCAGTATTTGAAGAGGCTTACAAATGCAGAGAGGCCTACAAATGAAATGTTGGCTGGATATTACATGCAGGGGTTGAGGAAAGAATTGCGGAATGCAATAGCAGGAGTACATGTCGGAGTTGGTTTTGATGCTTTGGTGGATACTGCAACAAGAGCAGAGAAGAGGTTTGGAGTAATAAATCCGAGTTCCTCAAAGAAGAGTTCTAGGGTGAAAAGGAAGAGAAAGAAGGGGAAGAAGAAGAAGAAATATTTGGATGACAGCAGTGATGATGGTTCTGATTCAGATACAGATTCGGATTCCGATTCAGAAGCAAGTAGCAGTTCAGATTCCGATTCTGATTCAGACTCAGATTCTGGTTCAGATAAAGAAGATAAGAAGAGGAAGCATAAGAAGAAGGGTAAAGAAAAGTCCAAGGGGAGTAGTTCAGAAGATGGTGGAGAAGAAGTTGAAGGAAATGGGGGTCAAGCAGGAGTCAGGTAGCAAGAAGGCTCATTGTGACATTTGTGACAAGGATGGTCATTTGACAACTAACTGCTGGTACAACCCAAACTTCAGAGGACAAATTCCGGAGCGGGTTCAGCAAAAGATTCAACAAAATTTGGCCCAGGCAAGTGGAGTGTTTCCAGATGCTGCAGGACAGCAGAGGCCATTTAACAATTCGGGATGGCAAAGGCAGCAACAACAATTTTCTGGATGGAGACAACCTTTTAATCAAAATAGGCCATTTAGAGGAAATTTCAATCAAGCGTTCCGACCAAGATTTGGCGGATTTCAGAATTCTAGACCATGGGGAGGAAATTGGAATCAGCAGCAAGGTTGGCAACAGCAAGGATGGCAACAGCCACCAAATTGGAGTCAGCAAAATTGGAATCAGCAAGGGTGGAATCCACAAGGATGGAATCAGCAAACCACCAAATGAGCAGTTACCACAGTTACCTGCACCACCTGTGCAGCAGAGGGAAGCAGAGAAAGCACCTCAAAGCAATTTAATTGATGTTGAAATTTCTCAGGATCATGGGACAAATCAAGTGTCAGCAGATTGTTCTCCGGAGTGTGATTGTTCGCAATGCAAGATAGGTGAAACAGAAGTATTTGCAATCACACGCTCTAAAGCGAAGCTAAAACCACCTTTGGATTCGGAAGAACAGAAAGAAGTCAGAAATGAGGTAGTTGAAGAAGTGGAGAAGTCAGGAGGAAAAGAGATGACATCCAAGCAAAAGAAAAAGCAGATGAAGAAAGTGCAAAATTCTGAATTGACATCAGGAGCACTGTTTGAAGAATTGTTGAATACTCCTATGCATTTTACATTAGATCACTTGCTCTCATTGGTTCCGATTTTCAAGGACAGGCTTTACTCAGTCACAAGAAAGTCAACTGTTCCAAAGATTCAGAGTGCATTAAAAGATTGTTGGAAGTTATCAGATCAGTCTTGATGATGTTGATTTTACCATCCCAACTGTTAAGCTTGAGTTTGATGGTCGCATATTTTCAGATGTTCTGCTAGATGGCGGATCTGGAGTAACATTTTATCAGAAACTGAATTTTCAAGGATGACAGATGTGAAGCTTGAACCTGCACCATTTCAGGTAAGGATGGCGGATCAGCGAAGAGTGCAACCGATTGGGATGTTGAGAGGACAAACCCTCAAAGTGCATGGGTTGCCATTTCAAGCAAATTTTGTTGTTTTGAAAATGCAAAATGCAAGTAATGCTTACTCAATGCTGTTAGGAAGACCCTGGTTTAAGACAGCAAAGCTTAAGCAGGATTGGGAAAAGAATGAAGTGGTTTTGAAGAAAGGAAGAAATTCAGTAAGAATTCCAATGGCTTCTAAGAAAAGATTGTCAACATCATTAAGGCCAATGATGGCTCAGACTATTAATTTGGCTGAGGAAGTTGAAGATGAGGAGGAAGCATGTTTTTTGGAAGCTAATCCCAGTGTGGTACCAGTGTTTGAAGTTGATGTGGAAAGGATTATGCAAAAGTATGTTTGTCAGGAGGAATCTAAGAAGTCAGCCAAGGAGTCATCTAGTAAGTCAGAGAATTTGGATGTAGAGCAGAATCCGATTCAGGAGTCAACAGTTTCTCATCAACTAAAGTTAAAGGAGGATTTGGAATGTTCAGAAGGGGAGGTTGCACCAAAGGAGGCAATAACCAGAGCAGAGTTCTTGTATGATAAGCTGATGGAAAAGGTTTCAGGGGTAAAAGAGGATGATTTGCAAGATTTGAATTTGGGATCCGAAGTCAGTCCAAAAATTGTCAAAGTCAGTGTCAACCTGGATGACAAATTCAAGGAGGGTCTTAGGAAGTTGTTGCAGGAGTTTATGGATGTATTTGCTTGGGATTATTCTGACTTGAAAGGCATGGATCCAGGAGTGTATAAGCATCAGATTAATTTGAAGGAAGATGCAGTGCCAGTAATTCAGCAGCGCTCCAGGATGAATCCGAATTATGCAAAGCAGGTGAAGGAGGAGTTAGATAAGCTTTTGCAAGTGGGTTTCATTGTCCCAATAGATCAGGCAGAATGGCTGTCACCAATAATGGTTGTTCCAAAGAAGTCTGGCAAAATTCGGGGGTGTGTGGATTATAGGAAGCTGAATGCAGCAACAATTGCAGATCCATTTCCATTGCCATTTGTGGATTCAATTCTGGATGATGTAGCAGGGCATGAGATGTAAAGATCAAAGTTGATCACATGGTGAAGTTGTTCATGGCGAACATCTTCAAGTATCATGGCATGCCTTCGTCTATCATTAGTGACCGTGATCCACGGATGACGAGTTTATTTTGGAGAGGGTTGTTTGACAACATGGGTACTGTTGGGTAGGAGGAAAGCTGGCATGTACACACACACACACACACACACACACAACCTCAAGCACAGAGAAACGTGAGTGCTGGAAAAGATGTACTCAATAATGATATGAAATGAAAGTACAAGTGAGTACTAAAAGGCCTGGGCAAAGTGCCCACTACACATAAGTGTGTTCACACGGGAAAAAACCTGTGTCCAATCACAAGAAAAAAGTTCCCGTGAGTAAGCTGGGTTCACACCTGAACTAGCCGGGAGTGGACATGACCAACAAAGGCAACAGGATCCAGAAGTCATGCCTGTGAGACATGCAATGTAAGCCGCAGAAGTGATACTCATCAATGGAGGATCCGATGAGGAAAAAATCAGCAATGGTAGGGCTGATATAAGTAAAAATTCAGCAATGGGAAAAGCTGAAAATGGGGAGAGAAAGTGGGGGCTTGAGGCGGGCATCAGCCAATTCTATGAGAGGATAGGTAAACTCTCAGCGATGCCATGATCAGTGGCATGTATGGCAAGTGTATCCCACAATGAATAATATACATGTGACATGCCAAAACCATGAGAGCAAGCCAACACTGGCCAAGTGTGTAAAAGGCACTCCCAGTAAACATCACATGTGAGAAAGTGACAATGTCAACACTGTAGAAACAATCCCGCTGCAAGGGAAAACAGCATAAAAGGCATCTCCAGTAGACATCACATGAGAGAAAGTGAGATTCCCCCGGTCGGGGTTGAGCACAATCTTGGCAAACACTTAAGCTATTAACATAATTAAACAATTTTAAATGGCGCAACACAATAGAGTAAGAAGCTGAATTTTATTTTTGCACACTGCACTAGGGCCGGAAAGGGCCGACCCCCCTTGTAATAGATTTTATTATCAAGGAAAACTGTTACAAGCCTCACGGGCATTCACATGCCAAACTGTTCAAGTGCATCCATGATCATGAAAACAGCATTGCAAACAAATTTGTCGTAGACGATGGAATCCATAGCTTCACTTGAGAGTAGCTTCGTTCCTTGATTCCTTGAAGCTTGTCAAACGCAGCTATGCTCCACTGGCATCCATACACATACACATGTGTGTGCCAGGACCGAGACATAGGAGACCATATTGACAAAGCATTCGAATCTCAAATTGAAAATTGCTTGCAAAATGCTCTTACCAAGTATTGGACGATCAATGTCGAGCTCCACCTCCGTGCGGACGAACTACAGCTTGAATGTGACCGTTTTCCACTTCCGGCTGAAATTAGGGTTTCTGATTTTTAGGGTTTTAAGCAGGTTATATGAGTCCAAAATTGGGCATTTTGGGCTCTTTAGATGCCTATGAGTAAGGGGCACAGCTTGGTATGGTTTCCTCCAAAATTAGGGTTTCTGAAATTAGGGTTTCTGCAGAATTAGGGTTTCTGAAAATTAGGGTTTCAGCAGAATTTGGGGGCGGTAGAATGGTTAGGAGACTCCATATTCATTTAGAAGAGAGAGATAGAGTGAAAAGGTGAGCAACTGGAGGCTTAACTGTGAAAGGAAGAATCTTCAAGCTTTCCATTGGAGCTGGGAGCAAGAGGGAATGAAAATCAGCACTCTCACCAAGCAAAAAGTTAGAGAGAATAACAAAAATAGGCTCTCTTGAAGGGGGGCGCCTATTTCTAGAGAGAGAGTGTAGAGAGAGGTAATTTTCAAAATGAGTAATAGCATGGTGGCAGGTCCTCATACTGCCACCCAGTCCATAACCATCCCTTTTCCACACAAATTTAGTGGGAAGGGTGCCTGGACACTCGCCTAGCCGACCGGAAGGGAATTCTAGTCTATTCTTACTTATAGTTTGTCCGCCCGAGCTTTAATGAAGTGTGGACGCCCAATCTCACTTATAACTTGGGCGGACACACTTATTAAAGTGTGGACCTGCAAAACAAAGAATACATTGCTTTAACTCATAAAAGAGTAAAGTGGTGTACTTACCACCTGTCTACAGCCCACAAACGAGGTCAGAATACAGTTTCACTCGCACGGTTCACAAGAGGGCGTCCCCTACATGTGAACTACACAAACAAATCTTGCATGCAATCAAATAGTTCATGCAAAGACAGGATTTTTAACTTGCAAACATGTTATGCAAGGATGCATTGAACAGTCTCCCTATTCATTTAGCTTGTAGTCCGTGGTACCACACTCTGGATTTGGGCGCAGATACACAATCCCAACCCATATATCCAGCCTACTGGCTCTCGGTGTAGACATAAGTCCCCAACCATAAGATGCCAGTCCATCCTACAGAACTCGTCCATAGGCCTGAAGCGCAGAGAATGCCCAAATAGTGACATCCTCCCCTGCTTCTAAACAGTTGACCGCAACTGAAATGCTTCCAAATATGCTTGGAGGAGCTGCGGATACTCCTGAAAGTATGTTTCATCCATCCATTTTGCATCCATAGGAGAATAGTTCTTGAATTTCACAAGGTAGCGCCTCTGGAGTTTGCCACCTGCAAACTTTCGCTCCTTATGAAACACAATTTGCTCTGGCTGCAATACCTCTTCCAGCTCTTCCACCTCTGGTGGATCTTCCATAACCGGTTCCAAAGGTTCCGGTCCCACATATTTGCGCAAGAGGCTCACATGGAATGCATTATGAATCTTCCAATGATCCGGTAAAGCAAGTCGAAAAGCCACATCATTGATCTTCTTGATCACCTTGAAGGGTCCATAATACCTGGTAGAGAGTTTTGGGCATGGTCTCTCCTTGCCAGACCTCTTCCTGAGTCTAGCTTTCTCAAATTTTAGCAATACCAAGTCATTCTCTTTAATGTCCAATTGCCTTCTATGCTTGTCGGCAGCTTTCTTATGCTTTGCTTGAGAGCGTGCAATGGCTGTCCGAACTTGTGAAAAGGCAATATCAAGGTCCCTGACAAAGTCATCAGCAGCAAATATCTCATCTTTTGTGCGTAAGATAGGTGGTAATACCACTTTGCCATAAATGATCTCAAATGGGACCTTGCCTGTAGAAGCATGTACCGTGTTATTGTATGCAAATTCTACAAGCGGTAGATACTTTTCCCAAGAAGATTTCTGATCTGTCACATAGCATTTAAGCAAATCCAACAGAGCTGAATTTGCAGCTTCACTTTGTCCATCCGTTTGAGGATGATAAGCTGAAGAAAAATTCAGCTTTGTGCCCATGTTATCAAAAAGAGCTCTCCAAAAGAGGCTTGTTGTTCGGGGATCCCTGTCTCCCACAATTGATTTGGGCATACCATGGTGTTTAAATACCTGTGACACAAAAATTTTGACCATATGTTCTGGTTTTATGGTCTTTTTGACAGGTAGAAAATGTGCTTGTTTACTAAACCTGTCCACAATTGTCCATATTGCATCATTGCCATTTGGGGTGCGGGGCAAATCCATAATAAAATCCATTGCAATGCTTTCCCATGGCTGGTCCGGAATAGGCAAAGGCTGAAGCAAACCAGGAGTCTTTTGCCTATCAAATTTTACCTTTTGGCAGGTGACACATGCACGTACATAGGCTTCTATATCTTTCCTCATACCTGGCCAAAAGAAGTATCTCTCAATCATTTGAGTAGTAGGGAGTATCCCTCTATGCCCTGCATAAGGTGGTGCATGACATTCATCCAAAACTTTTTGTCTCATGTTTGAAACCACACATAAGCAGTTATCCTTCATGATATAACCATCTTTGACCACATAAGAAGCATGTGTATGACCAGTCATTAAATCAGCCCATAAATCTGAAAAATCAGCATCCAAATGGTACATTTCTCGCATAGTAGACAAGTCTTGATGAGAAGCAACCGAAATTGCAGCCACATATGGTTTTCTGGACAATGCATCTGCTACCACATTTTTCTTGCCAGGAGTATGCAAAATCTGAAAATGAAACATTGAGAGAAAATTGGCCATTCTCATTTGTTTCTCAGAGAGTTTAGTTTGCGTAAGAAAGTACCGCAAACTTTGGTGATCAGTTTTGACAACAAATTCAGCTCCCAATAAGTAATGTTTCCATACTGTGAGAGCATGAATGACGGCCAATAATTCCTTCTGATAAACATCAAGAGTAAGTTCAGCATTTTGCAATCTCCTGCTTTCAAATGCAATGGCATGTCCTTCTTGATTTAAGACGGCTCCAATGCAATTGCCACAAGCATCACATTCTACCACAAATGGCTTTTGCAAGTCTGGAATGATTAAGACTGGCCCTGTGATAATGGCATTCTTGAGCTTATTGAAAGCATTAATCTCAACCTCTGTCCATTTAAACATAGGACGTTTCTTGGTGAGTTCATGCAATGGCGAAGCAATCATTGCAAAGTGAAAGATAAATCTCCTGTAATATGAACATAGACCAAGAAAGCTTCGGACTTCATGAATAGATTTAAGTTCTGGCCAATCTTTGATGGTTTGGATCTTTGCAGGATCCATTCGTACACCATCCTTTGATACTATGTGTCCCAAGTAGTGAATCTCTGAAAGGAAAAATTCACTCTTTTTGGCGTTGATCATAAGCTTATGCTGCCTTAGTTCTTCAAAGACCACTCTTAAGTGCTTTTTGTGATCCTCCTCATTCTTGGAGAATACAAGAATGTCATCAAAGAACACACCTGTAAAAGTTCTATGATTTCTGAAAATTCGGTCCATCATGCGATTGAAAGTAGCCGGGGCATTTGTAAGACCGAATGGCATGACCAAATACTCATAGAGACCAAAAGAAGTGCGAAATGCTGTCTTATGTACATCCTGTGGCATCACTCGCACTTGATGATAGCCGCTTTTAAGATCAATGCGACTAAAACAAGATGATCCATCCAGCTTGTCCAAGATATCATCAATCCTCGGTATGGGAAACCGATTCTTGATGGTAATCTTATTTAATGCCCTGTAATCCACACACATACGGAATGAACCGTCTTTCTTTTGTACAAGAAGAACGGGTGAACAAAATGGCGAAGAACTAGGCCGCACCAAGCCTTTCTCAAGTAGTTCACCCACTTGTTTCATAATCTCTTCTTGTTGGCAAGCACTAACACGATATGCTGGCCTATTTGGAGGTGAATTCCCTGGAACTAATTCAATGCGGTGATCTTCTGGCCGTGAAGGAGGCATTACATTAGGTAAAGAGTCAGCAAAACAATCCCCGAATTCGCTTAAAAATTTCAGCCTCTCTTTAGTAAGAGTGTCCACATGTACATTACTGTGTTCCACATTATCACGTACAAAAACCAAGTACGAAGAAACACTCTTTTTCATTGCTTTATTGATTTGTATATGAGATACAACGGGGATAGTATCACCCGACACACCTGCATCTAAATGATGCTCTCTACCTTTATACATAAAGGTGATTTTGTTGGTCTTGTAATTCTTGGTAGGCTCAAGGCGTGCATGCCAAGGTTTTCCCAGTAATACATCACATCCACTAAGAGGGGCAACGAGAAAGTTCTCGTGGTCGAGGTATCCTTGGATATGCATTCGCAGCTTTCCAATAAGGGGTGTAACCTTCACATCTTTTTCCAGAAAAGCTGAACATGCATGAATTTCGGGTCCCATGTCACCTACTTCAATCCCCAAGGCAGCAGCCATATCAGTGGAGATGAAGTTGTCAGTGGAGCAGTCATCAAACATGAATAAAGCTGGCTGGTCTTTTAGTTGTCCCCATGCTTTGCATACCATTCTATGCATGTTTGCATGTCCCGTGTTGCCCTGTACATCATATACCATGTTGACATGCACTTTAGGCTCTTCTGGCTTCTTATTCTTGTTAGGGCATTGTGGAGAGATGTGATCTTTACTACCACATCTAAAGCATTTGCCTTCACGAATGTATTGTACCCTTTGTTGAGGAGTCAAGCCATAAACACCCTTTTTCTGCCACGGTTTCTTTTCTTTTGCATTTTCAGCTCTTTGAGGGGGCTTTACATCCTTCAAATCTGAATTTTCAGCTTTGTGCATGGCTTTGAAATCTCTTCTAAAGGGCTGTCCACCCTTTTGCACATTAAAACCAGCTTTCTCCTTACCCTTGCCCAAGCTTTGGTCAATTCTAGATTGCACCCATTTGACATTAAGCTCTTCGGAAGCCAAGACCGAGTTTATGAGTTGACGAAGAGTTTGGTTTGGATAGATTTGTAGTCCTCTTTGGAAGATGGGTTGCAATCCTGACTCAAATTTCCTCTTCTTTTCTTCTTCAGTAACGGTCATGAAGGGTAACACTTCCATTAATACCTCCCAAAATTTGGAGACGTAAGAGGTAATGGCTGCCCTTCTTTTTGCTCCAACCTGTCCCACTTCCTGCATATATCCTGAGTAAAATTTGGAGGCAAAAATTGATCATAAAACTTTTGTTTGAATTCAGCCCATGTAGAAATGGTGTTGCCGGAAAGCTTCTCGGCCAACCACCAATGAGCAGCAGTGCCTTTCATGTACATGCCCACATGTCTGAGTTTTGATGATTCTGAAAATTCTCCCTCATGAAAAGCAATTTCAAATTGGGAGATAAAAGATAGAGCTTTGGTAGAATCATATTCTCCATGAAAATACTCAAACTTAACTGTTTTGTCACCTGCAGTAAACTCTTTAGTCTTCTTCTTCTTATGTTGATGCGTTTCCTCTTCATCTCTCTCGAGTGGTTGCTTATTTGCTTCATTAGTAGGAACATATCGCTCAATTCCATTATGAGGAGGGGCTGATTTATGAGTCGGTTCCTTGAGAAGGCTTTCATGAGCTTTAATAGATGACCTGTGGGGAGGAGAAACATGTGCGGTAGAGGCATGATGAGAGGTAGCAGACGCCTCTTCTCTTTCCTGTCGCACAATAGATTTAAGCTTTGATGTTTCAGCTGCATGTTGATTCATAAGAGGAGGCTTTTTAAACCTAAGCCCTCCTTCCTTTCGAGTAACTACATCACCTTGTCCCATGAGGTAAGAGACAGCCATATCTCTTGGTTGAACCCCCAATTCCATGGCAACATTTTCCAATGCATCATTCACAAAAGGAGAATGCTTTGACACACGAGATACATGCCTTGACTGGGAGTCTTCATGCATATCCTTGAGTTGTTTTTGCATCATACATAATTGCCTTTTGAGGTCTGCAATTTCAGCTTGCATAGCATCATGTGCATCACTCTGTATAGCCTTCTCCTTACCACGGGATGGCTGTCCCATATATACATGAGTTGCATTTCCTTCCCTTCTAACATAAGATGGCTGTCCGGCATGTGCAATACCATCATGTGACCCAAGAAAAACATTTTCAGCAGTGTATTGTTCATGCATTTGAGTATCATCATGCACATTGTCTCCTCTTGGCTTCACATATGTACTCTTCCTTGGATTTACATCCCGTGAAGTACCTGTTTGGCTCGCCATAATGCTTAAGAATGCTAACAGCTAGTGTAAGCTAGATTAGGACCGTCTTCCACACAGAAAGGAGGAAGATCCTAGGCTCTGATACCAATGAGATTCCCCCGGTCGGGGTTGAGCACAATCTTGGCAAACACTTAAGCTATTAACATAATTAAACAATTTTAAATGGCGCAACACAATAGAGTAAGAAGCTGAATTTTATTTTTGCACACTGCACTAGGGCCGGAAAGGGCCGACCCCCCTTGTAATAGATTTTATTATCAAGGAAAACTGTTACAAGCCTCACGGGCATTCACATGCCAAACTGTTCAAGTGCATCCATGATCATGAAAACAGCATTGCAAACAAATTTGTCGTAGACGATGGAATCCATAGCTTCACTTGAGAGTAGCTTCGTTCCTTGATTCCTTGAAGCTTGTCAAACGCAGCTATGCTCCACTGGCATCCATACACATACACATGTGTGTGCCAGGACCGAGACATAGGAGACCATATTGACAAAGCATTCGAATCTCAAATTGAAAATTGCTTGCAAAATGCTCTTACCAAGTATTGGACGATCAATGTCGAGCTCCACCTCCGTGCGGACGAACTACAGCTTGAATGTGACCGTTTTCCACTTCCGGCTGAAATTAGGGTTTCTGATTTTTAGGGTTTTAAGCAGGTTATATGAGTCCAAAATTGGGCATTTTGGGCTCTTTAGATGCCTATGAGTAAGGGGCACAGCTTGGTATGGTTTCCTCCAAAATTAGGGTTTCTGAAATTAGGGTTTCTGCAGAATTAGGGTTTCTGAAAATTAGGGTTTCAGCAGAATTTGGGGGCGGTAGAATGGTTAGGAGACTCCATATTCATTTAGAAGAGAGAGATAGAGTGAAAAGGTGAGCAACTGGAGGCTTAACTGTGAAAGGAAGAATCTTCAAGCTTTCCATTGGAGCTGGGAGCAAGAGGGAATGAAAATCAGCACTCTCACCAAGCAAAAAGTTAGAGAGAATAACAAAAATAGGCTCTCTTGAAGGGGGGCGCCTATTTCTAGAGAGAGAGTGTAGAGAGAGGTAATTTTCAAAATGAGTAATAGCATGGTGGCAGGTCCTCATACTGCCACCCAGTCCATAACCATCCCTTTTCCACACAAATTTAGTGGGAAGGGTGCCTGGACACTCGCCTAGCCGACCGGAAGGGAATTCTAGTCTATTCTTACTTATAGTTTGTCCGCCCGAGCTTTAATGAAGTGTGGACGCCCAATCTCACTTATAACTTGGGCGGACACACTTATTAAAGTGTGGACCTGCAAAACAAAGAATACATTGCTTTAACTCATAAAAGAGTAAAGTGGTGTACTTACCACCTGTCTACAGCCCACAAACGAGGTCAGAATACAGTTTCACTCGCACGGTTCACAAGAGGGCGTCCCCTACATGTGAACTACACAAACAAATCTTGCATGCAATCAAATAGTTCATGCAAAGACAGGATTTTTAACTTGCAAACATGTTATGCAAGGATGCATTGAACAGTCTCCCTATTCATTTAGCTTGTAGTCCGTGGTACCACACTCTGGATTTGGGCGCAGATACACAATCCCAACCCATATATCCAGCCTACTGGCTCTCGGTGTAGACATAAGTCCCCAACCATAAGATGCCAGTCCATCCTACAGAACTCGTCCATAGGCCTGAAGCGCAGAGAATGCCCAAATAGTGACAGAAAGCGTCTAGCATAGACCAGCATAAGGGTCAACAAATCTGTCACAAGTCACCACGAGTATGCAATGTCCAGCAAAACCGTAAGAATTCGGGAGATAAATAGCAGGATAACCAATGGACTAAAAGGGAACTCCTTCACCACGAGAAATACATATGCATGTCCCAAATCTACAAGTGTACTGCACGATGATGCAAATCTGTCAAAGTGTCCACAATGACATACATATACTGCAACAAACCACAAATGTATACATGTGCAGTGAAAAACACAATCAGCTGACACCTGTAAGAGCTGCAAGTGCTCAAATCCTTGCAGATCAAATGTAAATTGGTCGAATGCCCCAAAAATGGGCTCAATGTAGAAAAGCCCTAATTTTTAGGCAACCAATTAGACCAAATCTGAACCGGATCTGCACCTGTAAATCTGCTAATGCGTTTGTCACCTGTACCAAGTGCTTCAATGCCCAAAAATTGGGGGAAATGCCCCAATGCCAACCAAATGTGCCCGTAATACCCAAAAATTTTGGGGGAAATGCCCCAATGCCTGCCTATAATACCCAAAAATGCCTGCAAATAGTGCCAATTTCTGCAAAATTGAGTCAATTTCTGCAAAATCCCCAAATTTCTAGTGCAATTATGCACCAAATCTACTGAAAACAATGCCAATGTGTGCCAATGTTGCAATTGCAAGCTCAATTGTAAAAAGGCCCAAATTTGAACAGGCAATGTGTGCAATTTCAAGTCAAACCTTGCAAATCTGGAATTTGAAGTTGCTTTGGGTAGTGCAGAGCAGGCATAGTTGCAGGTACAGCCGTACGATACAGGTGCAGGTACGGTCGTACGGTGGTGCAATTGGTACGGGGCACAATACAGGGCAGCGCAGGTGACAACTACCTGTGAGGGCGACGGCAGAGGCGGCATCGCACAGGACGGAAAGTGCAGGCGACGGCAGGTACGAGCACAGATGGCGGCGGCGGCACACGACGACGCCAGATCTGGCACGGCGCAGGCAAGGGCGACGGCGCCAAATCTGGGGCAGGGCGACAGCGCAAGGTACAGGGCAGCACTGGGCAAAGGCAGCGCCAAATCTGGGGGGGGGGGGGGGGAGCGGCCCAGATCTAGGGCTAGGCGAAGCAGATCTGGGGCGACGCGCAAGACAAAGGACCGGCGCAAGTACAGTCGAGCGGCGGCAGCGACAGCGACGCAAGTACAGTCGACGGCGGCGTCAGCGCACAAGGGCGGCGACGGCGGCGTGGTGCAGCTGAGGGCCGCGGTAGGACCATACAATACGGCGTACGGACAGAGCAGCAGCAGCGTGCAGAGGCGGCTGAGGGCGGCGACGACAGTGTGGCCATAGGGCGACTGAAGGCAAAACCCTAACCCTAACCCTAACCCTAATGCAGCAAAACCCTAATCCCCTGATGTGTGCAATAGGCTCAAGCTCTGACGGGCAGCAGGGGGCAAACCCTAATGCTAACCCTAACCAAGCTCTGATACCAATGTTGGGTAGGAGGGAAGCTAGCCTGCACACACACACACACACACACACACACACAACCTCAAGCACACAGAAACGTGAGAGTGCTGGAAAAGATGTACTCAATAATGATATGAAATGAAAGTACAAGTGAGTACTAAAAGGCCTAGGACAAAGTGCCCAACACACATAAGTGTGTTCACACATGGAAAAAACCTGTGTCCAGTCACACGGAAAAAATGCCCGTGAGTAAGCCGGGTTCACACCTGAACTAGCCGGGAGTGGACATGACCAACAGGTACAACTCTCAAGTTTTCATCTGTCAAAATATGCAACGGAAATGATATCCAAACTTGGGTAGACAAGAGCAAGTAGACTGCAGAAAATAAACAGCACAAGAAACACAGAGAGATAGGTGTGTAAACTCTTCTCTATACACAAGATCCCGGAAAAACTGAATGAGAAAGTGGTGGGGGCTGAGGGGCTATATATACATCTCATAGAGGGCAGTCGGCCAGCAGCAAGAGTGCCCACGACTGGAGAAAAAAATCCCACGACTGCATAAATGCAGTCGGCCAGCATACTGATGCCCACGACTGATGAAAACCAATCGGCCAGCAGCCCTGAGGCCCACGACTGATGAAGATCCAGTCGGCCAGCACTAGGTTGCTCCCGGCATCATCTGGCAACCCTCCCACCACTAGGAAAAATGGGAAAAAATAGGGAAAAATACGGGGAGTGTGGAAAAATGATAAGACACCTCATAAGGGCGGGCACACCCACAACAAAGGCCCTGGTGTAGACAAATAGACAGGAGATGACTTCTAACACCCCCTCTCAGCTCCTAGCTGTGAAACCAACCCAAGGGAGCTGGAGTGCCGCCTGAGCGTAGCCTAAGGTAGAGACTTCGTGAAGAGGTCCGCCACATTGTCCTCCGTCGAACAATAAAGTAGCAAGATGTCACCAGCCAAGATCTTCTCACGTACAAAGTGATACTGTATCTCTATATGCTTGGTCTGGGCATGGAAAACCGGGTTCCGAGCAATAGCTATACAACTCTGGTTATCGCACTGGATGACTGTGGGCTCCCTCTCTGGAAACCCAATCTCGCCTAGCAGCCTCCGCAGCCATACAACCTCACAAGTAGCCCGATACTCTGCCTCTGTCGAAGAAAGGGCAATAGTTGGCTGCCTCTTGCTGCTCCAAGAAACTGCTCCTGAGCCGAGGGTAAAAGTGTATCCTGAAGTAGATCTCCTCGTGTCTAGATCTCCTCCCCAATCTGAGTCACTCCAACCTTGGAGCTTGACTCCATTCCCTCCTGTGTAAAAGAGTCTCAGATCCTTCGTACTCTGCAGATACCGCAAGATCTGCAATCCTGCGTCCCAATGAGTCTTCAATGGCGTCTGCATAAAAGAGCTCAACAGCCCGTGTTCAGCAACCAGATCAATGAACCAACCAACTTCCGGTACTGCGAGGCATTAACTAGCTCACAAGGATCTGTAACGGTTAACTTTGTGTTCGGGTCCATCGGCGAAGTAATAGGCTTGCAGTTCTCCATCCCAAAGGCCTCAAGCAACTCATGAACATACCGCTGCTGAGAGACGAAAAACCCCCTCTGGGTGGATCATACAACCTGTATCCCTTGGAAAGAGAGTTATACCCCACAAATACCAGCTTGCGGGACTTGGAGTCAAGCTTCCCCCTCTGCTTCTTCGGAATATATACATACGCGTCACTCCCAAAGACACGGAAGTGCAAGACATCGGGTTTCCTGCCAAAATTTGCCTCAAATGGAGTCATATGGGGTACAGAAGTCGTCGGAGAGCGGTTAATGGTATGGACAGCCGTTGCCACAACCTCACCCCAAAGTGGACGAGGAAGATCACGATGCTCCAGCATGGTCCTCGCCATCTCTACCACAGTCTTGTTCTTACGTTCAACAACTCCATTCTCCGAAGGCGATCCATTATTGGCCAATTCCCTCTTGATGCCATGATCTTCACAAAACCGGAAAAATACAATCGAGGAGAATTCACCTCCTTTGTCAGCCCTGAGAGTCTTGACCTGAAATCCAGACTCTTTCTCCACCATCACGTGCCAATCCTTGAACCGAGCAAAAGCCTGGTCCTTCTGGAAAAGAAAGTAGACCCACGTGAATCTGGTACAATCATCAAGAAGCAGCATGAAGTAGAGAGATCCTCCCAAGGATGGTATCTGCTGTGGTCCACACAAGTCAGTGTGAATCAACTCCAATGGTTTCGAAGCCCGCCTAGAAGCCTGCTTCGGAAAGGATTCCCTGTGCTGCTTACCACGTATGCAAGAACTGCAGCGTCCTTGCCTATTACCAACATCTGGCAAGCCAACCACCATCTGGTCCCGGAAGGCGCGCCGCAAAGCATCCACATTTAATTGGCCAAAACGAAAGTGCCACAAATCTCCAACCTGAGAGCCTGTCAATGAGGAGAGTGCAGAGAGCTTGTAGATGCCATTCTCCACACCGCCTTCCCAAACAACTTTGCCTGTCTCACGGTCCCTTAGAGCAACTGAATGCTCCTCAAATTCCACCCGAAAGCCAGTCTTGCATACCTCATGCACTGACAGAAGATGAAAACCCAGAGCAGGGACAAAGAGAACACGGGAAGCATGCTTGCCCCCCTTGCCGTCAGGAATAATCTCCATCCGGCGCTCACTATGTATCGGAATAGTGGAGTTACCGCCAATAAAGATACGACCTGACTGCCGTTTAAGATCCAGAAAGAAGTCACGGGATGGAGTCATGTGCCTGGAAGCACCACTGTCGAGAATCCATTCCCGGGTATCCTTCGCGGTGAAGCCAACTGCCTCCTCGCTCGAAGATGATGAAACATCGGAGTCCACCATCTCTAAGTGCACAAATGCCGGAGTCTTCGCAGCTGAGGCTGAGGAATCAGCACTCTTCCCTGTCCGCTCAGGGCACTTCCTCCAGTAGTGGCCTTTCTCGCCACAATCATTACAAGATCTTTCGGCCTTCAGCTTCTCTCGTTCTGGATCAGGCTTCTTCTCAAAAGACTTCTCCGGTGAAGCCTTCCCTTTGCCCTTGTTGGAATTCCGGCCTTTCGACCGTTGGCCAGTTAGGGCCTCCAAACCTCAGCCGTGAGGAGGGTTCGTGAAACGTTCCTCCTGGTCCAAGACCATTGGCACAAGCTCCTCCCAAGTAATGGTGCTGAGCATGCCACTCGTGATCAACGAGGAATAGAAAGCAGAATACTGACCAGGCAAGTGGGAAAGTAACGTGATGGCCATATCTTCGGATGATATCTCTTTCCCAGCTTGAAGGACTTCCTGCTGAAGGGCCTGCAGCTTGTTAATGTGTTCCCGCATCGTCGAAGACTTTGCAGGGTTCATAACCCGCATCTGCACTTCCAAGGATATCCGTTTCATGGGTGACACCCTGTTATACAAAGAAGCCAAGTGCTCCCATATGCCTCTCGCCAGCGTCATGTGCTTCACATGGTTGATCACTTGTGGTGTGCAATTGAGGAAAATAAACGACCGGACCTTGGCGTTGACACGATCCCACATGTGTGCCTGTGCCTCTCGGTCCTTCCTCGTCGATAATAACTCCCCTTCCTCAGCTTCCGGCCGTGGCACCCCGATGATAATAAAATCCGCAAGGTCATATGACTCCAGAACCGACTCCATCATGACCTTCCAGATGCCGTAATTGGACCCGTCCAACTGACGATCCACTGGGAACGTGGGGAGAGTCGGAATCTTCACGTGCTTCTCAACCATCTCTAATAAATCTGCCATCGCGGAGAGTAACCTGAAAGGGTGGGTGGGTGGGAAAAAAAAATCTGAAAATCTGCAAGTGGCTGTCCAGCACCTTTGCCCGCCTTCCTCTTGCACCTCCTCTTCCCGTTCAGCCCGAAACAGTCCACCAATCAGCAACCTGTTGCTCCCCCTCTTGCTCAGAGAAACGCCCAAGATCTCCTAGAGCCTAGGGCTCTGATACCATGTCAGAATATGCAGCGGAAATGATATCCAAACTTGGGTAGACAAGAGCAAGTAGACTGCAGAAAATAAACAGCACAAGAAACACAGAGAGATAGGTGTGTAAACTCTTCTCTATACACAAGATCCCGGAAAAACTGAATGAGAAAGTGGTGGGGGCTGAGGGGCTATATATACATCTCATAGAGGGCAGTCGGCCAGCAGCAAGAGTGCCCACGACTGGAGAAAAAAATCCCACGACTGCATAAATGCAGTCGGCCAGCATATTGAGGCCCACGACTGATGAAAACCAATCGGCCAGCAGCCCTGAAGCCCACGACTGATGAAGATCCAGTCGGCCAGCACTGGGGTGCTCCCGGCATCATCTAGCAGCCCTCCCACCACTAGGAAAAATGGAAAAAAATAGGGAAAAAATACGGGGAGTGTGGAAAAATGATAAGACACCTCATAAGGGCGGGCACACCCACAACAAAGGCCAATAGACAGGAGATGACTTCTAACATCATCATCGTTTCATCCACAAACAGATGGGCAGACGGAAGAGGCTAATTCCACAGTGTTAGATCTTCTCAAGTGTTATGTGTCAGAGCACAAGCAACAATGGAAAAAGTATCTTCCTTTGGTGGAGTTCGCTTGTCACGATTGTGACTAACTCTCTTAATCTCTCCTTAATTACTCCTTAATTCCTTATTAACTGAAAGGACACCTGTGAAGGGTCACACCCTTACACATGGGTCACTATCAAAGCACATGTCTATTCATTAAAAGACACACCCGTAAGTCCAAAGGACATAACCATTGATACCCCTTCCCAGGAATGTGTCTCTTCACTTGTACCCTTTCGGCCTCTATTTAAGAAAGACCTTTGTCGCAATGCAAACAACTCAGTCTTTCATGTAGTATTTGTCTTATGTTCATTAATTAAGTCTTAATCATGTTAATAAAGCTATAAAAGCTTTACAGTGGTATCAGAGCAAATTTTTTCCGCCCTATGACATGCCCAAACCCTAACCCTAACCCTAAAATCAGTCCTAACCCTAACCCTAAAATCAGTCCGCCCAAACCCTAAAATTGGGTGTAGCTAGTGTTGAATGGAAGAGCAGGAGAGAATGTCCCATCAAATTCAGCCCCCAACTCTCAATTTTTGCTGATTACGTTTGGGCCAGCCATATGCAGGACACTCTTGACTAGAGGCAAGACAAAACAAAAAAAAGCCTTCAATCACGAGGGTTCCCTTTCAGCCGGCACCCTTTCATGGACAGGCACCCCTCCTTTGAATCGGTGCATCCCTTCTTCATGGCTTTTCCTCCAGGTCGGCTGCCCGTTGATCAACGCACGTGACTTGCTGATTTTATTTTATTTTTTAATACCCAACACACCTAATAACCCCACCCAAAGGTTATAACCCTTAGGCTTTAATTGCCACGTATACAGCCAAGCAAAACAAAAACAAAAACAAAAACAAACAAACAAACAAACACACACACAAACACAAACCCCTTTACGAGCTCTTTTGAAACGGCACCAACTGCCTCCCGAACCACTCCCCTCACGAATAGGCGCCAACGGCCGTTTTCTTGCAGTTTTCAGCCACCCTGCCCACGGTTGGTTCAACGTGTGCCGGCATGCTCCCCCCTCTCTTCATCGAATTCAACCCTCTTCATCGCTTGCCGTATGCTGACTCCTCACGCGCTTGGACCAGCCACTTGCAGTTGCTGATTTCTGTTGAATTGCCGGCCACCATCTCCTTGGTGCTTCTTCTAATATTTATTATGGCAACCTCCTTCAGGTGTGATTTTTCCATTTTCTTGGGCATAAAAATCTCACATAATGTGGAGTATTAGAATATCAGAAACCCGCCACTTCATTCTTTTGTGGGCTCTCCACTCATCCGGGGCCAATATCACTTTTTACGGGTTTAAGAGCACCTCTCAGATCACGTGGACACACATTACCCTCTTCTCCGACAGCTTATGGCTGAGGAAACCGATGATTTCAATTATTTACAGGATACACCCTCTCAGTCCATAGTGCCCTCTCCTACCCGTGTTTCTCCACCGGTCTCAGCCCCTGTTCCAATCAGTGTGCCCCCCTTTTTCCAGCCCACTCATTACCGTATTCAGATAGCCACACTGACTTCTCACCTCTGAGAATTCGACGTGGGTGATCCGTATTCGTACTTCTGCATAGGATCTGGATCATTATTGTTTTATACTCAGGCGTCATCCTTATCTGGGCACTATCCTCCCCGAGTGTAGCATCATTTTTCTCGAATATTGCACCTATTCTGAGGACGTTTATCCATCTTCATTCACGGTGCGCCCCTCTACACCAGAGTATACACCCTTGACACCAGTAGATGTCCCTACTCCTGTACCTTCTTCTCCAGTATAGCAGACTCTCGTGCGAACCCAGTCCCAGAGGATCGCCCTTACTATACTGGATGGTCTATAGCCGCTTCACCAGTACGTAGCCTCTCCTCTTGGGATTTCCAAATGCCGCACCCTCCAGCTGATGGTTCTTACTAGAGCCCAGCGGCATCATCAACAGCAAAAACCCCCAGAGCCTCGTCACCCTGAAGCCTCTACATCAACATCTTCTCTCATGGCAAAACCTATTGACATACCAGCCCCTCCGGAATGGCAGCCAGCTTTGCAGCAACTTCAGCAGCAGTTCCAACAGCAACTCCAGGAGTCTATGGCATCCTTGGCTTCGCAAATCCAACAGCTCCACACGGATCGCCACTCCTACACAGTTCCGTACATACAGCAAATGTTTCAGCAACAGTACTAGCAGACGCAGATGTCATTCCTTTCGAGGTAGAAGGCGACGACCTTAAAACTCTTTATCGTCTTTTACAAGCCAGTAAAACAAAGAAATTGAAAATTAAAGCCCCTGACTCTTATGGTGGTCAGCGCAATAAGCGCATCTTAGACCAATGGCTCTACAAACTGCGGTTATACTTTGAAACCATGACTCTTTCTGATTCCAAAAAGGTGATTTTTGCGGTATCCCTCCGTAAGCAGTTCATACCTGCCAATGCGGATTTCCAAGCCCGTACTCACTTATGCCATTTGGACCAAACTGGTTCCTTGGCCTCTTATATCTCCCAGTTCACCAACTTGATACTGGAGATTGACTCTTTGTCCCCAGCGGACGAACTTCATGCCTTCGTTGAAGGTCTTAACCCCACACTGCGTGCCGATGTTCAGAAATATAACCCTGTCGATCTTGCCGATGCCATACGATACGCCGAGCGCGTTACAGACATTAATTCTCAAAATTCGGCCTCTTCCAGTCGAGCTAATGCCTTTCAAAAAGCCAATGGATCTCGTATGAACCAAGATAGTCGCAGAGAATCTTCTGGCACTTCCACCTCCCGACCTAATCTCCAATGGAATAATTCTCAACACCCTCGCCGATCAGAAGGATCGTCCTCTTTTTGGTCCCGACGTCCTCAGTCCTTCCAACCACGTAGTTCGGATCACGGACGAGACCAAGGACGTGACCAATCTAGCAATCCTCGTCCTTCCATTGTTCCTTCTAGACAAGATCAACAAAAGACAGGATTGTGCACAATTTGCAATGGACCTCATTCCGTAACATGGAATAGGCGCTCTCCCTGCTCGGCCACCACTGCTGGGTCAAAACCATGCTGCCAAGGTCTGAAGAAGGCCCGAGCGCCCCTGATGTCAAGGGGACTCATGGCTAGGACCTGGGCCACGCTCTGGGCTGTCTCGAACTCAATTTGGTAGTGTCCGCGGCCCAGTAGCTGAACGTCCAGGATCTTGCCCACATCTGCAAGAAGGCGGGCCTGGAGAAGATCCCGGATCTCCCCTCTCCTGGGGCGGGTGCCAACTATACGGCAGATGGTGGAATGTGCCTGGAGGTGTTCCACCTCTGCGGCGAGGCTCGCTTCCTCTTCTCGCGAAAGAGAAAGCC
The DNA here is from genome assembly GCF_041138505.1 of Cibotium barometz. Lineage (NCBI taxonomy): Eukaryota > Viridiplantae > Streptophyta > Polypodiopsida > Cyatheales > Cibotiaceae > Cibotium > Cibotium barometz. The sequence goes on along the minus strand of NC_141108.1, from coordinate 423,873 downwards.
TGATGGGGGTATCCTCAAGGGCGGGCGAGGGGGCTACGGAAGAGTCCCTCTGAGGTGGGGCGGGAGGAGCCTCCATCAGAGTCTGAAGCTGAGTCGAGGGCGAAGCGATAAAAGGGGGGTCCTGCAAGAGAGCCAAGCTGCACGAGAAAACGGAGCGGGGAGGGAAGGAGAGGGAAGGGCGGCAAAAAACAGAGGGGAAGGGGCGGAGGACAGAGGGGAAGGGGCGGAAGACAGAGGGGGGCAAAAGGCAAAGGCGGAGAAGGGGGGGATGGGCGGAAGGCAGAGGCGGAGAAGGGGGGGGCAGCAGGGAACGAAAGGGGGGGCGGAAGGCAGAGGCGGAGAAGGGGGGGATGGGCGTAAGGCAGAGGCGGAGAAGAGGGGGATGGGCGGAAGGCAGCGGCGGAGAAGGAGGGGGGGGCAGCGGGGAACGAAGGGGGAGGCGGGGAAAGCGCACAAGGGGGGCGAGGGCAGGGACAGGCAGGGGGGGGCGGGACGCGGAGGAAGGGGGGGACCGGGGGGCGCAAATGAGACCGGTGCAGGCAGGCAGGGGGCGACGGGCGAGAGAAGGGAGGGCGGAGGACGCGAGACACACAGGGGTGCGGAGGGGGGGGTGAGAACAGGCGGGGAAAAGCTAAGTCACGAGGGCGGGGAGGGGGGGTGCGAGCAGGCGGCAGCTCGAGCAGGGTGAGGGGCGAAGGCTTCAACGAGCAGTAGTCGGATATAATAAGTAGTCGGGTATTATTATATGCCAAATGCCTATAAACTATGTGCAGCGGATAAGTATCCTCTTCCGCACATTGATGAATTGTTTGATCAATTGCTCCATTGAAAGGTCTTCTCCAAAATTGATCTTAAGTCTGGATATCATCAGATTCGCATTCGCGAAGGTGATGAATATAAGACAGCTTTTCGCACAAAATATGGTCATTACGAGTACCTAGTCATGCCATTCGGGTTAACCAATGCCCCTGCAACATTTATGAGTCTTATAAATGATCTTTTTCGTCCTTTTCTGGACAAGTTCGTCATTATCTATCTTGACGACATCCTGGTGTTCAGTCGTAATATGGAAGAATACAAGGCACATCTTAAGATCGTTTTCCAGGTGCTTCGTGACAATGCTCTTTATATTAATCCAAGCAAAAGTGAATTCTTCAAGACATCCTTGGAGTACCTTGGACATGTTTCAACAGATGGTATTTCTGTGGATCCAAAGAAAATACAAGTTATTGTCAATTAGCCAACTCCCACAAAAATCCATGATGTTCGTTCTTTTTTGGGACTTGCCAACTTCTATCACACAAAGATTCATCGATTTTCCGAACTAGCTGCTCCTCTCACAAAACTTCTAAAGTCCGCTCCTGCATTCAAGTGGACTGAAGCCGCAACACAAGCTTTTGAAAATTTAAAGACAGCTTTGACAACAACTCTTGTCATGGCTATTCCTGACCCTACTCTCCCCTTTGATGTTTACGCAGATGCTTCTGATATTGCCACTGGTGCCATCTTGATACAACAAGGACGTGCTATTGCGTTTGACAATCATAAGCACTTTGCAATTCAAGTAAGATACCCAGTATATGACAAGGAATTTTTAGCTATTGTTCATGCCTATCGTGCATGGAAACATTATCTCCTTGGTGCGGATTCTATGGTGAAAACACATCATCGTTCTTTGAAATATATCTTCACGCAGCCAGTTATGAATGCTAGGCAAGCGCGTTGGGTCGAATACCTAGCCAATTTTCATATGACAATTGAGTATGTTCCTGGTCTTACCAATGTGGTTGCGGATGCCCTCAGTCGTATGCCGCCAACTTCGGTCTTGGCTATTTCTACAATTGAAATGGATATACCTCAAAGTTTCAAGGACCGTTATTCAAAAGATCGTGATTTTGGAAATGCATTTCGAATTCTCAATTCTCAGAATGCAATTCCTTTCGACTTGAAGATTTATGGAGCATATACAATAGTGGATGGTTTATTATATTATCAGGACCGTATTTGTGTACCTCATTCTCATGTTCGAAGAGTATTGGTGAAAGAATATCACGAGGTCACTTATGCTGCACACCCAGCCATCAACAAGACATATTGTCTTTTGACACTACATACTATTGGCCTCAAATGAAGCAAGATGTTATTAAGTTTGTTACAACATCTCTCTCGTGCCAACGTATGAAAGCTAGCAGACAAGTTCCAGGTCGTCTTCTTCAACCACTTCCAGTTCCCAATGAACGTTGGGAAAGTATTAGTTTGGATTTTATCACTTCATTGCCACGTTCTTCTAAAGGCAATACACAGATTCTTGTGGTGGTTGACAGATTTTCTAAAATGGCACATTTCATTCCGTGCAAGAAAGCAACCCAGGCTTCAGATATTGCAGTACCGTTCATATAGTATATCTTCAAACTTCATGGATTGGCACATTTCATTCCGTGCAAGAAAGCAGCCCAGGCTTCAGATATTGCAGTACTGTTCATACAGTATATCTTCAAACTTCATGGATTGCCAAAATCTATAGTTTCTTATCGAGATCCAAAGTTTACAAGACATTTTTGGACTTCGATATTCAAATCTCTTGGTACAAGTTTACTCTTTAGCTCTGCTTATCATCCACAGACAGATGGACAAACGGAACGAGTTAATCACATTCTCGAAGAAATGCTGCGTCATTATGTTCAGTCTCGATTAGCTTCATGGGAAGAATATTTACCTTTGGTGGAATTTACTTATAATAATTCTTATCCTTCAGCTATTGGAATGACACCTTTTCAAGCAGCTTATGGCCATACTCCCCTTGTTCCTGCCAACTTTGTTCTTCAACATAAAGTGGCTTTAGCAGACCAACTCATTCAGGAAATGCAAGATATTTTATTACAAATTAAGGATAAGATGGTCAGCATCCAAAAGAAATATCAGCGCACAGCTAATAAGCTTCGTCGTCACATTGAATTTCAAGAAGGAGACTTGGTATTATTATATATTGCCCCTCATCGATACAAGACAATGAAATCAGTCTTCCCAAAGCTCTGCCCAAGATATTATGGACCCTTTCGTATTATTAAGAAGAACTCATCTCTCAGTTATAAGTTGGAGTTACCACCTTCATGGGATACAATTCATCCAACTTTCCATATTTCTTGGCTCAAGAAATTTGTACAGATACTCTTAATTCCAAAGACAATTCTTGATGTCAGACAAAAGAAACACAACATAAGCTCACTACAGAATTTTTGGTTAAATGGAGAGATCTTGATGATTCCGACTCTACTTGGCAAAGTGATGAAGACTTACAAGAATATCCAGAACTTCTTCGAGAATTCTTTCAAAGACAACCATCTCTTCTTAGCCGGAGTCTTATTTTAAGTGGGAGGGAATGTCACGATTGTGACTAACTCTCTTAATCTCTCCTTAATTACTCCTTAATCTCTTATTAACTGAAAGGACACCTGTGAAGGATCACACCCTTACACATGGGTCACTATCAAAGGACATGTCTATTCGTTAAAAGACACACCCCTAAGTCCAAAGGACATAACCATTGATTCAAGAGCCACATCCCTTCCCAAGGATGTGTCTCTTCACTTGTACCCTTTCGGTCTCTATTTAAGAAAGGCCTCTGTCTCAATGCAAACAACTCAATCTTTCCTGCAGTATTTGTCTTATGTTCATTAATTAAGTCTTAATCATGTTAATAAAGCTATAAAAGCTTTACATCACTTATAACAACACCATCCATACCTCGACGGGCAAGGCGCCTTTTGAGATTGTGGAAGGAGGGAAGAAAGTACCACCCATTTTGCACACAAAGGATAAGATCTTTGAGACTGACCAGTATGTGGAGAACATGGATGAAGCTTATAGGAGAGTTAAGTTGGCACTCCAAAAAACTCAGCAAAAGCAAAAGAAGGCAACATACCGTCACAGACGTGCATTAGAGTTTGCATTGGGTGATTGGGTTCTTTTGCGATTTGAGAAAGCTAGGCTCAAAAAGATGAAGGGTAAAGAGCGCTTATTCCCTAAGTTGAGCATGCGCTATTATGGACCTTTTCAGGTATTGGAAAAGATTGGTGAGGTGGCCTATCGTTTGAAGCTACCAAATCACTGGAGGATTCACAATGCATTTCATGTGAGTCTACTTAGACCCTTCCGTGGAGATGTACTTGAGAATGTATCAGATGAGGCTCAGTCGGAAGTTGAGGAACTTGATGAGGTTCTTATTCCAGAGCAGATATTGGCACATAAGGAAAGAAAGGTACGAGGTAAAGTTTCCCGTCGCTATCTTGTGAAGTTCAAGAACTATTCACCGATGGATGCGAAGTGGATGGAGGAGGGTGACTTAGCAGATTCACCTCAGGTATTGCAACTTTATCTCAATGCCTTTGAGTTGGAGCCGACTCTTGCTGCGGCTCATTCAGGTTCAGCAAAGCATGGGTCTGGAGCATTGCCTGATGATCAAGAGGGGGGTAGCACCTCCGCTCCCTTGAGACAGACAAGCTCAGATGGCATATAGAGATCGCTTGGTGCAGCTTTTGTCTCACCCGAAGGTACTGACAACTGACAGTACATCTGCTTATGGGACTTCTATGATATATGTGTACTAGTCACATTGGATGTTGTGGTTGTGTATGGTTCACACTAGTATACAACTTGGACTATTACTACACCATTGGTTTGCAGTGACTGTTGTTACATATGCATAGCTTAGAGAGATTGGGACGCTGATCTTGCCATATTGTACATTTCACTTTCAGTTGGATCACATGGCTGATAACTTACTGTATTGGGCAGCCTTTGTTATCAGTGTGGTTCCACTTTGGATATCTTGCTGTATCACCAGATTGCAATCGAGGACCACCAAATCACCTTCCCAAGTGTATTAAGAGGATAAAATCACTCTTGTTGAAGGGCAAACCATGTGTGGACAACCCCAAGTGTGAAGGGGGACCAAGGAATTAAAGTACATAAGGTTTTATAACCTTGGGTGGCCCCTAAAAAAGTTTTAAACCTTTAAGTGGCCCCTAGGATAATTATGGGGGGGGGGCTACTCTACTTTTGGAGTACACGCCTCCCTCTCTCTCTCTATCTCTTGCTTTTTGGAAAAGAATGCTGGAGGGGGCAGCATGGAATTGGGTTTTTCTGAGAAAAACAGACATAGGCAAGCTGCGCTCCTTTTATGCTTGCTTTTGGAGGGACTGTAGGCAGGCAGTGCTGATTGAAGGCCTGGAAAAACAGTTAGGAGGAGCTCCACGACGCTGCTGGTCACAAATCGCTTCTTGGAAGGAGATACAGCTGGGCTGTGCTGCAAAGTACAGAGGTACTGTCGGGCTGTGCTGCAGAGAACAGAGGCTGCTGTGCGGCGCTACAAGGCAGAGACACACGCCTATTGCTCTCTCTCTCTCTCTCTCTCTCTCTCTCTCTCCCCTGGAAGACTGGTTGGCTGCTGGCTGCAGAGCATACAGGTGCCTACATGTTCTCTCACTGGTTTTCTCTCTCTCCCGGCTGCAAGACAAGAGGACAGGACAGTGCGGGGCTTTTCCTCGTGTCTTTTCTCTCTTGTGGAAAGTGACATAAAGACTGTAAGTTTCTCTCTCTTTATGAGCAAGTGGGACTGCAGGAGATGTCTTATGGAGTCTCTCTTTGCATCATTCTAATAAAGCAAATACACCATTCGTGGTGGGGGCCCTACAGAGGGTATTTGAGACCCAATACTGTGTCCTCTCTTCTCTCACTCTCTCTCTATTTTCTGCACATCTTCATTCAGTTTTGTGCGTTAGTTCCGTCGCGAAAAGTGTCCTGATTTCTGAGCATTGAAGTTACCGATCTTCCCCGAAGCTTCCACATGTTACAGTGGTATCAGAGCCTACTTCAAGTGCAAAGATTCAGTAAAGCCAAGAAAGGTCAAGTTTTCTGTATTTTCTTTTCAGATTTGCATCATTCTAATAAAGCAAATACACCATTCGTGGTGGGGGTCCTACAGAGGGTATTCGGGACCCAATACTGTGCTAGCCTGCTCGCGTTGTCCCCTTTCCGCTGCTCTGCTGTGCTCGCACCGTGCACCCTGCCCGCTAGTCTCTTCGCCCTCGTCAGGCCTCTCTGTCACTGATTCGCTTCGCACCCTTTCCCCACCCACCCGTCCCCTTTCCGCTGCTCTGCTTTGCTCGCACTGTGCACCCTGCCCGCTAGTCTCTTCGCCCTTCGTCAGGCCTCTCTGTCCGCCTACCGACCCACCCACCCACCCACCCACCCACCCACGCACCCACCCAATGCTGTGCTAGCCTGCTCGCGTTGTCCCCTTTCCGCTGCTCTGCTCTGCTCGCACCGTGCACCCTGCCCGCTAGTCTCTTCGCCCTCGTCAGGCCTCTCTGTCACTGATTCGCTTCGCACCCTTTCCCCACCCACCCGTCCCCTTTCCGCTGCTCTGCTTTGCTCGCACTGTGCACCCTGCCCGCTAGTCTCTTCGCCCTTCGTCAGGCCTCTCTGTCCGCCTACCGACCCACCGACCCACCCACCCACCCACCCACCCACGCACGCACGCACCCACCCACCCACCCACCCTTGCTCAGGCCCCCAAGGCAGCAACATAACTCTCTCTCTCTCTCTCTCTCTCTCTCTCTCTCTCTCTCTCTCTCTCTCTGCCTATGGGAAGGACTGCAAAGTAATCTGGAGGAATGGCCCCGAGTCTCAAAGAGAAACTCGAGGCCCTCGAGACGGCAATGAAGGCACTAATCAAGGAGAACAAGAAGACATCCGATTCCAACCTCAATGAGGTGGAGAACAAACTACACCGGCACATCATGGCCCTCGAAGCACGGGTCATGGACCTTGAACAAGAGAACACAGCACTCAAGGAGGAGGTGAGTGCATTGAAAGTGGAACTGGTAACCGTCAAGAACACCGAGAAGGAAGAAGGGGAGATCAATGAGAACACTCTCACGGCCATCAAAGAAGAGATCTCCAAGGAGATCACAAAGGACATGGAGGGAAAACTCGAAGCCAAGCAGTCAGGATGGGTTGAGGTGGTGAAGAAGAACATCCGCAAAGAAGTGAGGGAGGAGACTCCAAGGGAAGAACATCAAATCATTCACCTATTTTCTTGGATAATCATCTCACGAGAATGCAGCTTGAGCATAGGAGAGCTTGCATGCCACGAGTCTTACACGCAAGGATGCCCACTTTCCCCCACGCTATTTGGGTTATACATTGATGAGGTGGCTGACTTCATTACACGGGGAGGCGGAGATGGAGTTGATTTAGCAGGTACCTCAGTACATATTATGCTTTATGCTGATGATTTGGGTTATACATTGATTTAGCTGACTTCATTACACGGGGAGGCGGAGATGGAGTTGATTTAGCAGGTACCTCAGTACATATTATGCTTTATGCTGATGATATTGTATTAGTGTCTGAATCTCCAGGAGGTCTACAGCAACATCTACATGCACTCAATGATTTCTGCACACAGAGGATGTTAGAATTCGTGGTGCTCATGCTAGATCAACTATGTGGAGGAGAGAGACTCACAAAATACAAGAAAATATCTTGCTTATTAAGTTGCTCAAATACAACTAGGCTTCTTGCTCCATACTAAATGCCTTCTAGCTCCACCTTTACATAGATGAGCTAGTGGACCTTAAGTCCCTTCACACACACACACTTCTCCTCCCCTTTTACATAACCTTAGTCTCTTAACACCCCCCCTCAATACCAACTATGAAAAAAATTGGAATAGGTGGTATTGGACATAGGATGCCTTTATAACATTAGGCGTACAAGGTTAGGAATATAGATGTGGTTACATTGAGATTTAAAACAATTTCTCAGTGGAGTTAAGAGGCTGATACAAAGTTAGCCTCTGACTCTTTGTTAGGACATTTAGAAGTGATATGTCCCGTTTGTTTACACTTGTTACATTTCATTTTATTGGGATATTTGATCCAACAATTATTTGCCAAATGACCCACCTTTTTGCAATGGGCACATCTTACTTTGATCACTTGATGTGACAAAGCTTGTTCGATATTCGATGAAGTGGTTGCATTTGAAGATTCAGCTCCTCCATTTGGCCTCTTTTCTTCATCAAGACAAGATTGAATGACTCCTTCAAGGATGGAATTAGGTATGTTCTTCAGGGTGGTAACTAAGGTGGGGTACACCTTCTTGACTGCTTTTAGCAAAACAGCCACTGCATCATCTTCATCCATTCTCGCATTCACTGATGCAAGTCGAGCCATAAGGCCCTTCAAGTGAGAGATAAAGACTCCAATGCCGTCTCCCTCTTTGAGTTCCAAGCTGAAAAATTCAATTTTAAGTGAGATGTTGGAATTCTTACCACGAGCTCCATAGAGCTTATCAAGCTCATCCCATTTCTCCTTTGCAGTCGGAAGCTGGTCCACATGGTGGATGAGAGCCTCATCAAGATGAAGCATGATGATAGCTTGTGCTCTCTCATCATCTTCAATATCTTCAACCTTAGTTCGATCAATAACCTTAGTGCCGGAGATGAATGGCCAAAAGCCTTTGGACATCATCTTGTACTTGACAAGGACTTGCCAAGTGTGGAAGCCCTCTCCTGAGAACTTCTTAATTTGGGTGTTGTCCTTTGACATTGGGTATTGAAGGAGATTACTAGAGAGTAATGGACTGATTTATGAAGAGGAAAAAACCAGAAATTTTTGATATTTTGGATTAAGTAGAAAGAGAAAGGCTTATGAGAGTGCAACCACCCTTAATCAAGCCAAGGATGTTGCATAAAAAAAAGGAGATTAAGATGATTAAGCGTATGGTTTAGCACTTAGGGTTTGTGTCCAACCACTAATTCTGATGGAGAGAGCTTCATTAGTGTCAATGAATACTTTATTTGGTGATTAAGATCACCATTAGTGTTAAAAAAACACGATTAGTGCTTAAGAGCACATTTCTAGTGTCTAATGACACTTGCATTGGTGATTAGATTCACCATTAGTGTTTAAGAACACTCTTAGTGTTTAAAAACACTTTGGAATGACTCCCCTTTGCTGGATTAGAAGCCTCATTAGTGTTAATCAACACTATTAGTGCTTATAAGCACACTTTGAAAAGTTGTGCACTTGAAGATGATGTTGATGATGGAGCTTGATGAGAATGAGGCTCATGAATACCTCATGGTGTATGGCCACCGCTTCAAACTCAAAAATAGGATCAGCAACAAGCCCTCACAAGAGCACTTAGGTGATTAGAGCAAAGAGGAGAGAATTAGAGCAAGAAATAACTTAATATGGTGAGCTTCAATGGCTTTGAAGGGGGCAGCCCTGGTTTTTTCACTGTAGCAAGCGCGTCGAGCAGCCATTGGGGCTGAGATTAGAACTGTAGATGCTTGAGGCTATGGGCTTCAAAAGCCCTCAACTCTCATAGCTTATAGTCGCCTACAGACGGCAAATCGTTGTACGGCAGTGGGCAGAGCAGAAAACGACGCCGTGTTGAACCAGTCGTAATGCCGCAACAGCGAGTGAAGCAATCAGATGATTGACTGTACGACCCTGAGCGCCCGGGCATCCTCTACATTTTCCCTGGTGAGAACTCCTTGAGATCTTGCCTCCACGAGATGCTAGAAGGCCTCCACTGGCAGGAGATTCAACTCAACAAAGGAAAAGATTAAAAAATTGACCTATTCTACACCACAAAAGTGACCTACTCTTGCCAAGCTCTAGATACCATGTTAGAATTCGTGGTGCTCATGCTAGATCAACTATGTGGAGGAGAGAGACTTACAAAATACAAGAAAATATCTTGCTTATTAAGTTACTCAAATACAACTAGGCTTCTTGCTCCATACTAAATGCCTTCTAGCTCCACCTTTAAATAGATGAGCTAGTGGACCTTAAGTCCCTTCACACACACACCCTTCTCCTCCCCTTTTACATAACCTTAGTCTCTTAATAGAAGGGTCTTATTGTGAACCTTGGGAAAACCAAGGTTGTGGTCTTTCATACATCGAGACAGGGCAAGAGTCAGCTGACATTCTCTCGCAGGACGCCACGTGGAGGTGGTGACATCATACGTGTACCTAGGGGTTACCTTCTCTGCAGCAGCAGCCACACGCTTCACCATGGGTTCAGCAGCCAGAGCTAGATTGACACGGGGATATGCACTGTGCAGCATTGGCTATGCTACGCGCATTTTCAGGAGCCCCGGACGAAGGGGTGGCTATTTGACACATTAGTCACACCGGCACTGATGTATGGAGCAGCGGTATGGGCACCAGGCCTTGCTACCCATTGGTGGACACAGATAGAGAGACCACAGGCCCTCATGATGGCACGCATGATACGCAGCAAACTGTCAATACCTCATGACATTATCCGAGCAGAGTTTGCTGCGCCTCCTATGATGGTAGAGGCCATATTCCAAACTATATGCCTGCTAGTCAGATTCACAGAGATGCCACAGGACAGATTGTCATACAGAGCTTTTGAGGCATCTAGACATCTGGCTGAGGCAGGAGACAGAGGATCATGGTATGCACAGGTCACACATTGGTTCTCACAGCATGGCCTAGACATGGATCATCTACCACCATTCCAGTATGACAGGGATGCACCACATATCCGTCTCTCTCATAGTGAGAGGAACAAAGTATTGAGACAGGACCTATGGCAGCTCTATACACGAGAGACATGGATATCGCCTACGCAGCCTCTTCCACCGAAGATGCTATACTACAGAGATCACTTCATGAGTATCACTGATGATGGATTTATAGAGAGGCCTAGATACATGGAGGGCTTTTTACCACACGGCTCCCGAGTGGCTATTGGTCAGCTTAGAGTTTCATCACATCGATTGGAGATCGAGACTGAAGAGCAGCACGGATCCCCCCAGAGGAGAGGGTATGCAGATTGTGCAGAGAGGAGGTGGAGAGTGAGGAGCATTATGTATGCAGATGCAGAGCATATACAGCCATCAGAGAGAGATATCCCATTTTATTCAAAGAGCCACATTCCCTACGCCATATCTTTGAGGCAGCAGACCAGCGCATACTGGGGAGATTCATTCTAGACATACAGCGTCACAGAGAGACATCATTACAGGCTCAGACAGCTCCAGAGGGGGGACGACAGACACAGATTACTACATTTTTTCAGAGATCATGCTCCAATGGCCATAGGGGTAAGGTATTGGTTTGCAATGTTGCATCAAATACCATATAAGGATGTCTATGATACTAGTACCAATACAAGGATTATGAAAATGTATGCCTCACCATTATGTACGTTCATCACTATCAACCATGGAGAAAGAAGAGGAGAGTTTACTTTTGGTTTGTTAAAGATTATAGACATAGACTCCACCATTCACCAAAATGGGAAATGAATTTATCACCTATCAAAACAAAGGAAATCAATTAAGGACACCCAAATTTACATTACAAAAAGGGTGGATCTACCCTTCTAAATGAAATATCACTCCTAGCCCCTACACGACAGGGAATTACTCTCCAAAGAGCAAAGACACTCAGAGCCCGCAGGAGACAGAGGACACCTAGCTTTTGGACACCACGCCTATACCAGAGAGAGATGACAGAGATCAGAGCTCAGTTTCACAGAGAGGGTGCGGAGCGACTGGCTCGATTCAGAGCAGACCCAGGCATGTTCTTCAAGGAGCTGTAGACACCCCCTTCATTGATGTATACCATTTTATACCCCCAGTATGGTACAAGATGGAGCTAGCTGAAAAGATGCAGGGGGGAAGAGAGCTTGAGCTCTTGCAAGCACACACACACACTCAAAACACTAATAGAGAACACACAAGGTGAGAGGCTGAAATCTTCTTCTTCTCTACTCAACACTCAACACACCATATACAAGATAAGAGTACACAATAATATGAAGGGTACTCAACCAATACATACACGGGTTCTCTATAGTGTGAACCCAACTAAATGAGCTGGTGCTATAACTATGCCAGTCTCTAGAATGGCTGTCACACAGCCTGTCATCCCACTGGCCGCATATCACCCAAGATCTCACCGACCATGCCAGTGGTGTAAGTGTGGGACCTATCCCCCAGGCGGGTCATCAGTGGCCACCGCCTCACTAGACGAGCTCGATATCTCAACACTCCCCCTCGAGCTCAACTCCATCTCACGTACACCAAGCGAAGCCCTGAATCTGCGGAGCTTCTCTGTACCCAATGCTTTGGTGAAGATGTCAGCTACGTGATCCTCTGTGCTGACATAAACAAGATCAAGGTCTCCTGCCAAGACCTTCTCTCTGACGAAGTGGTAGTGGACCTCTATATGCTTCGTACGAGCATGAAATACTGGGTTCCTGGCCAACTGTATACTGCTAATGTTGTCACAAAAAATGACAACTTGTCTATCCACTGATAGACCCAAATCTGCAAGTAGCTTCTTCAACCAAGCTACCTCACATGCTGCCATAGCAGCTCCTCTGTACTCGGCCTCTGTACTCGATAGAGCAACCGTAGGCTGCTTCTTGCTGCTCCAAGTCACAGCAGCACTCCCCAAAGAAAACATGAAGCCACTGGTAGATCTTCTGTCTGAGATACCACCAGCCCAATCAGCATCTGTGTACCCATGTACACATATCTCTGTCCCAATCTCATAGAATAGTCCACAATGCAAAGTAGACTTCACATACCTCAGTATGCGTCTCACTGCATCCAAATGCGGTTTCCGTGGAACCTGCATAAACTGACTCACCAACCCAACAGCATAGCTCAAATCTGGTCTGGTGATCGTCATGTAGATCAAACGTCCTACTATGCGTCTATACATAGTAGGATCCTCCAAGATCTCTCCTGAATCTGCACTCAACTTACCATTCTGATCCAATGGCACAGAAATAGGCTTACAGCCTGTCATACCATACTTGGACAACATGTCCAAGCCATACTGTCTCTGCGGTAATCCAATACCATGTGGTGACCTAATCACCTCAATGCCCAAGAAATATCTGAGCTCTCCCAGATCCTTCATCTCAAACTTCTGTCTAAGCAAGATCTTTACATCAAAGATCTCTGCATAATGGTCCCCCGTAATGATCAAGTCATCTACATAGATGACAACAAGCACAACCCCTCTATCACCATGTCTCACATACAGCGAGAAATCTGCATTGGCTACATGAAAGCCAATAGTGACAAGATATTCAAAAATCTTGTCAGACCATGCTCTTGGTGCTTGTTTTAAGCCATACAAGGCTTTCTTCAACCTGCAAACATGCTCGGGGTGACCCACATCCTCATAACCAAGTGGCTGCAACATATACACCTCTTCTTGCAAATCCCCATGCAAGAATGCATTCTTTACATCCATCTGATGTAAAGACCATTGCTTTGACGCAGCCACAGCTATCACAACTCTCACTGTTGCCATCTTGGCAACTGGGCTGAAAGTTTCCTCATAATCAATGCCATATGTCTGCGCATATCCTTTGGCTACCAATCTAGCCTTGTACCTGTTTATGCTTCCATCACTGTTATGTTTTACTTTGTACACCCACTTGCATCCAATGGCTTTCTTGCCTTCAGGCAATTGCACTAAATCCCAAGTCTCATTTCCATATAGTGCATCCATCTCCTCATCCATAGCTTTCTCCCAACACACATTTCCAACAGCCTCATCAATGCATGTGGGCTCAACAACCTGCACAACCTTTGCCATATATGCATAGTGATGTGCCACATAACCATCATAGGTAAATCTCTGCACAGGATTTTTCACTCTCCCAGATCTTCGCAGCTTTTTGTTTATGGCTTCCATAGCCTTCTTTACACCAGGTGTTCTCATAGCTGGGATCCCAAGCTCCTCATCAAGGCTCATATCTGAGCCACTAGACTCTCCATCAACATGAGAATGCCCTGCAGAAATGTCAGGCATACCAAGGGGCTCAACCACTTTCTCTTTTCCTTTACGTGATGTACTAATCACATTTGCAGGACTGGTATTATGACGCACCCTGCCACTCCATGGTCTATCAACAGACCCACTAGATGAGGACTCTCCTGGTCCACTCAAAGACTGTGATTGCTGACCTGCATTCTGTGCAACCACACTTCCACTCACATCAGCCCCAACAGCTTCTTTTTCAGCAGCATACTAGCTGCTCATCTCATCAAAGACAACATCCCTGCTTACCCTCAACTCACGTGTAGCAGGGTTATAACACCTGTATCCCTTTTGCTCAAGCGAATATCCAATAAACACACATTTTTCAGCTTTCGGATCCAGCTTAGTTCTCAGCTCATCTGGCACATGCACATATGCAATGCATCCAAAGACTTTCAGATGAGACAAATCTGGTTTTCTGCCAGTAAACCTCTCCTCTGGAGTTACATCATGTATGGCTGCAGTTGGAGTACTGTTCATGATGTATACTGCTGTAGAAATAGCCTCAGCCCAATAGCTATGCGGCATATTTTTCTCTTCCATCAATGCTCGCGCAATCTCAGCAATGTGCCCGTTTTTCCGCTCAGTAACTCCATTTTGCTGCAAAGTGTATCTGCATGTAAACTGTCTCCGAATACCATTCTTCTTCAAAAATTCAAAGAACTCATTGGAGAAGTACTCTCCCCCTCCATCTAACCTTAGGCACTTTACATATTTCCCTGTTTGCTTTTCAACCAAAACTCTAAAGTTCTGAAAGTGAGTGAACACCTCACTCTTCTCCTTCATGAAATATACCCACGCTTTTCTTGTGTGGTCATCAATGAAAGTCACATAATACCTGCAGCCTCCCATAGACATGGTCTTCGTAAGACCCCATACATCTGAATGCACAACATCTAGTGCATTTCTGCTCACATATCTGTTACGTGGAAACACATGCTTTGTTTGCTTCCCAAATTGGCATGCTTCACATATTTTATGCATACCTTCCACTTTAAATTTTGGCAGCCCGTCACAATTCCTTTAGTCTGCATAGACTTCATTCTCTGCACATTCACATGTCCAATTCTTTTATGCCAAATGTCTGTGTCTGCAACAATTCCTGAACCATTTGCAAACATCGCAGCACTCATTTCAGGCATGTCTACATTCAACGTAAACATTCTGCCCACTCTGTTGCCTTTTGCAACCAACCTGCACTTGTCTTTAAAATCTTCAACATAACATCCATCAGGGTTAAACCGAACCTGCAAACCCTGCTCAATCATCTGGCCAACTAAAACCAGATTCTTTGTTATGTTCGGAACGTGAAGTACATCTGTAAGGTACTTCACTTTGCCATCCTGCATAGACAATGGCACATCTCCAACATGGGCAATTGGATGAGCAGTGTCATCCTCTGTTTCCACAAAACCTGGTCTTTCCAGGTTTTTCATCTCCTTGAACCACTCCCCATGACTTGTCATGTGGTTCGAAGCACCTGAATCCACATACCATACATCATCTTTTTGTGCTGCTTCAACATTTTCAGACATGGCATTCACGACATGCTGCATAACAAACAACCTTTCATTATCCTCATTATTTCTGCTTGAGGATGCATAGTTGTTTTACTGCACTTTCCCATTTTGCATGTCAGCCTGCTTCTTATAACATTCTGCCTGCACATGTCCAGGCTTACCACAATAATAGCATTCACGTGCATCATTATATTGCCTTTGCCAATTTCCACGGCCTCTTTGACTCCCCCTGCCTCTGAATTTGCCTCTTCCACCTGCGTGTTGTTGTTGTTGTTGTTGATTCTGGGACTGTTGTTGCTGCTGTTGCTGCTGGCCATAATTCTGATTACCTGTTCGGCCACCTCCTTGACCGCGTCCACGGCCTCCTCTACCTCGTCCTCTTCTTGAACTCGTGTAGAAGGCCTGTTGCTCTGAACTGTTTTTGCTTTGTGAAGACTGTTGGTCTTCACCCAAGCTCTTCTCTTCGATAATCAGCATAGACACCAAATCTGTAAAGTTGGGAATGTTTTCCCGAGTCTGAATAGACGTCTTGAACGCCTTGTATTGTGGCCCGAGACCACGTAGACAGACTTCCACCTTGTCATCATCATCTACTGACACACCAATAGATGCAAGGGATTCCACAATACCCTTTATCTTCAACGCATAGTCATTCACAGACATGCTCTTTTTCTCCACAGTATGAAGTTCATTCTTCAACTGTATTTTGCGTGCCTTGGTATTTGTTTCATAAAGCTTTACCAAGGTGTCCCACGCCTCCTTGGGAAACTTGGCATCCTGAATGTGCCCAATCATGGTGTCCTGTATACTAATGGATAGCCAATACATAACCTTCCTGGCTCCTTGGTTCCAGTCTTTAAACTCTTTCACATCTGCAGCAGTCGGATTTATATCCGGTATCTCCGGTGCCTCTTCATGCTCACCCTCTATGTAGTCCCAATAGCATTTTCCCATCAGGAAATTCGTCAACCTGAACCTCCAAGCATGGAAGTTATTCTTATCAAGCTTCTCAACCGCAATTTGAGTTATCCCATCATTTGACATCTTGCCAAACACACAATTTTACCAGAAACTGCACTCTGGTTTTTCTGCACAAACTGCTGTATTTTCTGCACAGCGGTACTGTAGTACTCTCAAATGTCACAACCAGTGACATTTTCTGCACAGCGGTACTGTAGTACTCT
The DNA here is from genome assembly GCF_041138505.1 of Cibotium barometz. Lineage (NCBI taxonomy): Eukaryota > Viridiplantae > Streptophyta > Polypodiopsida > Cyatheales > Cibotiaceae > Cibotium > Cibotium barometz. Next base: position 407,272 of record NC_141108.1, on the reverse strand, counting down.
CAAATGTCACAACCAGTGACTTCAATGTGCATACATACACCCAATGGCAACTGTAGACCTCTTTGCAGCACCCACAGTGTCTGCACAGTCAATCTGTCTTCCTGCAGTTCTTAAAACAGAGTTCTGCAGAGAATCGATGACTTACCCGCAATGCTCGAAATCGCCTGCTTTCTGAAAAACGGAGGTCCAGACGCGCCCGAAACGCGTTTTCGGCCCAGAAAATTTTGTCTGATAGGACCCTATAGTTGCCCTATAGCTTTACTCCCGCGAAGAAAGCTCCTCAATCAGAGATCGTTGCCGGTGCCTCCCGTAGAGCTTCCGACAAGGGTGTAGTCACCAACACAAATAGGGAAGAGTAGTTGCAGCTCTTACCCTCGTACCGCTTCCTGTGGTTCTCTTGCTTGCAGCTCAGCCCTTAGCACGAACCAAGCTCTGATACCATGAAAAGATGCAGGGGGGAAGAGAGCTTGAGCTCTTGCAAGCGCACACACACACTCACAAAACCCTAATAGAGAACACACAAGGTGAGAGGCTGAAATCTTCTTCTTCTCTACTCAACACTCAACACACCATATACAAGATAAGAGTACACAATAATATGAAGGGTACTCAACCAATACATACACGGGTTCTCTATAGTGTGAACCCAACTAAATGAGCTGGCGCTATAACTATGCCAGTCTCTAGAATGGTTGTCACATAGCCTGTCATCCCACTGGCCGCATATCACCCAAGATCTCACCAACCATGCCAGTGGTGTAAGTGTGGGGCCTATCCCCCAGGCGGGTCATCAGTGGCCACCGCCTCACTAGACGAGCTCGATATCTCAACACTAGCTAGGTTGCATATCATGATTGTATACTCCATGCATATAGCTTTGCATTCTCCTAGTAGTAGAGCTCCATCCCCCCCCCCACTCACTGTACTTGTTGCACACCCAGATTCAGCTTTTTAGTTCAGTACTTTTTCATTTTGTTGGGATGACAGAGGATACCCCATACAGGTACACCGATTTGTCTCATAGGCCGAGTTCGGTCTTTTGGAAGACGTTAATAAAATCTTTCTTTCTTTATTTCTCTCTCTCTCTCTCTCTTTTCTGCACATCTTCATTCAGTTTTCTGCGTTAATTCCGTCGCGAAAAGTGTGCTGATTTCTGAGCATTGAAGTTACCGATCTTCCCCGAAGCTTCCGCATGTTACATTAGCCTCCTAGTATATGCACACATAATGTGCATATAACTGCAACCATAACATATATACATAGGTCTCCTGGTAAAATCTTCCAGCAGCAGCGGGTGCGCTCCTCAGCAAGGTGATGCTCCTAGAGGAAATTGATACATCAAGTGAATACGAAAGAAAATGAAGTCCGATGATCTTAAAGCCAAAGCTTCCTGCATCCCACTGCAGCAAGCTCAAGTCCAAGAGCACTCGTTGCACAAGAACAACTCCATTTTCCCCCAACTTGTGTAACCACTACTCTAGCAAATTCGCCTGAGAAACCCCCTCTTTGGCAATATTCCACAAAGCTGCTAGAACCTGGCCCTGCAATATCCAAAACATCCAAAGACCTCCACCGGGTCTCCCCCGAGATCCAACTCAACTTGCTATGTCTTTGGACTCACATGTGGATTCCAACATGCCCCATACACATGCTCAAGATATCCATCCATAGTCCTACCATGTTCTAAATCTCCAACATGGGTCCCACTCAAAGTCAATTAGTCAAAATACCAAACTCTTCCGCCCTGCGTAAGGGTCCCATATCAGGTAATCCAATACATTCCGTCAAAGGAGGCCATAAGAAACCATAAAGTCATAGGACCAACTTATCATAGATAAGACCATGCATACCATGAACATATATATATATATATATATATATATATATATATATATATATATATATATATATATATATATATATATATATATATATATACATACATGCATACTTACATACATACATGTATGTATGTATGTATTCATTGAGTAAAGAGTACTCCAATGTCCTCTAAAGGAATCCATGTCCCATATGACCATCTTGCCATGGGTGGGCTTGTAAGTCCCCATAATAACAATATCAAAAACATGTCCTAAATGGGCGAGAGTCAATAGGTCTCCATAACCCCTAGACAATATATATCTCTATGATGAGAAACCATATAGAAGCCATAATAACCAAGCTTTAAAACTTCCAAAATTATCTTTTTCTTCTTATTAGAGTCATGAGAGCTCCGGTGTTGGCATCATTGTGTTCTTTTGTATCACATGATTGCAGTTTAGAGTCCATATCATTGTGGGTTTGTTAGACATCACCTCCATCACTCACGAAGGGAGATTTGTTGAGTATTTCGAAGTTAGTTTGTGTGAACACCTACTTTGGGTGTGAACAACCCTTATTTGGTTTTGGCCAAAAGATAAGGCTTGATGCCTATAAAAGCATGTACTTGGGTGATTCTATTAACATTGAGCATCATTTGAATTGTGCAATCTTTTCTCTCTTGTTTACTATCATCTCTCTCTCTCTCTCTCTCTCTCTCTCTCTCTCTCTCTCTCTGCACCAATTTCTCATGGCTTAAACCTCCATCTCTCTCTATGCACATGCTCCACTCCTGGCACCATGATGGTATCACTTTATGACCACATATTTGTCATCATGTAGCATCACATGTTTAGCTTATGTTGCTAGTTTCGTACAGTTTTTCTTTTCCATGGTTCATTATTGATCATGGATACATTGTGCTACCTTTTTGGTCTCATAGACCCTCGGGGTCTTTTGAAGACGTTAATCTCTCTCTCTCTCTCTCTCTCTCTCTCTCTCTCAGATTTACCTAATAATAGTACATCATTTAACTCAAAAAGTGGTCAAGATAACCAAATTAGTGGTTAACTCAACCTAAATAGTGGTTGGAATACAAAAAAGCAAGACCGGATTGTTTTCACTTGACCTAATCAGTGGCCTGACTTAACCTAATTACTCTGATTTACAAACAGGACCGAAGCAATGGCAATGATAAGGAGGACGACTCACCTGGATATAATGACTTCCTGCGCAAGGGGCCTTCCAGATCATAGGAAGGCGTCAAGATGGACACTAGTAGGCGGCCTTCCAGATCATAGGAAGGCGTCAAGATGGGCACATCCCACACAGATATCCCATAGCTCAAATGTGTCGCAAAGCTGTGTCTGCTCTGGGCACAGGCCCGCTAAAAACACAGACTCATCAATGATCGCAGTGAATGCCTAAACCCATCTACAGAATCGTGCTTGGTCTTGCGTCCCTGCTCTCAACACAACCCATGCACGCGGCCAATCCTTTTTCTATTCAATCACAATCCTTTTCCTATTCAATCACAATGAGATCGCCTAATTTAATTTGCAAATTATATTGAAATATTTGCGCCCTTTCATTGAGACTTTCGCATACCCATGATACCACGACACATTAGACCCCCTTCACATGACACGAGGACAGAACCGTGGGAACAACCCCCTTTACATTAGACCCCCTTCACATGACTCAACTGGAGCAGAGAACCGTGGAAACAACCCCCTTCACATGACTCAACTGGAGGAGGGAACCGTGGGAACAACCCTAATAAGAAGTGTGGGCCGTTTAAGGGTTCTTACACACTTGCTTCATATGAGCGAAATGCTCGTCACACAAGAATCAGAGCAAGTGACATCCTATATATCTCCATGCAATGAAGCACCATTTGTCTATTGCCCACCCCACACCAATCAAGCCCCTTTATAAATCAACCTCCACCCATGAGATAGTAAATAGCTTGGACAAGCGTATTTGACCCAAGGGAGCACATGCACAAAGGTACCCATTTTGTGCTAAGTTGTAAACAAGGGGCAAGTTTTTAGACCCCTAATGGGTTGCATTGGCAAGGACTATGGAGTAGCTTGTAGAGAGGCTAACTACAAAATTTAAATAAGGGGAGAATGTACTGCTTTCATTTCACTCTAGATTGATTGTAATCAATATTAATACTTATGACATATGTTCATTTCTTCACATTTTGAAAACTACCACTAGGGAAGGAATATTGAAGGACATTAGGTCAGTTTTGTGGAGAATAAAAGGGGAAAGAGACATTGCTCTTTCTTGGCCTAGTCTAAAGGTTTGTGGACCCAGAATATGTGGGATTTAGGCAAGGCAAGCACGTTCGTTTGTTTTGGAACAAGCAAGAGGTTTTAGTAATGCACAAGGAAAAATGGTTTGACCCCTCTTGAGTTTTCTCATTGGCAAGAACATGCATTTTTCACAGTTTCTAATTGGAAGTTCGAAAGAACTATGTGGGGTATTGGAGTGGAAAGGGTCATCTAGGACATCATCTGGTATATATTTGTTTAGGTGCTCCATTTAGTGGCCACATCTACTTGACCTCCCATTGGCTATGTTGGATTTTAAAAATATTAACGTCTTTTGCTAGGTTGGAGGAGTGATGGTGGTCAACTAGTGGCAATGTTTGGCATATCCAAGTTTGATAAGCCCTTGTTCACAAAATGTTTGGCATATCCAACTAGTAGCAATGTTTGGCATATCCAACTAGTAGCAATGTTTGGCAAATCCAAGTTTGATAATCCCTTGTTCTCAAAAAACAAATTTGAGAGTTTTATAGATCAACATCTATTCTTACTTAGAGACTTAATCTAGAGAAGTTTTCTCATTGTTGGCGAGAACATGCCTTTTTGCATAATTTTTTATCGGAAGTTGAAAAAACTATGAGGGCTATTGGAGTGGAAAGGATCATATACGACATCTAGGGCTATTGAGTGGAAAGGGTTACATAGGACATCTAGTAACTATTTGTTTGGAAACTCCATCTCATAGACATGTCTACTTGACCTCTCATTGACTATGTTGGATTCTAAAAATGTAAAGAGACTGAATAATAAGGGAATTTGTCATGTAAGGGACTTTTGGGAAGGTCCTTTACTAGAGTTTCTCTTAGGCCCATGTGGGCTCACTTGTCTAGTCGTGAAGACACATTTTTTGGGTGATATGTGTATTGGTCGCATTAGAAAAGGGTGGGGCCCTCAAAAGAAAGCAATTGTGTGTTCTCATGTTTACGGGAAGTGTGAACCACTAAGAATGCTTTACTCTTGGAGCCCTACCAAATTAGGGGCTTAATTGTTGGACAAGGGAGAAGATGCTATGCACACTCACACAGACACACGCGTACACACAGTGACAGTAAAGCTCAGAGAATGAGAGACATGCACACTCACACAGACACACGCGTACACATAGTGACAGTAAAGCTCAGAGAATGAGAGACATGAAGCTCAATGATGCTGGAAAGTACTCAATGATAATGATAAGGAATGAATGGAGTACAAGAGTACAAATAACCCTAGCCTTAGGGCTAATGTGGCTAACACACAACAATGTATTCAGACGAGAAAAAAACCCTTGCTAGCACAAGGTAAAAAGTGCCCATGTGTAGGGTTGTTCACACCAAGGACTTTTAGGCCAACAAACCCCCCTGAAGTGAATGGTGTGAACATGTACATAGTGTAGCAGAAATTGGGTAAACCCATCTGCCACATTAGCCTGTGTAGGCACAGAAATCAAGGCAATCTCACCTACATGAACTTCTTCTTGACATTCTGAAATGCACCTAAATGTGTTGTGTCTATGCATAAAATTCCAGAATCCGCACGATTGGGTAACTGTTTTGATTATCAGGGAAAATGATGGTAGAAGATAGTTGTCTAATACCAAGAGCTGCCAATAGATGGTGGAGCCAACACATGCCTTAATAGTTGTGAATGCTACTGTACTCAAATTCACAACCTGAAGTGGTTGCTGTAGTACACATCTTGTGTCCCCTCTCAATTGCTATAAAACATAGTTAGCTAAGGACTGATCTCATCAGGATCAATCCTTATTCATACTCAAGGTACCAATCAACACTTGATAAAGGCAAAGGAGGTAATTCACAGCATGTGACTATAAGCATAGCCATCGTGTGCAAAATTGGCTTCCTCTGCATCGTCAGTTGTGGTGGTAGCAAGATCTTTTTGCTTCTTTTTCTCCTCACTCTTTTTTCACTTTCAGCAATCCTCATATCATTTGAGATGTTCTGTTGTTATAGAAGGAACGGGTGCAGGTGGAACAATGCTACTGGGATCAGACTCATTGGTTCCAACAGTGGCTACACCAGACGTGCTAACAGCAAATACAGGGCTAGCAATCCTTAAATCAGCACACCAGATACGTACACCCACAAGTTCTTTGCTACTACCAATGGCATGCCTCATCATGTATGCCCTCATGGGATAATTGGTGCCATCCAACTTATCATCAATGGTGGACAGCATGCCAAACAAATCACTAGTGTTTCCTAAGATCTTACACAATAAAGGAATGTGCAAACTGAAGTATTATCTAACACAAGCAGTAGCTCTAATGGACTCAGAGTACCTCAAATGAAAGCTAAATCGATTGACTGAATGAAAGCTAAAAGCCAGATGGGGAAAAACCCTTGCCAACACAAGGTAAAAAGTTCCCATGTGTAGGGTTCTTCACACCAGGGACTTCTAGCCTAACATTAATATAGAAACCCTTACTTGTCTAGTGAAGGCTAACATTTTATTCTTGATGCAGATGAACAATTGGTCCTTAAAGGCTTTCCTAATCTTGGTACAAAGATTAAGAAGACTATTGGTGGTGTTGGTGTGTCGGTGTTCATTCCTTTGTTGGTGGTGCCTACTCTTTTGGTGGTCCTATCTCCTCTAGTTTATTGGTGCTAACATTTTTTTCTTGAGCAGATGAACAACTCATCCTTAAAGGCTTTCCTAATCTTGGTCCAAATATTATGAAGACTATTGATGGTGTTGGTCTATTGGTGCTCGTTCCTTTGGTGGTGCGCCTACTCTACTGGTGGTCCTATTAGTTGACTGGTGCTCATTCCTTTGATGGTGGCCACTTTCTTGGTACTCCTCTAGTCTGCTCTCCTATTTATGCAAACTCCTTTGATAGATGATGCTTTTCTTGGGCTTTTAGTGGTGCTTATTCCTATCATGGTGGCTATTCTACTTGTGCTCAATCGTTTGGTGTGCCTTCCTTCGATAGAGTTGGTCTATCGAAGCTCATTCTCTAATGGGGCTATTGGGGCTAGTGCTCACTTAGTACACTTAGCACTCTTAAGCTAGTCTAGTTTAGCACCTTCTCTTTTAGCTACTTTTCTCTAACCTTTTATTACTTTAACACTCTAGAGATGTTCATTTGTCTCATGTTGATAGTTCTCTATTTCATTTCAAATGAAATAGAGAAAAAATTAATTAAAAGCCAATTATAATTATTAACAAGTTCAAAAGTAATAAATATCTTCACTAAGGTTACCTAACCACTAAAACTAGATGTTGAACTTGCAACCGGAATCTTATTCTAGGAATTGATTGTGGAAGAGTAGAGAATTAATTCAATCATAAAAACCATTGCTTGTAAGCTTCAACTAAATCAAATCAATTGAAAAATTAAACACTTAAACAAAAATACTTAGCTCAAAAAGATCATATTGGGTGCAATCTTCTCCCCTCTTGTGCGTGGCCTCTCTCCACACAAGAGTATTTTTTATTAGCTTTCTTTTTCACCAAAATTAGGCCATAGCCCCCAAAATATACAAGATGTGCTTTTTAGAGAGCACGGCACTCTTCTTTAACAAAAATAGAGTGTCAAATATAGGGACTAGGGTAAAGCCATAGGCTTTAATAAATTCCACATAAATAAATGTATCTTTCCTAAAGTTCAAAATGGAAAAATCATTTGATAAGGTTACAAGCTACTATGCTTGCCAAAAATGAAATGTGATGAACCAAGACATTTCTTCCAAAGTAAACTCTTCAATTCCCATAGTCTTCATCACCTGAAAATATAATCCCAATTAATTATTAAATTAATCCCACAAATATTAAACAGGCACAAATCATCACCAACTCATGACTACCAGGCGTAAGTACCCCAGGAATCACCCTGCCATACAAACCTAACTGAAATAATCTAGGTGGCCTCAAACATACGTCATATACCACACGTATTAATATTTATAGTGGTATCACCCACGATATTAACCTAGCCGGCATGACGCAAGAGTAATCTAGGCGTCCCCAAATTACTCAAGAGGGGATAAATAATATTTTTCTAGAGGACTTAAAATATATTCTTATGACATCCCTCTTGCTTGAGTTTGCAATTGTCCTCAATTGCGGATTTGCTGGGTTTGAAAAGAATGAAGAATTTCAGGGTAAACTCGGAAAAATTTCTCAAGCATCCATTTAGCATCTTCTTGAGGATGATTCTTAAAAGTCAAAAGATACTTAAAGTATTGATTACATGTTCTTGTTGTTGTTATCTCTTGGTCAATGATAGCATCAGGAACTAGTACTTCTTCCTCTCCTTCAATAAGAGGTGGTTCCTCATATGTTGGGTGAGTAGGAAGTGTTCCTCGAAAAGGTTTCAAGAGATGGATATGAAAAGAATTGTGGATATTCCAATTAGATGGAAGCTCTAGTCTATAGGCCACATCATTAATCTTTTAAAGGATTTTAAATGGCCCATAATATCTAGGCGCTAGCTTCACTGCAGGGAATTTTTCCACACTCTTTAATCGCCGTTTTTCAATTCTCAAAAGTACATAATCACCTTCTTGAAATGAAAAATCTTTGCACTTCCTATTTGCTTGAGATGTATACTTCTCTTGAGCTCTTGCAATACAATCACGCACTTCAGATAGAATGCGATCAAAGTCTCTAACATATTGGTCGGCAGCTTCAATCTTATGAGAGAATCCAGTAGCCGGAATAGGCAATGCTCTACCATAGATGATCTCAAATGGTGCTCGACCAGTAGCAGTATGAGGAGTATTATTATAAGCAAATTGGAGTAGGTGTATGTACTTATCCCATGCACTAGGTTGCTGGGAAACATAGGCTCTAAGCATATCTAAGATAGTGCTATTTGTAACTTCGGTTTGTCCATTCGATTCCGGATGGAAAGCCGTGGAAAAATCTAACTTAGTGCCTAAGTTTGAGAAAAGAGCAACCCAAAAGTGACTACAAAATTTAGAATCTCTATCAGAAACTCACTTTGGGTAGTCCATGATGAACAAAAATTTGTTTAACGAATATGTTTGCGGCTTGCTGAGAAGTTAGTGTCTTTTTACATGGAATGAAATAGGCTTGCTTACTAAATCTGTCCACTATTGTCCAAATCATGTCATGGTGACTGGAAGTAGTAGGAAAGCCAGTAATAAAGTCCATAGACACTTGTTCCCATGGTCTATCGGGAATAGGTAGAGGCATAAGCAATCCTAAAGCTTTGCCTTTGTAGCTTTTAATTGTTTGGCAAATGTTACATTCAGCTACAAATTTAGCTACATCATTCTTCAAATGAGGCCAATAGAATTCTCAAGAAACTACTTGAAGTGTTGCGGGAACTCCTCTATGTCCCACAAATGGTGGTTGGTGCATCTCTTCCAAGACAAGCTGTCTATAAGGTTGAGTAACACACAATCTTTTCTCAAAGAAAAGATAGCCATCATTATGAGAATAACTTCCTTGAGGTATCCAATTGTTTTCATGCAATTTGATCCATATTTGAGAAAAATCTGGATCAACTTCGTAAGTTTCTTTCATAAGTACAAATGGTTCACTTTCAATAATGGAAATGTTGTTGTTGATATTTGGTCTTCGACTCAAAGCATCGGCAACAACATTTTCTTTTCCAGGTTGATATTGAATCATAGGTTGGAAACTTTGAATGAAAGCTGCCCATTTGATATGCCTATCTGAAATAAGAGGTTGCGTAAGCAAATGCCTAATGCTTTGTTGGTTTGTCTTGAAAATGTCAGATTGAGTCATACGAACTTGATGATACCCAGACTTTAGGTCAATCTTGCTAAAGACCTTTGATCCTCTAAGCTTGTCAAGAAGATCATCTACCCTAGGAATAGGATATCTGTTCTTGACAGTAATCTTATTCAATGCACGATAGTGTACACACATTCGATAAGTTCCGTTCTTCTTCTTAACAAGAAGTACTAGAGCTCCAAAAGGTGAACTACTAGGTCGAATAAGGCCTCTCTCTAACAAGTCTTCTATTTGGCTTTGGATTTCTTTTTGCTCTAAATTGTTGACTCTATAGGGAGCTTTATAAGGCGGAGAAGTACTGGAGCTCCAAAAGGTGAACTACTAGGTCGAATAAGGCCTCTCTCTAGCAAGTCTTCTATTTGGCTTTGATTTCTTTTTTGCTCTAAATTGTTGACTCTATAGGGATATCTGTTCTTGACAGTAATCTTATTCAATGCACGATAGTCTACACACATTCGATAAGTTCCGTTCTTCTTCTTAACAAGAAGTACTGAAGCTCCAAAAGGTGAACTACTAGGTCGAATAAGGCCTCTCTCTAGCAAGTCTTCTATTTGGCTTTGGATTTCTTTTTGCTCTAAATTGTTGATTCTATAGGGAGCTTTACAAGGCGGAGAATTTCCAGGCAATAAGTCAATACTATGATCCTCAAGCCTAGACTTAGGTAATCCTGGAGGCAGATCTTCCATGAAACAGTCACTAAATTTGGAGATAAAAAGATCAAACTTTGGTCTTTTGGATGTGTCAAACTCAGCATCAAGCTGGTTAACCCATACCATATAAGTCTTGTCTCTTTTTCTTAGAGCTCTCTTTGCTTGAGTGTGACTCAACAAAGGACTCATTTCTCCTTTGACTTGACACTGGAGGATAATATTTTCATTGTCCTTCCTTAGAGAAATGCTATGAGTGTCATAGTCTATAATAGGATTGTATTTGTGTCTCCAAGGCATACCCAAAATTATATCTACCCCTTGTAAAGGTGCAACTAAGAAATCTCTCTTTTCTGTTAAAGGTTTGATGCATAAATCCAAATCTTTCACCTCTTGCATGCAATTATACTTTGTTCCAGTAAATGATGCTTTGACTTTATAGTGCGTAGGTAAAGAATGAAGATTTAATGCTCTAAGTACCTTTTCAGAAATGAAATCATGTGTACTACCATCATCATGCAAAATAAGAACTTCATGTCCATTTATCGTTCCTTTTATTTTAAGCAAAGAATGAACATGAGGTTTACCTTCTTGTTCTGAGTAATCTGGATCGGAATTACCCTCTTGCTTGAATGATTCTTCTTCATTATCATCTTCTTCAATCATGTTGACTCGAGCTGCTGCTGCTGGTGTTGAATTCTTGGTACGCTCCGGACAATTCGGTGCTATGTGACCTTCTTTGTGGCACTTGAAACATTTGATAGGAGATGTCTTCGGTTTGCAACCATTGACTTTCTTATTGGTACTCATGTTGCCTTTAGCCTCGTCCTTGCCTTTGTCATAACCTGGTTTATACATCTTCTTTGAAGCATAAAAAGATTTAGTAAATGGTTTAGAAGAAGTACCCTCATGTGCTTTAATCTCTTTAGGAAAACCATTTTTATGTTCTGAATTAGTTGCCAAAGATATTGCAGAAGATAGTGAATGAGGTCGAAACATATTCACATCAGCCCTAATGGTAGATCTAAGACCCGATATGAACTTTCTCTTTTGGTCCTTCTCGCTGACTCTATCCACAACCTGCACCTGTAATAAAGTATTCTAGAACTTTTCTACATACTGTGACATAGTTTCCTTTTCCAATTGATGCAAAGTGTCCAATTGGTGCCTAACTTTGGACTTGAATTGTGAGGGTAAAAAGTGCTTTTTAACCAGCCGTTAAAATCTTTTCCAAGAATCTGACTTGTCACGACCTTGCTTTACTACACTCCACAATTAAGCTGCACTGTCTACCAAATGATTGACTGCACATTTAATCTTATCACTCTCTGAAAATTTTTCTCCAGAAAAATAGTCATCTAGTTGACTAAGCCAAGCTAAAATGACCCTAGCATCCTTCTTTCCATCATAATTTTGAAATGTGAAAGCTTTTCGACTAATCTTGGATTCTTTTTGTGACCTTTGTGCTTGCAATGTAGCATTTACAGCCCTTTGAATAGTGTCATCTTCGTCATCAAAAGATAGCGAAGAGTCACGCTTGCGTCTACGACTCGAGAGCTGTCTTTCCAATTCAATACGCTTCTCTCTTTCTTCTACAATTTGATGTTGTAAAGAAAGGAGTTGCTCTTGAATTGATGGCGAGATAGGCAAATCTGCCATAGTGCTTGTGCAAATGATGTAGATAAATAAAATTTTACTTTATTTGATGTAAATAAATAAAGCAAAAATAAGTACTTATCTTGTTTTTCTCCCGCAATTTGATCTTGGTTGAAGCTGAACAAAGACGTTGTTCAATGGCTGAATTGAATTCTCGTCGCCTCAACAAATCCCGAACGATTCCGTGTGATTCAAGAGTCTTGGACTGGTCAAATTGTTGATGAAATAATTTTTTTACACTTTGAAACCTACTGAAACAGTCCTGTAAACCTTGCCCAATCTCTGTAATATTTTTTAAAAATTTTTAGAATTTTTCAGAAGCGATTTCGGAATTTTCTGGCCTTTTCTAGGCAATTTTCAAGCCTTTTAAAACCTGTAAATCACTTTTCTGCACCTAAAAATTTTTAGAATTGAAAACCTTTGAATTTCTCTTCAAATTTGAAAATAGGAGAAGTGAAGGCTAAAAAGGAGTGATGTGACTTGTATGGGGATTGGGAAAAGTAAGAGTAGATTAACTTTTGGATTAGGGAGTTGATTAGCTTATGGAGGATTAGCTTTGGGCTTTTTTTAATCACATCCACACGCCGTTTTGCGCCGGCAGGCTGTCGCCGTGCGCCTCTCTTGGATTTCTTTTGGAGAATTTATTTAATGGCTTTTACATGCTTAATCTACTCCGTCCATTATAGATTTACTCATGCTTGAAGCTTTCTGTTTTCTGAGAGATACCCGTGAGGTTTTTGGCTATGAGGATTTCATCCATACGGTCAAATTTTGATTTCACTGAGAATTTGGAAAAACCACTTTATGATAGAGAGGGATGGTTTTGCAGGGTGGTGAGTGGGTTTAAGAGTAGATCTAGTTTTGAATCCTTGACCATTGGGTAAAGACCTACAAAGCACCCTTCTGTCCACTGGATAAATTCCTGCACTTTCTTGATTTTTGAGAAGTTGAAGCCCTTTCTTACCTTCTCCACAAATCTCCTAGCCCAAGCTCTGATACCACTGCAACCGGAATCTTATTCTAGAAATTGATTGTGGAAGAGTAGAGAATTAATTCAATCATAAAAACCATTGCTTGTAAGCTTCAACTAAATCAAATCAATTGAAAAATTAAACACTTAAACAAAAATACTTAGCTCAAAAAGACCATATTGGGTGCAATCTTCCCCCCTCTTGTGTGTGGCCTCTCCCCACACAAGATTATTTCTTTATTAGCTTTCTTTTTCACCAAAATTAGGCCATAGCCCCCAAAATATACAAGATGTGCTTTTTAGAGAGAACGACACTCTTCTTTAACAAAAATAGAGTGTCAAATATAGGGACTAGGGTAAAGCCATAGGCTTTAATAAATTCCACATAAATAAATGTATCTTTCCTAAAGTTCAAAATGGAAAAATCATTTGATAAGGTTACAAGCTACTATGCTTGCCAAAAATGAAATTGATGAACCAAGACATTTCTTCCAAAGTAAACTCTTTAATTCCCATAGTCTTCATCACCTGAAAATATAAGCCCAATTAATTATTAAATTAATCCCACAAATATTAAACAGGTACAAATCATCACCAACTCATGACTACCAGGCGTAAGTACCCCAAGAATCACCCTGCCATACAAACCTAACTGAAATAATCATAGGTGGCCTCAAACATACGTCATATACCGCACGTATTAATATTTATAGTGGTATCACCCACGATATTAACCTAGCCGGCATGACGCAAGAGTAATCTAGGCGTCCCCAAATTACTCAAGAGGGGATAAATAATATTTTTCTAGAGGACTTAAAATATATTCTCATGATAGAACTAGAATGAGTTTTTATACATAACATGAACGGCTTCCTCTCTAATGTATGTTATCATGAATTGCCTTCAATGAGACTTTTAACTCATATATGGACTACCTCAAATCTAAAACTTCACTTGAAAGTCTCCCATGATTAGCTTAATGTTTATTACATGTAAGTAGATGGATAAGCACTTTAGGAGTCCTAGTAAAGTAGAAAAAAAGCTAAAGTGACTAGTCTTTATGACCCAAGCATCCGATTAAAGATCCAATGAAGCACTAAAAATTAGGCAAATTTGTAGCTCTGTTTATACTCCTAGATGCCAAATTTAGCATATGTGTTTTTTATCATGGAAATGGGTGCAAAACAACCCCCAATGAACATATACATACTCCAAAAAAGAGATCAATGATGGCCCATGAAGCTCCTTTTTTTGTGGTTTTTGGGTTCCTAATTAACCTAGTTAATTTAAAAAACTAGAAAATTAGTAGCTTATTAGTAAAAATAAGCATATGAAGCTCCTTTTTGGTGGTTTTTTAAGATTTTGGGTTCCTGATTAACCTAGTTAATTAAAAAAACTAGTAGATTATTAGTAAAAAATAAGCATATATAACCTAGATTAAGCTATGAGCATGCGTGATTAAGTCATGCATGCTGACACTTCCAAATCTCTAAAAGACACAAGATTTAAGCTTAAAATCAAAGATTTAACTCTAGGATTAAGCCAAACCCTCTTATAAATTCTCTAAAACCATGTAATTTGCTACTCTAAATCAAATCTAAACACAACACAAAGCACAAAGCTTGAAAACAACAAAATAACACATATGAGGCTCCAAATAATGAAGGTGAAATAGTGGAGGTGTTTCTCATTAGAATTAAAGATCTCCGTGACCAGATGTGGATATAATCAGCATGAGTGTGCTCTCCTTGGATCTATCTAAGCGTATTGTTGGCTAAGTACCATAGTTTTGTTACATCTTTGAATGTTGGTGCCAACCCTACTCCTCTCACATTTGAGGAGTTTAGGGATGAGGAGATTAGGACGCAAAGTATGCTACCTAAGTATTATAGTTTTGTTGCACCTTTAAATGTTGACTCCTCGCACATTTGAGGAGTTCATCTCATTTGAAATGAGGAGGTACAGTCATAATGGTGGCAAACCAAGCTTTCTTTGCTAACACAAAGAAGAATTGTAAAGGATTCTAACTCTTTAAATTAGAAGAAAAAGGTCAAATGCTTTTATTATAATAAGAAAGGACACATAGCTAAAGAAAGCAATAAAAGGTAAACATATGCCAAGAATGGAACTTAGACCAAGGAAGAATCCAGTGTACCATCACATTGTACTCTCATTGTACTTATCTTAGAATTTTTAATTCTCTATCTATTGCATTATGGATTACACTTTGTTTTAATCTCTTTTCGCTATGCTCTATTCTTATACAATATCAGAGCTTAGGTGCTTTTAGCCAGAATAGTGCATAAAGTCTAGTCTTTCTTGAATAATAGGAGTTATGGCTTCTACCTCAGCTGGCTACTCCACCAGTCCTACACATTTATTCATCAGCCTTCATAGAAGACAAGCTTAATGGGACAAACTACACTCTTTGGAAATTAAAAATCAACACCATTCTAGACTCTTATGATTGTTGCCATATATATAGGCAGTGATGTGTGTGAACACACTTAGGACCGTCGAGGCACTTTTTCCCTCTTTAGGAGGTTTTTTCCCCCGGCTTGTATATACGTCCATCCTTCTAGGGCTAACTTATCTTTTGTACATTGATACAATCTAATACACTTTGTGTTGTGTGCATTCTTGCTTCTTCTTCTCCAAGCTTTGTGTGCTTTCCTGCAACCCTAATTCCAACAATTGGTATCAGAGCAGGCATCGGCTCCCAGGGCTACGCCGCCAGCACCCTCCGACTCACGTTCTCCGATTGAGGTGAGTTTTCAGGAGCGCTTGCAGGTCCCTATACTCTGTAAATGCACCCGTAGGGCTTTGCGTTCTCAAAATTTGCATCTGAGGTTGTTTCGGGCTCTGTTTTTGCATTTCAAGTTCTGCACAGGTGTTTTCGTCATTTTCTGCAGAAATTTTGACAGTACAGTTTTCTGCAAAACAGGCATACGTGTTCTATTGTGGACCGTGCTACACAGCACAAGTTGTCTTCTGTTCAGCCTTTGCTTCATTACAGGTAGCTTTTGCATCAGTTTCAGTCAGTGGCCATGGCTGATAACAGCAATGATGTATTTCGCATGTTGTCTGCTGAAGAGAAACTGGATGGAGACAGCAACTACCCACTTTGGGCATACATGATGCAGCATGTTTTGGTTGCAAAAGGAGTGTGGAACATTGTGCAAGGTACGGATGTACGTCCAGGTTCTGTGGATGTAGGATCTGTTTGAGGATGTTGCAGGTTCTAGCAGCTCTACTGTTGCTGCTGTTTTACCCACTGCTGAACAAGCTCGTTGGGATGGTAAAGATGCGCAGGCTCATGCCTTGATTGCACTTTCTGTCAAACGTAACATTACCCCACATATTCGTTCAGCTAAAATAGCAAAACAGGCTTGGGATATTCTAGCTGGTTTGTATGTAGGTCGTAACGAGGCAAAAATCGCTTACCTGCGTAAAGAGCTAGAATTTAAGATTATGCAAGAAGATGATGACATGAATGTTTTTCTTGCTGAGATTAAAGATCTCAAAGAATAGTTGATTTCTATAGGTGAGATTATTCCTGATCATTCTCTTGTGCAGACTGTTCTTGATGCTTTACCTGAGACATATCAGACTTTTGCTTCCACATGGAGACTTCTTAATGAGGACAGACCTAATGCTGTCAAGTATGATACTTTAGTCAACAAACTCTTGTAAGAAGCACAGTCCAGGCAAAACAGGGCCAGGCAGCGTGCAGTTGATCAAGTATTTATTGCTGCCCAGCAGCAGAGAAGAAGTGGTAAGGCAGCCCCTTCCACTGTTTCTTCTCCTATTAGTAGATCTGCAACTTCTTCTCCTTCCACAGGTAGCAACAATAAGTCTGAGAAGGCTCTTGATAAAGGCAAGAAAAAGACCAGGTGTAACTATTGTAAGGCAAATGATCATGTCATTAAGAATTGCCCTAAGCTAAAGGCTAAAGAGGCAAAGAAGAAAGAGTCAAATGCAGCCACAAAAGCGGATGCTTCTACAAATGCAGAGTCTGCAAATGTTGTGTAGGATACAGAATGGGCGTTTAGCGTGTATTGCCAGTATGACCCATCTGTACATGATGCATGTTTGGCAGTTTCTGTTGACTCTCATGTATGGTATTTTGACAATGGTGCTACAAAGCACATTACCTCGCATCGTGATATGTTCACTTCTCTTGAGGCTGTCCCTAATGGGAATACTGTCACATGTGCCAATAATGCTTCTTACCCAGTGAAGGGCATTGGTAAAATTATGCTTACTGCTGCAAATGGCAGCGCTTTCACACTTTCAGATGCTTTGTATGTGCAAGGGATAAAGAAGAATCTATTGTCTGTCTCTGCGCTTGCTAGACTTGGATTTGTTGTAGTCAAATTTGTGGATGACAGATGTATTGTTCATGATTTGACTTCTGGTGATACGATTATTGCATCTGGCACCTTGTTTCGTGGGCTGTATAGGCTCAATTCTTATGACAAGTGTGTGGAAGATTCAGCAAATGCAGTTTTTGATAAGTTTCAGATGCAAAACTATGGCATGCTCGTTTTGGTCATCTGAACTTTGCTAGTTTGCTGCGTTTGCAGAAATTTGATATGGTTGCTTCATTGCCCCCTCTTGAGGCACCATTAAAATATGTTTGTGAAGGCTGTATTTTGGGCAAAATGCAACGTTCTGCGTTTCCAAAGGATGGTTCTATGCGGGCCACTCGCAAATTGCAACTTGTACATAGTGATGTATGTGGCTTGTACTTCGTGACTTTCATTGATGATTACTCAAGGCATGCATGGGTATATCCACTAAAGGCAAAGTCCGAAGTGTTTTTGTGCTTCAAACAGTTTTTGCTTATGGTTGAAAATGTATCCAATTGTAATGTGGGCACCCTCCGTTCTGATCGAGGGGGGGAGTACATGTCTAAAGAGTTTGATGCATTTCTGGCTAGTCGTGGGATAAAACACCAATGTACAGTGCCGTATACCCCTCAGCAAAATGGTGTTGCTGAGAGAAAAAACAGGTCACTTATGGAGATGGCACGATGTATGGTCAAGAGCCAAGCTTTGCCACATGCGTTTTGGCTTGAGGCTATCATGTGTGCTGCATATGTACTCAACAGGTGTCCCACTAAGGCCTTGCAGTCTATTACTCCATACAAAGCTTGGCATGGCAGGAAGCCTTCTATTGGTCACTTGCGTGTCTTTGGTTGCTTGGCCTATGCTTTAGTGCCTATACAACAACGCAGAAAATTGGATGATAAGGCTGTCAAATGCATTTTTGTTGGTTACAGTGCTGAAAGTAGGGGTTACAGATTGTATCATCCGTAGTCAAAGCGTATCTTGATTAGTCGAGATGTTGTTTTTGTGGAAGATGCTGTGCAGCCCTTGTTATCATGTACCAAAGAGACAGGTGTGAGCTCACGGGATGTATTTGATACGTTGTTGCCTCTCTTTACAGGTGGGAATTCAAATGTAAGTCCTAATGAGGTAAATATTCAGCCTATTATGCAGATTTCAAACGACATCATAGATCAGCCTATTTCTGATGCAGATTTACAGGATGTAATTCATGAGGATAGGGCTGAAAATGAGCAGGCTAGAGGTATGCCTAAATGGCTGGTGCAAACCTTGCGTGATAGTAAGATTGATGCACCTATGACTAGTCGTACTCGTTCAGGTTTTCAGCATGCCTCTTATGCATCAAATTGTTATGCTTTGGCTGTGTCTAGTATGTGTGAAGAGGAAGAACCTCTTTCATTTGATGAGGCACAAAATTCAGAAAATTGGTTGGCTGCAATGCAAAGTGAATATGATGCTATAATGAAGAATGGTACATGGTCTTTGTGTGATTTGCCTATTGGTAAAAAGGCCATTGTATGTAAGTGGGTTTTTAAATTGAAACGAAAGCCAGATGGCAGTGTTGATCGCTATAAGGCTAAACTTGTTGCAAAGGGTTATGCTCAAGAAAAGGGCATTGATTTTGATGAGACCTTTGCTACCACTTGTTGTATGACTACCATTCGTAGCATTTGTGCATTGGCAGCTCATAATGGTTGGAATGTACATCAACTGGACATAAAGACTGCATTCTTGAATGGAGATTTGCATGAGGAGGTGTATGTATCGCAGCCTCGTGGTTTTGTTCAAAGAGGGCAGGAAAACAAAGTGTGTAGGTTGAAAAAGGCTTTATATGGTTTAAAGCAAGCTCCACGAGCTTGGTATGAAAAGATACATGCATATTTGACTGCACATGGGTTTCACAATAGTCCAATAGAAAGCACTTTGTATGTTAAACGTGTGGATGGTGTACATCTAATCATTGCTCTCTATGTCGATGATATGCTGCTCACAGGATGAGAGTCATATTGCTGATTTGAAGGCTGATTTGAATGCCTCTTTTGAGATGTCAGATTTGGGGCATTTGCATCATTATTTGGGGATACAATTTAAGCAGTGTGATGGAGGTATTGCTTTGTGTCAAACAAAGTATATTGAGACATTGTGTGCGCTTTTGCCGCACAGGTCGTAGCTGGGGACTTGCCGGACACCGTATGCGAGCCACGAATGGCTGCAAGCATACAACCAGGAAAGGAAGCTCAAACAGAATGCCAAAGGGTGTGTCACTCACCGCTCAACCGCCGCCTTGAAGGATTCCCGCGTTGCAGCTGTGAAAGAGGAGCCGCCGTCTCGCCGCTCTATCGCCTCTCCGCCGTCGTGCCGCTACACAGTGCTCGATTGCTCTCTCACTCTCTCTCTCTCTCTCTCTCTCTCTCACACACGCAGGAGAAGGAAACCAAAGAGATAAGGCAAGAGCACTCTTGTATTTACAACACATGAGAATGAGGATTTTAGGGTTACATTTGACTCTTATAAGTGACTTGGCCGTTCACACTTGGGCGCCCATACATGGCCGATCGACCCTAACCCTTATCCTACTGATATTCAAGGTGCGCCTCTCATCGGCGATCACCCAATCCCTTCATCCTTAACATATGGTGCCGACAAGCCCGGCCCATGACTCAGAATATTTAAATTAATGACATAAAACATAGTACGTCTCAATGTCCGTCCACTCATAGGTTAACATGCCCCCCTTCCTGATGTAGCTTCCGTCCTCGAAAGCTATGGTATGGTAAGCTCGAGAGGGTTGTTGTGGTAGACCGTCTGCAAAACAGGGAAGTAGAGTGAAGGTATGCTGGAATTCAAAAGATATAAAGTGTATAAATTAAAGCATGTTAGACCACAATGAATGTTGCTATGAGAACTTAGTTTAAGGGTCACATGAATGAGCTAGTGTAGCAAATTAACAGGAGTTTAAAATTATTGAAAGTAAATCAAGAGTAAGCAAGGTGTCAAAGGTTAATCAAGGTTTATAACTGGCCTAAGTCAAGGAAAATAACCAAGCTTAATAAATAAACACATGACCACACTATGTCTATTCTAAGAACAAGTTAATACCACAAGCCTAGGGAAACAAGAAACATCAGAGTTATAGGAGCTTTTTGCTTCTTCTTTTTTTTTTTTGCACGTGACAATTTTTACACACAATGGCGACCTTCCTAAGGCAAAACTAACATCGATCCTGGTACCATGTTTAACACAAGGCATTATCCAGGAATCTATTAGCTCACTTTAGGCAAGGCTACCCCCTACCAACCAAGGCATCGGTTTGGAGTAGAATACTTCTCGCCTACCAAGTATCAATAAGGCGATAGGCCAACATTAAAGCACATCATAGACTTGTATTGCCATTTATTGTAGGCTTTTAAAAAAAAATCTATTTCTTTTGATCTTCGCTCCTGAACTATAATTTGTCTTGCATCCTTTCGACAAAGGGGTAATAGCTATGTCCTAGAGGTCAACACACACATGGCCAGGTGTTAAACATTAAGATGGTTTGACCCTAGACCTAAGACAATCGTATTCTAAGGTTAACTAAAGACGTCATGCTGCCTAGGAATATTTCCAATAAAGTTAAGCTCATTAATGATTTACACTAGCATGCAAGCAACTTCAAAAACTAAGTAGTACATTGACAATTTCCATGTGGTCATGCATTATAGTTTATGCAATTAATTGAACAGTAAAAACGAAAGAGAGTGGGTATGGAAGAATTACACCTGTAATTGGAGATCTCCTTGATTTGACGAGACAGCTTGCAATTTGATGTAGATATATTTTGATGAACGTTGCGGCAGTCTCAGGACTTGAAAGCGAACCCACCTCAAACTTTTTAACCTGTACAATCAACTAACAAGCACTATACCTTGAGAGGCACATCAGTGTGAAAATTTCAAGACTTGTTTAAGGAATCTAAACTAGAAAAAACTTGAAAACACTAACCTACCTACCAGTCACCACACTACTACTGAGGATACGGTAAGAGGATGTTGTAGAGTCCTGGCTCTAGCCCTAAGGCTAAGCCTCTATCTGCATCATCCAAACAAATAAAGTCAACCTCAGTAGTGCCATGAGTTTCATCCATCCATTCATCATTGTCAGATATTTCCTTTTCATTTTCCCATCCACATAAACTCATCAAGAATGTCACCATACGAGGATAGTCATCTTGTGGAAAAGGAAAGCATTGGGCTATCGGGGATATTTCCTCTACGGAGTAGGGGTCAGTTTGGTCAATAGGCGAATTAGCCATTCTAATTCCTCAACATTTTCCTCTCTGGCTAGTACATCTATATGATCCCATTCAGTTTCAATTACAGGATAGCACATGTGAAATATCTGAGAAAGGTACAGATGATACCTCTCATCAAAGGTAGGAGTGGATGAAGTGTATGATGATCGTGCATCTGCCATATCTGCAAACACAGATATAGCATCAATAGGTTTATGACAGGTCAATCTAGTTCTTGATTATATATACGGATATTTCTGTTTTTAACGTGCTCTTGCTCTTTTTACTATTTTTTACTTTTCTTTTCTATTCTCTTCTGTGTATGAAGCTATATATATACATCCCCTTGAATTTGGCAATTACATGGTCAGGGGAGAAGGCTAAGGAGGAAGCATTAGAATGTCGAGCGTGAGTACATGCTCCCCATTTCCTTGGGTGGATCATATTATTTGCAATGATGTTGCAGCCTCTTGGAACCAATTTGTCCAGCGGGTCATAGGTTGTGATGTGGGCAGATAGCTTTTTATGACCCTTGTGGCCACATCCAATTGCAGAGATGGTAGTGTACGCTCCCATTGACGAATGGAGGAAATGGTTTCCGACGATACTATTACAAGGGGAGACGTAGACTCATCGGTTTTTTGTTGGGTGTTGACAAGAGTAGGTGTAGAGCATGTAGAAACTTCTATATGAGTGTGTGCCTGGCATGAGGAGCTAGAAGCTTCATGTGGCTCCCCCCTTCCTGAGCTAGGTGGTAATGATCGATATCGTTTGGGAATCCAAACTAACTCTGGAAGAAGTGGTGTGGAGCACTCTGTTACCTTTCCCTTACCACGATCTTGAATTATCGTTGGGGTGGCAACAATTGGTTTGCAAGGTTTTACAGGTGATGTAGAGGGATTCAGCTTATGTTTAGGGACCCAAATCTGGTCATTTCCCTCGTAGTACCCTTGGGCTACTAATAATTTTTTAGGGATCCATCGTGATGTTACCTTGCCCTTTTTCGGGTGGGTAGCTGCTTTCCTTTTACGAGGCTTCTTGGTGGCTGAACGAGATTGAGCAGGGAAAGTAGCTGTTAACGAAGCTTTGGGGACCCATTTGTGTGTACTCTTTGGCATAGTAAGCAAAGCTTTAGGGACCACTTTGCATGTTTCCACTCTTGGTGTTGAAGCGTTAGAGGGGTGGCAAACAATCAAAGATGGTTTTGCCATTGGACTTTGTGATTTTTCATTATCTAACATTTGAATGGATGACTTAGGTGCGGGATTTTGAGCGGTCAAACCTAGTGTTGGTTCTTGTGTTGTGACTTGTCTGGTTGCCCAATCGATATTGCACTTGGTGGCCATCATCCATTTGCGCCCTAAGATTACAGTCCCTTCCATGGTACCAGCAGGCATAACCAAAAAGCTTTGAATTATGGTTCCCTTGTCATAAGCAACCGGAGTGTGCAGAATTCTTGAGACAGGAGTTTTCTTCTTGTTGATTCCTTGAACTTGGATAGAACTCTTGGATAAAGGTGGTTTTTCCAGTTGACACCACACGCCATATGATAGCAAATTGTGTTGAGCTCTTGTATCCAATAATGCATTATACATCACCTCCCCGTAAGGACTCTGTAACTCAATTGGGTATCTTAGAGGTGGGTCAGATTCCAGTGCATCCTCCTCTGCTTCCTCGAAAAATACTTGCGTAATTCCCAAGTTGGCTTCTCGTTGTCGCCTAGCACGCTGTTGACGTTCTTTGGCTTCGACTCTCGCTTGTATCTTTTTAAGCTCAGCTTGTTCTTTAGCTGCCTTCTTTTGATGGATTGCATGTAACTCCTCCTGGCTCAGGGGGTCATAGTATCTTTTGATGATTGCATGTAACTCCTCCTGGCTCAGGGGGTCATAGTGTCTTTTGAATTTACTCCCATTAAGGAATCCAATGGTTTCAACTCCGTCGAGAGTCTCCACTCTGATGGTACCTTGCGGGGTAATTTCACATACTCTATATGGTCCTTTACCAGCATATTTGAGCTTCTTCTTTTTGTTTCGCACTCCATACATCAGGACTTTATCCCCAACCTTGATGTCCTTGTCCTTTAGATGGTGATCAAACCATTTTTTCCTTCTATCCTTCTCCACAAGGGCATTGTATACAGCCAATTGTCTTTCTTTGTTTAGCCGCTCAAGGATATATAGATGCTCTACTAAGGGATTACCATCCCAACCCTCTTGAGTAGCAACACGAAGACTAGGAATGACAAATTCCCACGGCATGACTGCTTCTTGGCCATATACCATTTTGAATGGTGTGCAAGCCACTTTGTACGCAGTACGATAGGCCCATAAAGCTGTTGTAAGCTTTAGATCCCAATCCGTGCGATGAGCTTCAACTGTCTTTGTCAAAACAGAGATTAATGTCTTGTTTGTACTCTCGACTTGGCCATTCGCTTGCGGATAATAAGGAGTAGATTTACGATGGGAGCCTCACCATTGGGTATGCGAGACAAATGATCAGCCATAATATGTTTCTTGCTAGGTCTCACAACAACCGTGAAATCAAACTCAAGAAGAATCAATAGCCATCGTGTGATTCTTCCTGTGGAGCATGGTTTGTTTATCAGATACAACAATGCTTGATGATCCACATAGAAAACAAACTTGGTGGCAACGAGGTAATAATGAAATTTCCTTACTGCATATATCATTGCCAACCCTTCTCGCTCCGTAGTGGTGTAGTTCATCTCAGCATCGTTCAACTGGCGACTGGCAAAGCTAACGGGGTAGTCTAGCTTGTGTTCTCCAGGTTGAGTTAACACACACCCAATAGCAAAGTTTGATGCATCAATATGCACATGGAAGAGTAAATCCCAGTTAGGCATTCTCAAGATTGGAGCACTCGCCAAGGCCTTCTTTAATAGCTCATAGGCACGATCACATTCTTCGGTCCAAATAAACTCGATGAGAAGCTTATACAATGGTTGAGCTATCTCGGCGAAGAAGAGAATAAACCTTCGATAATAACCAACGTGGCCCATAAAGCGTTGGACTCCCTTGTAGTTGGTGGTAGGGTGGGGGTAATTCCAGAATGACCTTGATTTTACTCTCGTCAGTGGAAATCCCATTTTTGGACACTATATGCCCTAAGATAACCCCGTGTTTAACCCAGCAGAATTGGCATTTGAAAGGATTCAAGGAGATGTGATATAATCTACACCTTTCAAATATTTTTCGTAAACACATTAAGTGCTCGTCCCAAGAGGAATGAACACAAAGATCATCTAAGAAAGCTTCACAGAAGTCCCTTAGATATTCCTTAAAGGCCGTGTTTATCAATCGTTGGAATGTTGCAGGTGCATTGGTTAAGCCAAAAGCCATGACGCGAAAGGCAAACACTCCAAACTCCGTGATAAATGCTATTTTAGCTTGGTCCTCAACTGCAATTGTGATCTGATTGTAACCTGAGTACCCATCTAAAAAGCTATATCCCTCCTTGCCTGCCACTCTTTCAAGCACATGTTCAGAATATGGCAAGGGGTAATGATCCCTTCTGGTGGCTGCATTAACCTTTTTGAGATCAACGCACACTCTGAGTTTCCCATTCTTCTTTGGTATGATGACTATCGGAGAAACCCATTCTGAGTGCTCAATAGGGTATATGAATCCATTTTACAAGCTTTTCAATTTCCTCTTGTACAATCTTTGCATACTTAGGATTCATTGGGTAGGGACGTTGCTGGACTGGTTTAGCAGTGCTAATCATTGGAATCGTGTGTTACACCACCGAGGGTGGAACACCCTTCATATCATGATATGTCCAGGCAAATATGTCCTTGAATTCTTTAAGAAGCTTCGTAAGTGCAGCTTCTTCCGCCTTGGTGAGGTCTTGAGTAATAAAAACTGGTTTAGATTCCTCACCCGGATCTACTAAGTCTATCTCCTTAACTATCGCAGGGCCATCGTAGACACCACTACTCCCATTGGTAGGCGTTCATTGGGCTTTTGTGTAGACTACTTTACGTTTCCCTGTGGTGAATGATTTGAAATGCTCGGGTGCGGGGTGTAAGTCTACTGGTTCTTGTTGTGCCTGATTTTTTTCTTTTAATTCCGCCTCCTTTTGTTATTGAGCCAACTCTTGGTTTTGCCGCCTTCTTGCAGTACGACTTAGTTTTGGCTTCTCTTCGATTTCTAATTGGGCGACGTCATGAGGTTGCGGAATACACCACATGACACTTTGGAGGTATTGTCCCCAATTATCCGCTATCTTCCGATGAATGGCTCCTACATAACTAAGCCATTCTGCAGTGGATCTTTCCTTGTTTATTGCAGTGCGTACATTAGCTCGATAGCGTTGGCGCTTATGTCTCGTTTTCTTCTTACCAAGTTTTTGATTTTTGTTTCTATCAGATTCGGACTCACTTGGTCGATCTTCACTTTTGGATGAACTGCAGGAGGCCACTGTCCTGGGCCTTGAGCACCTTGCTTCCACATTTGGGTGAATATTTGATTCATTTTCCCCATCAGGCTCAGGGTCAGTTTCTTCTTGAGATTCATACTCAGAGTTGCATTGGTCAGAGTCTTCGCTACTTTCAGTGTCGGTGGAGTTTGCCACGTTCTTGCCATCAGGAGTCAAGTGCATAACACCTATCATGTTTATTGGCACTAACGGTGGCATATCTTGCCCCTCAGGTGTTACCCAACTTGTGCCTCTATTTCCCCATGTGTCTATGGTTGCCGCTAGGTGTACCCAATCCACGTTATCCGACTCAGTCATACCCGGTATGACATCCATGTAAGGAGAATCCTTCCCATCATCAGTCTCTTTTTTTACATGTATAGCAATACTTTAATGGGGCGGAATGAACAGTGGTATCCGATAGATTATCGATGATAACCTTGCTTCCTAAAGGATGTGCACGACCATTCTCAAGATCAACTCAAATGACAGAGTCCTGGAATTGTAGGTAGACATGGTTTTTCGACCAGTCATGCACCATTTGTGCTTCCCTCATGAAAGGACGTCCTAAGATCATTTGATATGACATAGGATGCTTGAAGAAATCCATTACAATGAAGGTATGTTTTACCTTGTATCCTAGGACCTTGATCTTAAGGTCCCTTAACATTCCAATAGGTTTAGCTATGGTTCCGTTTGCCATCTTAACCACTATGTTGGTGACTTCAAGGTGAGGTCTTCCCATAGATTCCCAACAGTTTTTAGTCACAATGCTCACGCCAGCACCACCATCAAGGATTCCCTTTAGAGTTAATCCCTTGGTAGTAATGGGGAGGGTTGCATTAGATTCGTCACCTTCAAAGTACTGTCCCAACTTGTTCACGGGTATTTCAACGATCGGGTCTTCATCTAGGTTGGGTTGTAGATCCCAATGTTCCCCTTCATCTTGAAGCGTGTCGGGTCTATCCATATTTGCAAATTGTGGTAACCCCGCCTTTAGTTCTCCATTCAGAAATGCCCGAAGAGCTAAGAATAGCTCAGGATCTCCGTATAATTTGGATATGATCGTGGTTCTGATCTCAGAGGACATGAAATCCATTAGCTTGGACACATTCAACGGTACTTTTCGAGACATCACCCCTTGACTAGGGATAGGTGAAGATGGAATCACTTCCTCTTCGATGGGGTCAGGCATTCCCTCACTAAACATTCTTTCCAGCAAGAAGGGTGTTTGCCCACTTCCGGATGTCCTATCCTCACTTTCTTCCCAAATGATACTCGGTATAGCTAACGTTTTATGGTTTCGGTGAGGCTGAACTTGCGTAGGAAACACTGTGTCTGGAATTTTGATTTTTCTCGTGTTTGGCTCCAGTTCTCTTTGTGTTTCTTCCACCAAACCCCTTAAGTGTTGCACTTGTTCAATCTCCTCAACTGGGTTTGGGTAAGTTCCAATCTTTTTCTTAAGGGTTTTTGGCCCACGTGGCTTGTCTTGGGGAGTCTCAGTCAGTTTGGGTGGTCGAGAGGGCATTAACTAACTTGGTTGTGGGGCCGAGGAAGTTTCCTTCTGTTTCCCCTTATTTATGTACTCGTTTGATTCTCCTTGTTTGAGCTCCCATGTGGGTTCCTCCTTTAAGGTAGTGGCTTTGGTCCCCATGGTTTCTATTGAATCAGAATCATCTTCAGGATCATTCATATACACGAGGTCGTCTCCTGTCCCTATGTTAGTCTTTGAACTAGGCTTGGAGCTCGTGGCATTAAGCGATCTCTTTCGCCGTGTTTTCTTTTTCTTTGCCTGAGTGATTGATGCAGTATCCCTCTCTTCAAGAATGTAGTTTTGATTTTGAAGCATTGATCGTGTAACTACATTCGCGGGTACAACGGGTGTGGTTCCTCGTGTTTGGTTGGTGACCTCAACCAAATTCAATGGCGTAATCTTGGGTGCATTAGGATTATGTGGACATTGAGCGATCAAATGATCTATGCCACAACGATTACATGTAAGTACCGGCATTCCCGATGTGCTCCCTTGATTTGGTTGCATATGAGTAGCGATCTTCTGTAGCCTATTAGGGCACTCCGCTACACGATGCGGTCCACCACACTCATAGCATTGAAGAGGTGGTCTCCTCGCCAAGGTATTAAGGTTTTGCCCTCTTGTGGCGAGAGCAGCCGCTTGATATACAGGCTTAACTTGCCCGAAATGATCCTCCATGTAGTACTGGGGAATCATTTCAAACGTATCAATCCCGTATGGAGCAGTGGGGTCTATCTCCTCTTCATAATCCCCACATGCACTATGTGACTCACATGCACTATGTGACTCACAACCCATCTGGTTTATAGGGGTAATCCTTGGATGTGGAGGTTGTGGTCCTAGCACTGGTGGTGGTAACGGCACAGACTGGACTACATTCGGGTTCCTTGGAACTATGTGCTGTGATGACGGTTGCTCGACAGGTTGTGCAGGCATTAGCGCGGGTACTTGAGGTGTATTTGACCAAGCTAGTGGTGCCTGGTTTGACAACATTCGCTTAAGTACTAGGCAATCCTTAGATTGATGGCCGTACTTACCACATGCATTGCAATTCCCATTGAATTTAACTCTGAATGTGGGACATTCACTCGTGCTATGTGGTCCTAAGCACACCGAACACCATTGTTGCTCTCTCCTTGGGTACATATGGCTATTCTGAGGAGCTCGATTACCCCTAAAGTATTCTTGGAGAGCCTTAGTAAGGTCGATCTCACAGACATTTCAGATATCTTGGGCTCCTTGGCAATAGGTTTTACCGTCATTGGTTCGTGCCCAGATACTTGCGAACTAACGGATTTTGTTTCCGAAGACACCTTTTTACCTGCAATCATCAAGTTGTCTTCTAATTGGATTGCATTGGCAGTGACTGCTTCCCACATTGTAAGTCCTCTAATGACTAGGCCATTGTAAATGTCCTCGTGGCGCAATCCTCGGATGAATCTATCGAGGAGTTGGTTGTTATTGAAGCGTTCATCGGGAGTGCAGCGAGAATTTAGATGCTTCAATCGACTTATAAAGTCTCTCACTGACTCCCCTTCCTCGCGTTCAACTTTTTGGAGTTGAGATGCTACTCCCCAAAGCACACCCTCACGTATGTATTCTTTCAAGAACAATCTCTTGAGAGTGGGGTAGTGAGTGCGCTCTTCAACCCTTAAGGTTCGATACCAATCTCCGGCCTTCCCACTCAAGGTTAAGCCTAAGGCTTTACACTTATGCAGCTCATTGTGCTCTTCCAGAGAATCACACACGTGTTCAAAGACTTCAATGTGCTTCCTAACATCGTCGTTACCACTGAAGTTTTGAGTGAGCTTGGCCACTTGTACTGCCTTGCTTCTAGGTTCTCTCTCAGGCATGCCCCGCATGTTTTCCGCAATAGATCGTCCGATCGTCTGAGCAAACGCTGCGAGATCACCTAGGTGAGCAGGCATAGCTGGTGGAGGCACTTCTGGGATAGCCTGGCTGATAGGAGTTGGCATTGGTCTGAGTATGTTGGCAAACGACGTAGGATATGATATGTGACTAGGCCTAGCTCCCCTTGGATAATGGTTATGATAAGGTGGTCATGGAGCATACGCCATTGGCATACTAAGAGACGTAGGAGCTACATGAGCATGAGTAGCGATAGGTACATATGGTTGATAGGCACTGGCACGCACTGTTGTAGGTACTGTTCCACTAGGTAACGGTGTTGTACTAACTACAGCGGTAACAGGTGCATTTTTCGCTATGCTCATCATTGGGGTAGGCATTGTGGATTCCTGAATGGAAAGTTGAGCCAAGGTTGGGAAGCTAAAGTTACTACTCGTGGGCTCAACCTGCATTGAGACTCCAGGCAAAACAACATACGAAGGGTCTATGGGACTCACCGAGGGAGTCTCCAATTGTGATAGGGTTGGTTGTTTGGCCTTGCCCATATCCAAAAATCTCATAGGGCCAGTGGAAACTAGGTTCACTCCCCTATTTTGCCTCTCAAATTGGATAATTCTATGAATGACCTCACATATCATTTGTTGTTTCTCTTCTAGATTAGTGGCGCTAGATGTAGATCGTAGGACTTCTAACCAACCCACATGGTATGTGTAACCCGTGTATAGGTCCGTTAGAGTCTCTGTG
This sequence comes from Cibotium barometz, assembly GCF_041138505.1. Taxonomy (NCBI): domain Eukaryota; kingdom Viridiplantae; phylum Streptophyta; class Polypodiopsida; order Cyatheales; family Cibotiaceae; genus Cibotium; species Cibotium barometz. The sequence goes on along the minus strand of NC_141108.1, from coordinate 376,906 downwards.
TGTAGATCATATTCCCAATTTTCATTGAGAAATATCCCATCTAGACTTGGTGTGCCAAACGGTTCTCTTGAAGTGGACGCAATGTCACTTCTTATGGATTGGCTTCTAGGGACCTCTACTTTAGGAAGAGCATCGAAATGTGGTAGCTCAGTAGGGCCCTCATTGAACGAAGTGGGAAGAATATCCACATGGACACTCTTTGGGAAGGTAGGGTCCACATAAGATGTGAATGGCGAATCCACTACCCCTCCTTCTTCATTTACTTCGCTTGTCGCATGTTCCGAGCGTGTAGCTCTACTAAAGGTCTCTATTAGACGACTAAACATGCTAGATCCGGGTTGTGGGGCCCACACTGGCATGTTTTGGCTTGTCTCCTCGGGGTTCTTGGTAGGGTGCCCTTCCATGGCTTCTGAGTCAGAGGACGAGTCACTATCCATTATTCGTGGATCTTGGGTTGCACTCCCTTGGGTTCCAACCGAAGGCCAAGATGCTAACGTGGAGGGATGGTGTGAGCCTGTGTAAACTGAAACACTTTCTAGTGGTTCAGGCTCTAGCACCCGACCAGAACGTAGATGCATGTGACGTGGGTACCCTACGTGCATTGGTAACTACCCTTGAAACTCACACAAGTGGCTTCTTAGGTGTTTCGCACCCCGTTTTTACTTGTTTTTAGATTGTTTTTAACCCGTTTTTGACCCCCTTACTTATGGTCGAACCTGGACTAGGGTGTGTGATAGCTCGAAACGAGCGTATCGTTTAAAGGGTCCTAGTGTGCTTTACAGCACCGTGTTCGCCTATCTAAAGCTCCTGTAGTCCTCAAAACAGTCCGTTTCCTTTGGGGGGAAGGGACAAAAGCCTATTTGCTTGTGGAGGAAAGGGTGAGGGCTTTATCCCACATGCTCACTTTACTCCTTGGGGAGTGGGCTACATATAGGGCACGACTTCCCATAAGCTCTCACTTGAAAGAAAGCTATGGAGGCTCACTCTCCTATATATATATATATCAAAAGACCGAGACCAAGGCCGGGGCCCGAGGCCGTGGGTCAATTGGGGTTCTTTCTTTTCAAAATTTTTTTCTCCAATTAGAAAATCTTTCCTCTCCACACGTTTGGTTCTTTCTTTAAAATAAAATTTAATTTTTAATTTTTAATTTTTTATATTTTTTTTAAATTTTTATTTTCTGTTTTTTTTAAAGATAAGTTTTCTAGGGTTTCTTTAGGGTTCAGCCTTGGCCGCGGTGCAGTTCGCACATAGCACAGAGGATTCAGAAATCCCCCCCCGCACGCAGATAACCAGATAACAGAACGCACGCCCTCACGCGGAGCGAAAAAATAACAAAAGAAACAGAAATGCAGAAGACAAATTGCAAAAATAGATTGCAAAACACAGAAACACCTCAACAACAAACACACAGTCGCTTTCCTGTAGTGCAGATTAAACTTCACGCAGCAGCCGAGCTGCTAACTGGAGCTTGGTGTAGGGCAACTCCCCGGCAGCGGTGCCAAAAATGTGCGCTTTTGCCGCACAGGTCGTAGCTGGGGACTTGCCGGACACCGTATGCGAGCCACGAATGGCTGCAAGCATACAACCAGGGAAGGAAGCTCAAACAGAATGCCAAAGGCTGTGTCACTCACCGCTCAACCGCCGCCTTGAAGGATTCCCGCATCGCAGCTGTGAAGGAGGAGCCGCCGTCGCCGCTCTACAGCCTCTCCGCCGCCGTGCCGCTACACAGTGCTCGATCGCTCTCTCACTCTCTCTCTCTCTCTCACACACGCAGGAGAAGGAAACCAAAGAGATAAGGTAAGAGCACTCTTGTATTCACAACACATGAGAATGAGGATTTTAGGGTTACATTTGACTCTTATAAGTGACTTGGCCGTTCACACTTGGGTGCCCATACATGGTCGGCCGACCCTAACCCTTATCCTACTGATATTCAAGGTGCGCCTCTCATCGGCGATCACCCAATCCCTTCATCCTTAACATATGGTGCCGACAAGCCCGGCCCATGACTCAGAATATTTAAATTAATGACGTAAAACATAGTACGTCTCAATGTCCGTCATCATAGGTTAACACATTGTTGCGGAGATTTGGCCTTGAAGACTGCAAGCCTATTGCTACTCCAATGGAGACAGGTTTGAAGTTGAGTCTTCATGATGCTGGAGATCACTTTGATGTCACACTCTATCAGACAGCTGTTGGTTGCCTCATTTATGTATGCATTACGAGGCCGGACATTCAGTTTGCTGTCTCACAGGTGAGCAGGTTTATGCATAGTCCAGGGTCTCAGCATCGGAAGGCAGTTAAACGCATCTTTCGCTACTTGAGTGGCACCATACATCTTGGGTTGTTTTATCCCAAGGGGGGATCGTTGCCGCCAGATTTACATGCTTTTTCAGACTCACAGATTGGGTTGGTTGCTATGACACGAGTGTCCACAAGTGGCTTTTGTTTCATGCTCGGTAGCTCATGCATATCTTGGTTGAGCAAGAAGCAACCTACTCTGGCCACTTCTAGTTGTGAAGCTGAGTACAGGGCAGCTTTCACAGCTACGGTTGAGTGTGTGTGGCTCAGACAGCTTATGGCTGACTTGGGTGTTGGATAGGAGTCTGTGCCACCTCTATCTTCACTGACAGTCAGAGCGCATTGGTAGTTGCGAGAAACCCAGTTTTTCATGCTCGCACAAAGCACATTGAGGTGCATTATCACTATGTCAGGGAGAGACTCTCAGCAGGAGAAATCAGCTTGGCCTATGTGCCAACACAGGACAACCTCGCCGATCTTTTCACAAAGGCGCTTCCTCGTGAGAAGTTCGAAGCTTTCCGCAAAGCTTTGGGCTTGCTCCCCTTTGTGGATTGATCTACTTCGGGCATGGCACTCCCCTATACATGAGTGTTAGCTCTCGTTCACACCATCACTCCTAGGGGGGATTTGTTGCCATATATATAGGCAGTGATGTGTGTGAACACACTTAGGACCGCCGGGGCACTTTTTCCCTCTTTAGGAGGTTTTTTCCCCCGGCTTGTATATACGCCCATCCTTCTAGGGCTAACTTATCTTTTGTACATTGACACAATCTAATACACTTTGTGTTGTGTGCATTCTTGCTTCTTCTTCTCCAAGCTTTGTGTGCTTTCCTGCAACCCTAATTCCAACAATGATCTTCTAGAAACTATTATGGAAATGAATGTAGAACCAATGGGAACCTTCAACCCCAATAATAGCATAAACACACTTCCACCATATGCTACACTTCTTTGGGCATGGAAGAGGCATAATGCTGATGCACTTTGTGCCATCATCACTAGCATAAGTGATTATATTCTTACTCATATTCAGCACACAACTAAGGCATTGGAGGCATGGACTATACTAAGGAATCAATATAAGACCTGAAATCAAACCATGGCCTCCGACTAGCAACCTCAAAATTCGACCCGAAAATCGAGGCAAAAAACATCCCAAAAACCACGAAAAATCACAAAAAACAGCGCAAAAATGATGACGAGCCATATTCGGGCTACTTTTTTGAGGGTCTAAACGACAAAATCACGGACGACTCAAGGGAAACAAAGTTATAGGACTCCAAAAATACAACTCTCATACAAAGTTTTTCAAAATTCCTTTTGGAACACCCTCAACATGTTGCGAAACAGGGAAAAAATTCTCGAATTTTTTTCCATCTCTTGAGACAGTGATGGAAAATAGGTTTTAGGACCTCCTCTTCCATCTCAAAAGTTACTAGCATACGCTTTTTCTGAAAAATTATCTCTAAGAGGTTATTTGTGTGCATATAGCACCTAAGCTAATTAGGATGAACGGACACCCGTTTAATCCAACAAAGAGAACACCAAGCCTCTTGAGGCTGTAACGGGCCGTGAGAAAATATAAAAAGCAAAAAAAAATTGTGTTTGCTCATTAAGGAGTATTTGCGTAATCAGACATGGCAACGATAGAGGGTTTGCCAGAGATCACACAAGAACTGAATATCCAATGGCTCACATCTTCGAGCCATTGAGATCTATGCCGCAAATGCCCCTCCCAATACCATTGGCCATGCCTATATTAACAAGCATGTCATTGGGTTTTATACCCCCTCTCACTTCGATCCCATCGAGCTTTGGTTCCTTACCTAACATTCCCATAAATCCTATAGGTACCAACCCTTTCTTGGATGCCCACAGCTTGGACATACTGACTAGTCTAGGAAGGGGGTAGCCCAAGGAATCAGCGAGTCTCTCCAAACAAGAGCACTCACATACAGCCTCAGTGACTCATACGGAAGTACGGCTATACAAATTTTTAAAACTATGGGCAAATACGACGGAACAATAAACCCTATTTAATTCATATAAATGTTTGAACAGAGATGTGAAGCCTTTGAAAATCCTGATTGCCCCACTAAGGTACATGCTTTGAACCTATTCTTAGATGGAAAAGCTAGTAGATGGTTCATACATTGATGCCGGCGATCAAGACCAACTTTAGAACCTTTAAAACAGCCTTTATCCACGGTTTTTCAAGACAAGGTGATCGGTGGAGTGCAGCAAAAGAACTCTATTCAATTGAGCGTTAACTAAATGAATCCATTAGAGATTTTATCCTTCAGATAAAACTCTTGGACTCACGATGTGAGTCATGGAAAAAATTAAACGATATTCAATTGAAGAGATGTTTCATGATGGGCTTGAAGAATAATAGCTTACACAACCTAATCATTGTATCCAATCTAGAAACATTCAATTGCCGCTGTTGTAAAGAAGCAAGTGAGGAATGAAATGCCTTGTGTTGAATACAATCACTTATGACTATCCCAATCCCCATTGTGCATATACAAGGCACCTGTTTTTCTATACTACATACATTGTAAAACCTTTGACCACCATGATACTTAAAAGTGTCCCACTTCATCCATAATAAACTCAAAACCTCCATCTCTCGTGCACCAAACAGAAATAGTCCAAAAGGGTAGAAACTACTTAAGAAGCACTTAATCGAACACTTTAGTTTTTCTATTGTCGTGGACCTCACAAGGTGGCAAACTGCATAGTTTGGAATACTTCCATGCCCGTAGTCATTGACACCTTGCGACCCATGTGTGAACGATGTGGCATTGATCACACGTTCCAAGATTGCCAAAGACAAGTTGCTTCAATGCAACTTGTCTTACAAAATACAACTCTTAACATCTTAAGTGTACGAAATGGGAAATTCTCCACGGTACCCTTGAATGTGCTTACAAGCCAAGGCACGAGAAATAGTAAAACCAAATGCAAAAGATAATACCTTGATATGGGTAGAAGAGCATGCTTTAAAGCAGAACCCAAAAGCAAAAGCAAAATCTTCTAAACCCAAGAAAAACAAGGGACAACAAACTATCAAAACCAAGGTTGAAGTAAAGGACAGGGAAAAGGAGGATGATATAAACCCAAAAGGGGACATTGTTACCATATTATAGTAGTGATGTGTGTGAACACACTTAGGACCGCCGGGGCACTTTTTCCCTCACTAGGAGGTTTTTTCCCCCGTGCATTGTATATATGCCCATTATCTTCTAGGGCTTGTTATCTTTCATTTTTGGCACTCATAATACACTACTGTGTTGTGCTCAAGCTTCCTCATCTTCTTGAAGTTGTGTGTGCATTCCTGCAACCCTAATTCCAACAATTGGTATCAGAGCAGGCTTCCTCCTCCCGGGCAGCATCACCGGCACCTGCTGCTTCATCTCCTCCGATTGCGACGAGGTTTCACGAGCGTCTGCAGGTTAGTATATGCCGTGGGAGAGCCCGTAGGGCATGTTCGTTTCAGAATTTTGATCTGAAGTCATTTCGCCCTCCGTTTTTGCATTCCAAGTACTGCGCAGGCAAAATCGTCCTACTGTGCAGATTTTCTCTCAAGATTAAAATCTGCAGGACATGTGCCCATTCGTCTGTTTTGGGCTGTGCTACATAGCACAGGTCGATTTTATACAGGTTTACCTCTTACAGACAGCATTTACATCTAGTAGTACAGTCATTGGCCATGGCTGACAACAATGATGTATTCCGCATGTTGGCTGCTGAGGATAAGTTGGATGGCACCAACTATCCATTGTGGGCATATATGATGCGACATGTATTGGTAGCAAAGGGGTTATGGAACATTGTGCAGGGTATTGATGCACGTCCTATTGTGGCTGGGAATGCTGCAAACACATCAGAAACAGGTACTGTTGATGATGGTGCAGGCACAAGTGCTGTAGCAGCTGTTCGAGAACCACCACTTTCAGCAGAGCAGATTCGTTGGGATGGTAGAGATGCGCAGGCTCATGCCTTGATTGCGCTGTCTGTCAAACGTACCATTATCCCACATATTCGCTCCTGCAGGACTTCTAAGGATGCTTGGGATGTACTTGCCACATTGTATCAGGCAAGAAATGAGGCTCGTGTTGCTTACCTCCGAAAACAGTTGGAGAGTGAGCATATGAACGAAGGTGATTCTATGGATAGATTTTTGACAAAGATCAAGGATTTCAAAGAGCAGCTCATTTCTGCAGATGAAATCCTGTCAGACAGTTCACTTGTGCAGACTGTTTTGAATGGTCTACCAGATTCTTATCAGGGTTTTGCTTCCACTCTTCGCTTGATGATGAAAGGCAATCCCAATGCCTTATCATTTGAGGAGTTAGTTTCTGTTTTGCTGCAAGAAGACCAGTCAAGGCAAAACAGGAATATTATGCGTGTCGCAGATCAAGCTTTCGTTGCTAGTCAGAGAAGCGGGAAAGGTAAAGCTGGCTTTTCTTCTAGTAAGCAGAAATCTGCAAATGCTGCGCAACCAAAGAAGGAAGACAAAGATGAGAAGAAGGGTGACAAACAGAAGACATTTTGCAAGTACTGTAAGGGAAATGATCATGTCATCAAAGCGTGTCCTAAGCTGGCTGCGAAAGAGGCTAAGAAGAAAGAGGCTGGTATGGCTGTTGCAGATGCCTCTCCTTCTAACAATGAATCTGCTAATGTTGTTCAAGATACAGAATGGGCATTCAATGCGCAGTGCAGTTATGACCCATCTTTGCATGACACATGTATGTCTGCAGTAGATTCAGATGTATGGTACTTTGACAGTGGTGCCACTAAGCATATCACCTCGCAGCGCAGTTTATTCACTTTCCTTGAGTCTGCTCCCACAGGGAATACTGTCACTTGTGCCAATAACTCCTCTTATCCCGTTAAAGGAGTTGGACAGATTGTGCTGAATGTTGCAAATTGCAACACCTTTACACTTTTTGATGCATTGTATGTGCCAGGGATCAAAAAGAATCTGCTGTCAGTATCCGCATTTGCCAAAACAGGTTTGGTTGTAAAATTTGTGGATGACAGATGTACTGTTCATGATCTCTCTTGTGGTGACATCATTGTAGCATCTGGTTCACTATGTCGAGGGCTGTATAAGCTCAATATGGATGGCAAATGTGTAGAGGATTCAGCATGTGCTATTATGGATACGCAGGCTATTTCAAATGCAAAACTGTGGCATGCACGTTTTGGTCATCTGAATTTTGCAAGTTTGCTGCGCCTGCAGAAATCTGAAATGGTGTCTTCTTTGCCTAAGCTTGAGGCACCTGTCAAGCATGTTTGTGAGGGCTGCATATTGGGTAAAATGCAGCGTGCTTCCTTTCCCAAAGATGGATCAGTGAGAGCTGAACGCAGATTGCAGCTTGTTCACAGTGATGTTTGTGGTCCCATGCAAACTCCATCATTTGGAAACTACCTTTACTTCGTGACTTTCATTGATGATTTTACCAGGCATGCATGGGTATATCCTTTGAAGGCAAAGTCCGAAGTGTTTTTGTGCTTCAAACAGTTTTTGGTTATGGCTGAAAATGTGTCAGAAAGTAAGATGGGCACCCTCCGTTCAGATCGAGGGGGGGAGTATATGTCTTCAGAATTTAATGCATTTCTGGCTGAGCGTGGGATAAAACACCAATGTACAGTGCCGTATACACCACAGCAAAATGGTGTGGCTGAGAGAAAAAACAGGTCTCTCATGGAAATGGCAAGATGTATGGTTAAGAGTCAAAGTCTACCACATGGTTTTTGGCTTGAGGCTGTCATGTGTGCCACTTATGTACTAAACAGGTGTCCCACCAAAGCATTACAGGTTGTCACTCCATATGAGGCTTGGCATAGCCGCAAGCCATCTGTTGGCCATTTACGTGTTTTTGGTTGCCTGGCATATGCATTAGTGCCTGTGCAACATCGCAGAAAATTGGATGACAAAGCTGTCAAATGTATTTTTGTTGGATATAGTGCTGAGAGCAAAGGCTATCGTTTGTATCATCCACAGACAAAGCGCATTTTGGTTAGCCGTGATGTTGTATTTGTGGAAGATGCAGTTCAGCCCTTGGTTTCATGTACTAAGGAGACAGATATCAGCTCACGTGATGTCTATGATACATTGTTGCCTCTTTTCAATGGTGCACAGTCAAGTGCAATACCTCATGAGGCAGTTTTTCAGCCTATGCAGGTTTTAAATGATGGCACAGATCAGCCTATATCTGATGCAGATGTGCATGATGCACTTGAGGATGAGAGACAAGAGATTGAGGGCTCTAGGAATATGCCTAGATGGCTGGTGCAGACTTTGCGTGACAGCAAGTTGGATGCCCCTTTGTCTAGTCGCACTCGTTCTGGCTCTCATGGTGCCTCTTATGCGTCAGATTGTTATGCATTGGCTGTTTCTAGTATGTGCGATGAAAGTGAGCCTGTTTTATTTGATGAGGCACAAAGTTCAGAAAATTGGATGGCTGCTATGCAAGCAGAATACGATGCTATTATGAAGAATGGTACATGGTCTTTATGTGACTTGCCCCCTGGCAAGAAGGCCATTGGCACTAAGTGGGTTTACAAATTGAAGCGTAAGCCTGATGGCACAGTGGATCGCCATAAGGCTAGGCTTGTTGCAAAAGGTTATGCTCAAGAGAAGGGCATTGATTTTGATGAGACTTTTGCTCCCACATGTCGTATGACCACTGTTCGTAGCATCTGTGCATTAGCAGCTCATAATGGTTGGAATGTACATCAGCTGGACATAAAGACTGCGTTCTTAAATGGAGATTTGCATGAGGAGGTGTATGTATCGCAGCCTCGTGGTTTTGTTCAAAGAGGGCAGGAAAACAAAGTGTGCAGGTTAAAAAAGGCTTTATATGGTTTAAAGCAAGCTCCACGAGCTTGGTATGAAAAAATACATGCATATTTGACTGCACATGGGTTTCAGAATAGTCCAACAGAAAGCACTTTGTATGTTAAACGTGTGGATGGTGTACATCTAATCATTGCTCTCTATGTCGATGACATGCTGCTCACAGGACCAAATGAGAGTCATATTGCTGATTTTAAGGCTGATTTGAATGCCTCTTTTGAGATGTCAGATTTGGGGCATTTGCATCATTATTTGGGGATACAATTTAAGCAGTGTGATGGAGGTATTGCTTTGTGTCAGACAAAGTATATTGAAACATTGTTGCGGAGATTTGGCCTTGAAGACTGCAAGCCTATTGCTACTCCAATGGAGACAGGTTTGAAGTTGAGTCTTCATGATGCTGGAGATCACTTTGATGTCACACTCTATCAGACAGCTGTTGGTTGCCTCATTTATGTATGCATTACGAGGCCAGACATTCAGTTTGCAGTCTCACAGGTGAGCAGATTTATGCATAGCCTAGGCATTAAGCATTGGCAGGCAGTGAAGCGTATCTTTCGCTATTTGAGTGGTACTCGGCATCTTGGGTTGTTTTATCCCAAGGGGGGATCATTGCCGCCAGATTTACATGTTTTTTCAGATTCTGACTGGGCTGGTTGTTATGACACACGCGTGTCCACGAGTGGTTTTTGCTTCATGCTTGGAAGCTCATGCATATCATGGTTGAGCAAGAAGCAGCCTACTGTGGCCACTTCTAGTTGTGAAGCTGAGTACAGGGCAGCTTTCACAGCCACGGTTGAGTGTGTGTGGCTCAGACGCCTTATGGCTGATTTGGGTGTTGGGCAGCCATCTGCCACCACCATCTTCACTGACAGTCAGAGCGCATTGGCAGTTGCGCGGAACCCAGTGTTCCATGCTCGTACGAAGCACATTGAGGTGCACTACCATTATGTCAGGGAGAGACTCTCTGCAGGAGAGATCAGTTTGGCTTATGTGCCAACACAGGATAACCTTGCAGACCTTTTCACAAAGGCTCTGCCTCGTGAGAAGTTCGAAGCTTTTCGCAAAGCTTTGGGCTTACTCCCTTTTGTGGATTCGTCCACATAGCTAGACACTTCCCTATACATGAGTGCTAGCTCTTGTTCACCGCATCACTCCAGGGGGGATTTGTTACCATATTATAGTAGTGATGTGTGTGAACACACTTAGGACCGCCGGGGCACTTTTTCCCTCACTAGGAGGTTTTTTCCCCCGTGCATTGTATATACGCCCATTATCTTCTAGGGCTTGTTATCTTTCATTTTTGGCACTCATAATACACTACTGTGTTGTGCTCAAGCTTCCTCATCTTCTTGAAGTTGTGTGTGCATTCCTGCAACCCTAATTCCAACAGACATAAACTCAAAAGAGCCAAAAGCTACACATGATGTAGAAGCATCCACCTCAAAGGTCGCCACAAAACCCATATGTGCAACACATGGTACAAAAGCCCAAAAGAAAATTTGACCTCGTCGCATGGGCAAACATAATGAAAAACTGACAATCCAAAGAAAGTCACAAAATGAAACAAGTTCTAGTATGTCACTAAGTAAGGATGAAACAAGTTTTGACTCTTCACTCAGTGCACCACATAGACCAATCAAGAAACTAGAATCTCCAAATTGATAATAATGATCATATGCAATATGCGAAACGCAAAAAGCAAGCTTAGGACAGCATGCTTAGCTTGGTTGAGTGTCTTATAGGATCACCAGTTGTGATTGAGCCTCATAATGCCAATCCTAAAAAAATAACCAAAATACAAAGCCTAGAGAAGTATCTTTTCCCCTTTCAAGAGGAAGACATTCAGAGTTTGAGACGGATTACAGGAACTATACACTTGAGAAAACACGTGAGGAATTAATTCCCTTAGGAGATTAAAACAATCTCTTAAAACCTCATTTGGAGGAATGCTCTTCTCTCATGATGAAGCCAGCATAACATCAACATTTGTACCTTTAAGGGCTCAACATGAGTTATACCAAGATATAAAGAACTCCATAGAACAAGACTATGAGGATTCGCAGGTTTCCAAGACTTGATTAAAGAATTGTCAGAGGGCCAAGCGTGTCAGTGTACACATTCGGTACTCTTAAAAAAGTTGAGAGCCAAAATGAGGATGAAAGTGAATGGGAATATGAAACAGAAACAGGATCTAAAGCTGAAACAAAAATTGAAACATCCCTGGTTCCTTTGGAAGATTCTATCATGGTATGGTTGGATTTCCCTGCTGCAAGCAATGATGTTAAGCGCAAACACGCATTGATTAGCCCTCGAGCTAGTCATAACATCATGACAATAGACACTTGGGTGTCATTGGGACAACCTAAACTCAATGACACTTGGGTGTCATTGGGACAACCTAAACTCATCCCTACAAACAACAGCCTTGCAAGAGGAGCTAATGGACAAAACATTAAAGTTCCAGGTTACTTTAGCTACACTACTCAAAGAATCGGTAGAGATATGGAATTTACATTCCATGTTACCCTAGATTCCCTTGAGTATGACGTCGCCCTTGGTGGAACTTGGATAGGTGAATCATTGTATTCAATAGGTGAATCCATGCAAACAGTCACCTTAAACACTCCTATAGGCAATGTACAATTGCTATTACAGGAGGAAGAGACCTTGGAGGAGCTGAAACTTCCAACATATCTTACTGAAAAGGTCCCTAGGATTCTGGTTGGATTGGAAATTTCAAATAAAATCACTATAGCTCAAGCATAGCTTAATCCAACATGAGAACACGATCTCATGACCCTCGAGCTATGGGATTTTTTAGGTCAATCAACACTCACGGCACATCCTAAAAGAATTCCCTTTAGGTCAATCAACACTCACGGCACATCCTAAAAGAATTCCCTTTACACAAAGACTTGAACATGCCATGTTTGGGGTAATTTGAACATACAATATATATTGAAACTAACCCCCTTACTTGCAAGTTTTTTGTGGTTGAGTATGTGTTGGAAGCAGATTTGATCTTGGGGTATAAATGGACTATTGCTACCCAAGCACCACTGTGCTTTGGTAGCGATAGAGTCATCATGATGGTCAATGAGATAAAAAGTTATCAATACCATAGTGCAAGGAAGAGGATCCAACTTTAATGGAATTCTATGATGCTAAACACAAAAAGTTACAAGCCTCTTCCATAGAAGCCCCTCTACACAATGACCTACCATCTGCATCAAACGACCGACTCTGATAAAGCATCTACTCCTTCAACCCCATCCTCACCAACAAAGTTGAGTGCCAAAACCTCGCAATTAACAGCCATTCCTGAAGTAGTTTCCCCCACACAACCATCTATCTCTAACAAAGGAACTCAAAGGAAAAGCACCGGAGCCTATGCCTCTTTATCGATAAACCTCACCAAAGGAGACAACCCAATGCTCGAAGGCCTCATCATCGACAACCACTCCACAAGAGACTCTAGCCTCATCATCATTGACAATCCCCATGAGTCTCAAACCTGTAGCCTTCCCCACAACCAAAGTCAAGGAGGGGCCCAAACCTTCCACATTAACCCGAAAGATAACTCCACCAAGACAACCACAATCAAGGTATATTAATAGTATTAAGATGTGGGTGGAGAAGCATCTACTTGCAGCTCAAGGCTACTATGAAGGTGCCAATCAAATTTGGGTGCCTCAACAGTCAAACCCTCTTCCTCAATGCAACACTCAGAGGCCAAAGAAAAAGAAAAGTACTCCACAACACTGTCCACAAAAGCCTATGGGAGTTCCTCAAAGAACTCCCATCAAGTCAACAAGTGTGGGTACCAAAAACAGTACTGCAAGCACAAGGGTACTTCCAAAGATATACCAAAGCCTGGACTCCCAAGCGCATCACAAAGTTTCCTAAGCTTGCACAAAGAAGGAAGCCTCAGCACCAAGCACATCAGCCCACAAGTTTATAATGTACATCAAAGATGGGTGCCTATGCATGTGATTCAACAACAAGGACACTATGATGGTAATCCCATCATATGGTTGCCAAAATTGAAAAATGTGAAGAAAACCTCACCACATCGCCTTCAACCCTAACAACTTTACCTAAAGTTCAAGAATGGAAGCCCAAGTAACACCAAGCAAATCACTCAACCACTCTCATGTGTTCAGCACCTACATAAGAGCTTCTGTGTTCAAGCAAATAACGAGCAGTCTTACCTACTGCCTCAACAACATTTGAGTAACAAATTCAAGAATCAATACCCACATCTACAATGGAGACTTATGAGTGCATCAAGGACAAAATAACAATGCTCTTGTCACCTCTTTGGATGTGAAAAATAAGTGCACAAGAACCTGTTGCACGCAAGTCATGCCCTAGATGACCCATAAAATCAATTAGAATAAAAAACCATCAAGGTCAAAACCTGCAACTTCACGGAATCAAAACCGACAACTTCATGGAATTCCATCTCATGAAATTACACTTCACGGAATTACATCTCACGAAATTACCCTTCACGAAATTCCATCTCATGGAATTACACTTCATGGAATTCCATCTCACGAAATTACCCTTCACAGAATTCCATCTCATAGGATTACCCTTCACGGAATTCTAGTTCACAGCTTGCACTTTCATGGAAACACCATTTCAAGGGATTAACTTTCATGGAAACACCATTTCACGGGATTAACTTTCACGGGTTTAGGCCATTTCACAGAATATCCCTTCACGGTGGCCAAAAAACCAGCAATCTCACGGGATTAGGCCATTTCACGGAATATCCCTTCACGGCCAAAAAACCAACAATCTCACGGGATTAGGCCATTTCACGGAATATCCCTCCACGGTAAAAAAAAACATGTAATCTCACGAGTTCAGGTTTCTCATGAATTATAGTTTCACGGGCTTAAGAACCTTCACTTTTACGATTTAAGCCACATCACGAATTAAGCTATCTCACGCATTAACACTTTCCCAATGATCTTCAATAGCCATTATATATTTGTTAAGTATATTACTTACTATTCTTTTGGCTAAATTAATGTAGCAGCTACTCCATAAGTACATATCCATACTCATGCATAGGAGAACATTTGCACCAAAGCCTCACCATCGATAATTTCTAGGTACATCTTTGGATGGGGAGGCATAGTGGGCGAAAGCCTCAATGGTACAACCCATCGCTTGGAATTTTTCCTTCAAATTACAAACCTCTCCAAATGATGCTACCATCTTCATAAATCATTGATCTTCAATCCTTAGTGAAGATATCTATATTAGCCTCGCACGTCGACGTAATTCTTTCAATCTTCCCAAAACAAATGGCTACTTCAACATAGAGCAGTTCAATAAGAGTCTATATGACTCAATTCTTGTACTTCATGTATATCTGCTTCATAAGAGCACTTAAATATACATAAAAACATAAAAAGCACATGGGCAAAAGAAAACAGGAACAGGTCCTACTCAACAACATTTGACAAGAATCCTTCCACACCAAAGGGACATCATCGAAGGCCAATTTCTTCAAATGATGAATGTCGCTTCAATGAATCAAATGAAGAACTGAGAATCACCATCTCGTTCTAATGATAATGTCTATGTTCTTACGGATCCTTCTCTCTCGTCTCTCCCATTATTAACATCTCTTAGCATCCCCACCACTAATATAAATCAGATGTAGCATTGCTTATGATTGCCAAAAACAAAGTGACCAAAAAGCCCAGAAAAACATGCTCACAAAAATGTAATCATTCACAAAAAACCCTACCCCCCCTCCCCGGTTAGGAATTCCCAATAAACCACTAACCTCTTCATTCACTAACTAGCCTTTCTTATTTCTTCCGGAGGAACAGAGACATTTGAACGTCACTCAACATCAAAGCCATCGATAAAGCTTGTCCATTCTCCCCACACAAAGGTCTTCAACGCAATCACGAGGATGTGATTGCCATTAGGAAGGGGAGATGTTAACCCAATTTTAGGGTTAACAAGATCTATCGCCATTATCTTACATCAAGGAGTCACGATAGATATACCAAATGATCATACATTGAAGATATGAAGCAATAGTGTCCAAAGCTACAACTTGGACCGGCACCCATAATGGTGTGACGGAGTATTTATGGCGATTCCCACTTCAAGAGCGTGTGGTAGCAAGTTAGGATGGAGTCCTAAGTGATGTAATTCATGGATATATTATGAGAGTAGTCATTGTAATAGCATTAGGCCTCTTATGAGCCTAAAGTGTTTGGCCGACCACAGTTTAAGTGAGTGTGAACAGTTATGGCCATGTATATAAGTGAATATCTCTCATAATACAATATACTCTCCCATTGTGTAATTGAGTCTTGCTCTTGCTGATCCTCTTGCTCATCTCTCTTCCTAATGCATGCTAGTGAGTGTGTGTGTGAGTGAAGTGAGGTGAGAGGAGGGACGAGTACCCGTAGTGTAACACGGAGGTGTGACAACGCTCGTGGCGAGAGGCGCGGTGAAATTCCTTCTCAAGGAGTTGTAGAGCTTGGAGACCTCAAGGGTTACGAGCTCTTCCATTGGAAAAATCCTCACGATAGTTGCGGTGGTTCACCAAGTAATCTCTTTTTGGATGTGTTTCAAGGAGGGTTAGAGTGAGCCATAACAGCATGCTAAAAGGAAAAGGTGTCAAACACTTTCTAGGTGGCTAAAGCAGTGATGAGCCCTGTAGTTTACATCCTCAATCAGAGCTACACAAAGGCACCTAAGGGTATCGCTTCCTACTCTAGTAAGAAACCTTCAGTGTCTTATTTGAAAATATTTGGTTGTGAATGTTGTGTGCATATACCAAATGCATCCATCACTTTAGGAATATAATATTCTTCTCTATCCCTATTATTGTACAATTTGGTTGTGAATGTTGTGTGCATATACCAAATGCATCCATCACTTTAGTAATATAATATTATTCTCTATCCCTATTATTGTACAATTTGAGTTTTAAAGTTTCATGTTGTGAAAGATCCTACTTTTTATGAGTGTTCTCTTGTATACACCACACATTGTATCCTCTTATAGGCCCCTGTTATAGGTGGCCGACAAGGCAAGCTTTGCCTCTTGCATTGCCAAGCATCTGTTGATAAGAGAGATTGCTCAGGGAACACCAGTGCAAGTGCACAAGCACGACTGCTACAAGCAAACTAATCAACTCTTGCAACATAGCCAGGTCCCACACAACTGAAAAACAAAGTTAGCAACACCCAAGAAAACTATTCCTCCATACATCCCATACCAAGAGTCTACTACTTCCAGGCTGAGGAGTTCGAGAGGATGCATGGATACATGTTCAAGTTTCATGTCAAAGATAGGTTGGAAAAGCCTATTATGCCATGGTCCCATAAAACTGAGTGTAGTAGACTCATTTTGAAGGAAGCAGACACTAGTAGGCTCCTACACAAAGTAGGCCTCCTGAAATTTTTTAGACTACCATCATGATCCTATAGAAAGTAGGCCTTCTAAATTTTTTAAGACTACCACCATGCTCCTATAGAAAGTAGGCCTCCTGAATTTTTTTAGACTACCGCCATGGGGAACAAATTACTTGAAATGTTTCCAGGTAATGAGCTCTTACGAGCAATGACCGAACTGCCAAAGCCTTTAAGTAGATCTAATCTAGGGCTAGGGAGGGTAGAGGGTCATTCTCAGATTAACCATGGAGGTAGTCTAGAACTCTTTAAGAATAGTAGGAGCGCTTTTGAAGTTGTACAAGGCTTACAAAGAGGAATATGCCCAAGCAGTAATTCAAAATTTTACCAGGCATGTCTATAGAGAATTAGCAAAATTCCTAACATTGGGAGGATGGTACTTGCGGGGTGGTCTCTTGCCTACATGCATCGAGAAGAAAATTGACTCCTCAAGGATAACTCCCCACTTGCAAAGAAGCCCAAAGTAGACGAGATTGTACAAACGATTATCGAGAAGTCTGATGAATGTTGTAGGAAAAATCCAAAATTGAGAGGGATTGACTTAATTATGACCTCAAAATCAGACACATGCTTGGAAAGAATATGCTCTCTGGAGGCTCATAGCCACACGAGAAGGGCAAGGAGCTTGAGGGCCAATCAACACCAAAACTAAAGAGGCCACTACGATAGAAGGGACAAGTATTGTAGTAGGGGGCACATTGTTGAGGTTAAGTGAGTAAGATCAAATGCCTCCAATAACACAAAAGGTGGGACCGATGTCTCTCAATGCCAAGAAAATTGTCGAATGGACGGCAAGAGATGCATGTGGTAGCATGTCTACCCAACTTACAGCCAATGCCTAACTACCGATGGATAACCTGACATCCAAGATGGATGTATCGAGTTGATTTAGCATTTTGCTTTTACTGAGCTATCACATAGATGCACATCATTCAAGCTCAAAAGATTGCTAAAAATTCTCAACACAAATTCTAAATAATACAAGAACAAATTAGATTGTGAGACTCTCATATACATGAGACCTTGAAGTCGTCTAAGAAAATCTCTCATTCCTGAAAAAACAATCTAGAAGTCAATATATGTGCTTGTGTTTTCTATAAAAAAAAGCATATGTTTGTGTGTGTGTGTGTGTGTGTGTGTGTGTGTGTGTGTATATATATATATATATATATATATATATATATATATAAAATCCAAAGTTGTGTGGATGCTTGCTAGGCTAAGCCAAGCCCTTCAAGCTTCATGCCCAAAAAGGACCTCAAGCCAAGCAAAGACAAATTTAGGAATTTTGGGAATTATTCGAGTCCCATTTCTTATAGGATTGGTTGGAAAGTCGGTATTTTTGTGTAGTTTGAGCTAACATCTATTTGTTGGTGCACTCTTGGTGCCATTAGATTATATCTTGACACAACTATTTGGCATATTTGTTTGTAGTTGTATAGATACATACGTCAATGCAACAATATTGAAAGGACAAGGGAAACATGACACTAAACTTAATTGAGATTATACAACACCTTTCATATGAAGAAGAGAATGTTAAATACTATCTCCACTTTGAGACATTGAAGTAAAAACATGGGCTTTATTTAATTTGCCAAAAGAATTCTAAATATCACTTAAAAAGAACCTTAGAAGTGAGAGATCTCTAAAGGGTGTGGTGTTAGAAACAACAAAACAAAAAGTAAATCTCAATGACAGTACAATGTGCTAAGTTTACGATTGATCCACAGATAAAAACCCATCTTAGACACTATATCAAGATTATAAATTATGATATATATGCTCAAATTTGAGGGACATTGAAGTAAAAACATGGGATAATAATGCCAAAGAACACTTGGAAAAGGAACCTTAGAATTGAGGGATCTCCAAAGAGTGTGGTGTTTAAAAACACCAAAAGCAATCAAATTTCAATGAGATTATTACATTCAAGTTTACATCTTAAGTAAAAC
Organism: Cibotium barometz; assembly: GCF_041138505.1. Taxonomy (NCBI): domain Eukaryota; kingdom Viridiplantae; phylum Streptophyta; class Polypodiopsida; order Cyatheales; family Cibotiaceae; genus Cibotium; species Cibotium barometz. Next base: position 358,311 of record NC_141108.1, on the reverse strand, counting down.
ACCATTGAGTTCAAGTATCAATACTCTTCTTTGTAGAAGCAATCAAATTTCAATGAGATTATTACATTCAAGTTTACATCTTAAGTAAAACACCATTGAGTTCAAGTATCAATACTCTTCTTTGTTTCCTTATTATATATGGGGGTGGTGGAACTCTTTTGCTTCTAGGTACATGAGTCACCAATGATTGGTGCCACCTCAATAGTAAGTTTTCTGTACACTTGAAATCAAAGATATATGCTTCAACATATCCTGTTGAAAACAAAATGTATGGTTAATGGACATTCAAAATTTTAAATAAATATATTATGTGCCAACAACAACATAAATTCATCCATGATATGGATGGTCTTAAACCTTCATAGACAAACGCTCCAATACCTCAGAAGTTCAACCAAAAAAATAAAAGAGCGAGTATATTGTCAATGCTAAATTTCATCAAATTTATTGAATATGATGTATAAAAGATTTTTACTGTTGAGATAATTGACTCTATCCAAATTAAATTATAATATTCATAGCCTTACACCTTGACAAGGCAATATCTTCAATAAAAACAAACACATCTTCATTGCAATCGAATTGCAAATATTGACAAAAGAGATAATCAAATGACAGTAAGTTTGGAGGCATTTGATTGCTTGATACAATAATGTAAAGATTTGGCTCATACAATCCAAAAATTAAACCCATCTAGGCACATTGTTTTGGCCAAAGCCTAAGTTTATCTTATGGGCTTTTAGTACAAAATGGCTCCAAACATTCTGCACCCAACAAGTCTTGATATTTGTGCAGATCCCATACTTCAAACTGCACGTTTAGACCTCAAAAATGGTTTCCTTCGACCTGCAACAACTAGTATGAGTTAGGTTGGAATCTGATTATATAGTCACTCAATGTTTAATGAAACCAGACATTATCCTACCCATAAGCTCAAGTAAGCCTTTTGTAGCCTTGATATGTATGCTTTTGCTGCAACTCCATTTATGAGATGACCACGATCATATCCCAAAGCGAGTAGCATAAGCAATAGCGTGTTGATCACTCAAAATCCTTCTTTTGTAACACACTTTTAACAAGCTTAGCTGGTCTTTGGATAGTAATGGTACTCTAGCTTTGGATGCCAACATTGCTAGATCCTTGCTTATGGATTCTACTTCTCTTTTTTCCGAGGCTCTTGATTAACTTTCAGGGAAGAGACAGTTGTCTTTTGGATTAACACATCCCTTGAAAGGGCTATCATCAATAAGAAATGTATTCTTCTTATTGCAAATATCTTGGCACTGATTCCAAACCTTGAGTAAAGGTTTAAACATAGCCTCAACAGTAGGCTTATCTGGCCTATACACTTTTTGAAGATTATGGATATAACATTCTTCTTGTCCCCACACCATAAAGAAATGATATTTCTTATGTGCATACTGTTGAAGAGTGTTTACATAGGCACAAACATTCTTGTGTAGCATGGCGGACCAAATATTGGTTGCAAAAGTCTCTTGAAGCTCTTCATTAACCTTGAAGATGTTGCAAAGCTGAATCATCGATGTGATCTACCTCCACCATGTTGTCTTCATTATTTCTAGCATTTGAATCATGAGAGTTGATCTCTCTAGTAGGGCTTTCATGATGATGTTCTAGTTGAGCAATGTTATCTTCATCTTTTCCTTCTTTGTATATATCTGTAAGATTAAAATAAAATGCTATTACTTTTAGGATTTAAATAATACACCAAGGATAATACTAGTCATTTTTATATCTACACATATACTTTGTATCCAAACTTAGATTACTCAACATTGAGTGATGTACCATAATGAATTAGGAACCATATTACATGCCAAGACTTTCACATAAGGGTCAAACTTGAGTTTGAGCCTCACTTACAAGGGCAAAGTAAAGATCGCTCAACTTGAGATTGTGCCTTGTGTTAGAAGACATCCCCAAGGTTGGACATAAGTGGAGGTACGGCTCAAACTTAATTTTGAGCCTCACCGCTACACTAGGATATGGAATAAGTGTAATTTCTTAATAGTAAGTGTGCATCATCATTTGTATTAGGCTCAAACTTAATAGTGCTACACTAGGATATGGAGTAATTTCTTAATAGTAGTAAGTGTGCATCATCATTTGTACCAGTCAGACGTTGGCATGAAATAAAGGATAAGTAGAATAGCAATATGCACTTTAATAGAAAAATGTTAAAAGTGAATCCAAAAAAGCCAATGTATTAATCAAAAGACTAATAATTATTTCAACAAATCCACACTTTGGACAAGACCTATGTTAATATTAGTAGTTGATAAGCTCCTTTCAATGATCACCATTCGTTGTACATTCATAAGCACTATCAATGCACTTTTCTACCTTTCTTTGGTTGAGAGATTGATGGGCTATGAGCATGGTAGAGTGCTTTGCCTTTCTCTTCTTTGTAAGTGCTTGCTCCTCTTCTTGCACCTGAGAGCCTACCATGTCTTCAGCTGCTATTGTGCATACATCAAGGACTTTTGTTTTGTCACCCTCCTTTTTATGTTTTGAAGAAGTTGCACCAGCATTTCTAGATGCTTCAAGTGCACTATTCACTATGGCCCTGCCTTTTTTCTCCACAATTTTCCTAACTTGAATGGTTGTTGTCTCCTTTTCACGTATGGACTTTTTTCGTAAATCCAAAGCCTTCTTTGTATGCCTCACCGCTTTCACCAGGTCCTCCACATTATCCACCCCTGAGTTGTTGTTTCGAGAGCATCCAGAGTAAAGATTGGTGCACCATGTGGTTGCGAGGTAGCGGGCGCTCTGCTAGCTTCCATTCCTGTGAAGCACAAAAAAAGTTTCAAAACCTTAGAAAAAAATGGATTTAAATGCTACATATCAAATCAAAACCTATCAAACTTAAGAAACTTAATGCATGCTACAATTATTGATGCTTCACTTAGTTTTCTTGAATAGCGGGGGCCTCACTTGCATTTACTTAATCCATATAAAAGCTCGACTTAAGCTGGGAGCCTAGATCTAAGTTGTGCACTCATATGCTAGGGGTATGCTAGCATAGAGAGGCAAAGCTCAAACTCAAGTTTGAGCCTTAAGGCATGTATGGGAGGCTTGAACTTAAGCTGGAGTCTAGATACAAGTTGTGCACTCATATGCCAGGGGTACACTAGTATATTGGAGCCTTAAGGCCAAGTTCCATATAGGGGAAATCCGAACTTAAGCTAGAGCCTAGATCCAAGTTGTGCACTCATATGACAGGGGTACACCAGTATATAGAGACAAGGCTCAAGCTCAAGTTCGAGCCTTTAGGCCAAGTTTTATGTAGGAGAGGCTCGAACTTAAGTTGGAGCCTAGATCCAAGTTGTGCACTCATATGCTAGGGATACGCTAGCATAGATAGGCAAGGCTCCAACTCAAGTTGGAGCCTTAAGAAATGTAAAGTCAAGCATGGAGAATGAGCCTTAACACATAAGTTCCATGTAGGGGAGATTCAATCTAAAGTTCGAGCCTTAAGGCTGGTGTACACTAGCATGGAGAGCAAAGGCTCCAACTCAAGTTCGAGCCTTAAGGTCGGGGTACACTAGCATGGAGAACGAAGGCTCAATCTGAAGTTCGAGCCTTAAGGCCGGGGTGCACTAGCATGGACAACAAAGGCTCAAACTCAATTTCGAGCCTTAAGACCGGGGTGCACTAGCATGGAGAGCAAAGGCTCAAACTCAAGTTCGAGCCTTAAGGGGGGTGCACTAGCATGGAGAGCTAAGTCTCAAACTCAAGATCGAGCCTTAAGGCCGGGGTGCACTAGCATGGAGAACGAAGGCTCAATCTGAAGTTCGAGCATTAAGACCGGGGTGCACTAGCATGGAGAGCAAAGGAGCAAAGGCTCAAACTCAAGTTCGAGCCTTAAGGTCGGGGTGCACTAGCTTGGAGAGCAAAGGCTCAAACTCAAGCTCGAGCCTTAAGGCCGGGGTACACTAGCATGGAGAACAAAGACTCAATCTAGGTCGAGCCTTAAGGCCGGGGTACACTAGCATGGAGAACGAAGGCTCAATTTGAAGTTTGAGCCTTAAGGCCGGGGTGCACTAGCATGGAGAGCAAAGGCTCAAACTCAAGTTCGAGCCTTAAGGCCGGGGTGCACTAGCATGGAGAACGAAGGTTGATTAGCACCTTCGTAGTAGCCTTGAGCAACAAGTAGCTACTTCTCCACCCACATTTTGATACCACTGAAGTTCGAGCGTTAAGGCTGAGGTGCACTAGCATGGAGAGCAAAGGAGCAAAGGCTCAAACTCAAGTACGAGCCTTAAGGCCGGGGTGCACTAGCATGGAGAGCAAAGGCTCAAACTCAAGTTCGAGCCTTAAGGCCGGGGTGCACTAACATGGAGAACAAAGACTCAATCTAGGTCGAGCCTTAAGTCCGGGGTACACTAGCATGGAGAACGAAGGCTCAATCTCAAGTTCGAGCCTTATGCACTAGCATGGAGAGCAAAGGCTCAAACTCAATTTCGAGCCTTAAGACCGGGGTGCACTAGCATGGAGAGCAAAGGCTCAAACTCAAGCTCGAGCCTTAAGGCCGGGGTGCACTAACATGGTGGAGAACAAAGACTCAATCTAGGTCAAGCCTTAAGGTCGGGGTACACTAGCATGGAGAATGAAGGCTCAATCTGAAGTTCGAGCCTTAAGGCCGGGGTGCACTAGCATGGAGAGCAATGGCTCAAACTCAAGTTCGAGCCTTAAGGCCGGGTTGCACTAGCATGGAGAGCAAAGGAGCAAAGGCTCAAACTCAAGTTCGAGCCTTAAGGCCGGGGTGCACTAGCATGGAGAGCAAAGGCTCAAACTCAAGTTCGAGCCTTAAGGCCGGGGTGCACTAACATGGAGAACAAAGACTCAATCTAGGTCGAGCCTTAAGGACGGGGTACACTAGCATGGAGAACAAAGACTCAATCTAGGTCGAGCCTTAAGGACGGGGTACACTAGCATGGAGAACGAAGGCTCAATCTCAAGTTCGAGCCTTATGCACTAGCATGGAGAGCAAAGTCTCAAACTCAATTTCGAGCCTTAAGACCGGGGTGCACTAGCAAAGGCTCAAACTCAAGTTCGAGCCTTTAAGGCCGCCGGGGTGCACTAGCATGGAGAGCTAAGGCTCAAACTCAAGTTCGAGCCTTAAGGCCGGGGTGCACTAGCATGGAGAACGAAGGCTCAATCTGAAGTTCGAGCCTTAAGGCTAGGGTGCACTAGCATGGAGAGCAAAGGAGCAAAGGCTCAAACTCAAGTTTGAGCTTTAACGCCGGGGTGCACTAGCATGGAGAGCAAAGGAGCAAAGGCTCAAACTCAAGTTTGAGCCTTAACGCCGGGGTGCACTAGCATGGAGAGCAAAGGCTCAAACTCAAGTTCGAGCCTTAAGGTCGGGGTGCACTAACATGGAGAACAAAGACTCAATCTAGGTCGAGCCTTAAGGCCAGGGTACACTAGCATGGAGAACGAAGGCTCAATCTCAAGTTCGAGCCTTATGCACTAGCATGGAGAGCAAAGGCTCAAACTCAATTTCGAGCCCTAAGGCCGGGGTGCACTAGCATGGAGAACAAAGACTCAATCTAGGTCGAGCCTTAAGGCCAGGGTACACTAGCATGGAGAACGAAGGCTCAATCTCAAGTTCGAGCCTTATGCACTAGCATGGAGAGCAAAGAAATTCAAGTTCGAGCCTTAAGGCCGGGGTGCACTAGCATGGAGAACAAAGGCTCAATTTGAAGTTCAAGCCTTAAGGCCGGGGTGCACTAGCATGGAGAGCAAAGGAGCAAACTCAAGTTCGAGCCTTGTTGAAATTTGAGCATAATGATGAGCTATAGTGGATCAAACACTAGAATCAACATCATTAACAAAGTGATTAACAAATGATTAAGATGTAATTAGTGAGTAATTAGCAAATAGATTAATGTAGGCATGGATACTCAAAAACCAGCAAATTCTCATTAGGGCTATGCCTCAATTTATAGAGTTTACATCAAGCATCAAATCCCATTGATTTCTCCATGATTCACTCCTAGAATATCTCCACCTTTTGCCTGATTCTCTCCACCTCTTCTCTTTTCCCTGAATATCTCCCAGAATAACTCCACACTCCTAAATTCTCTCATGCTACCCTTTATTCTCTCCCAGTAGATTCTTCTCACCTTTTCACAGGTTCTTTCACATTTACATCTTCTCTTTTACAGCCTCTAACCAAGGGTTTGTTCCCACACACACCCTATTCACTTGTATTTTCAACACCTCCCCTCAAGTGAATACTCCTAGTACACCTAGACCCTATAACAAGTTTGCCTTACTTGATAGTCCGCGACCAGTGTCTACTCCTCCCCTCAAGTTATCTCAGCACACCTGGACCCTGTATCAAGTTTCTTTCTTACTTGACAGTCCGCGACCAGTGCCTCAAGTCCCTAAACTCCATAGTCCTTGACACTCTCTCTCTCTATGTGTCCAAGGCTACTATAAGTGCCCGTGACCTTGACTAAAGTGCTCACACATACATCTACCATGTGGCCTACATCATCAGTGGCTCAGAGGTGGTTTTACTTTATTGGGGCAGGTTACATTGGGTTGTGGGGTCTCTCTCTCTCTCTCTCTCAGAGATTTTCACATGGCTCCTCACTCTTTGGAGCCTCACATCTTCTCTTGTCTTCAGTCTTCTTGTCGGTCGTGGGTGGCAGCTTCTCTCCACGCATTCGTCTCTTCTTTCAGTCTTCTTGGGGTAGCTTCTCTTCTTGTGGCAGCTTCTCATCTCGTGTCCATGTCTTCCTTCAGCTTTTCTTCTTGGTGTGGATCCTCTTCTTGGAAAGAGATATTCTTCTTCTTTCATGGCTGGGGCCATGAGCTCGCCCGTCAGGTCATTTTGCTCCATGTGAGCAACATGTTTCAATGTTTTGCTAACAGTTCCTTTGGGCTTTTTATGTTTATCTTGTATCATTATGCAATGCAAACCCAAAATTATGCGGGAGGTCTTACCTCTTGCCTTAATCTGGACAAGGGCAGTGTCTATTCCCATTTTTACACTGATGCAATGTGCCCAATACATAATATGTATTTGAGTGAGATTTACAGGCATTAACCAAAGGTTAAATGCAAAATGATGATTTTCACAAATTTATCAGTACAATTTTACCAGAAATTACACTAAATCAAGGGTAACCAATTTGTACGCGGGATGGTTGGAGTATCAAACCAACTCCGATTTTCAATCTGAAGCTTTAGGGATCTGTATCAGATACCTAATGGTTAATTTGAACCCTCAATTGTACCAAAGTACAGTGATTAGCACTGATTAACCACTGATTAGCAAATTAATGCTCTGGTTTGTGTGCAGAAAACAGAGTATGCGGGGAGTCCAGATTTGGTGCCTTCCACTTCAAATGAGCTCTAATGCTTTCAAAGGCATCAATAGCAATGAGTCTAGTAGAGGATTAAGCCAAGAAACACAAGATTTGACCAAATATTGAAAGCTTAATCTCTGTTTTACCAAAGTCACCTGCAGATTTGATGAAGAGCTTGGATCTCACTGTAGACTTGATGAAACTCAATTTTGTCTTCACCAACTTGTAGAGCATGCTTGAATACACCTTGGGCTAAGAGGAATTAGAAAGATTTGACTTGATGAAGCAGCAATGGCAAAAATTCCTCAGAAAAATAGCGCCCAGTAATCGAGCTCCCACCGGCGTTCTGTGCTGAATTGGGCCACAAGCTTTGAGGTGTGTGTAGCCCTATGAGTCTACTAGGAGTACCTAAACTAATGTTATGTGTGCAAGGAGAATGGAGTCCTCCATTGGCTGGGGGTGAAGGGGGAAGTGAAAAACTAACTAAAAATTTGATTATTTGCTAATTATCTACTAATCCTAATTAATTAACTAATGAGCTCATAAACCTAATTGATTCTAGGCATGGCTCTGATACCATGTTGAAATTTGAGCATAATGATGAGCTATGGTGGATCAAACACTAGAATCAACATCATTAATAAAGTGATTAGTAAATTATTAAGATGTAATTAGCGAGTAATTAGCAAATAGATTAATGTAGGCATGGATACTCAAAAACCAACAAATTCTCATTAGGGCTATGCCTCAATTTATAGAGTTTACATCAAGCATCAAATCCCATTGATTTCTCCATGATTCACTCCCAGAATATCTCCACCTTTTGCCTGATTCTCTCCACCTCTTCTCTTTTCCCTGAATATCTCCCAGAATAACTCCACACTCCTAAATTCTCTCATGCTACCCTTTATTCTCTCCCAGTAGATTCTTCTCACCTTTTCACAAGTTCTTTCACATTTACATCTTCTCTTTTACAGCCTCTAACCAAGGGCTTGTTCCCGCACACACCCTATTCACTTGTATTTTCAACAGCACTAGCATGGAGAACGAAGGCTCAATCTGAAGTGAGCCTTAAGGCCGGGGTGCATATCATGGAGAGCAAAGGAGTAAAGGCTCAAACTCAAGTTCGAGCCTTAAGGCCGGGGTGCACTAGCATGGAGAGCAAAGGAGCAAAGGCTCAAACTCAAGTTCGAGCCTTAAGGCCGGGGTGCACTAGCATGGAGAGCAAGGGCTCAAACTCAAGTTCGAGCCTTAAGGCCGGGGTGCACTAGCATGGAGAACGAAGGCTCAATCTGAAGTTCGAGCCTTAAGGCCGGGGTGCACTAGCATGGAGAGCAAAGGAGCAAAGGCTCAAACTCAAGTTCGAGGCTTAAGGCCGGGGTGCACTAGCATGGAGAGCAAAGGCTCAATCGAGCCTTAAGGCCGGGGTGCACTAGCATGGAGAACGAAGGCTCAATCTAAAGTTCGAGCCTTAAGGCCGGGGTGCATAGCATGGAGAGCAAAGGAGCAAAGGCTCAAACTCAAGTTCGAGCCTTAAGGCCGGGGTGCACTGGCATGGAGAGCAAAGGCTCAAACTCAAGTTCGAGCCTTAAGGCCGGGGTGCACTAGCATGGAGAACAAAGACTCAATCTAGGTCGAGCGTTAACACATAAGCTCTATGTAGGGGGGCGAATGGGGGGAACTCTTGTCATTTAGATTGGCTTAAAAAACATGTCAATTGGTGGAAAGAGCACTTGCAAGAGAAAGGAGACCAAAGTGATTATGCTAAGTGGATCAATCCGGTCCTTGCTTATCGGGAGAATCTTATGCTAAACATGCAGACCCCTAGTGCAAGGGAAGACGTTGGATTTCATGACTTTTAGCCAAGGAGTGTATGCAAAAAAGCTGAGCCTCTTAACCTTCAAGTGGAGGATGATGTAGATGAAAGGTTTGATGTAAATGAGGACCATTATTGTGGTCCAATGCGCAACAGACCTGCTGAAGAGTTCAACCCGACTCTTGATGTGTCTAAAGGAGATTTTGTGCTTGTACAACCTTGTGATGCAAATTACCCAATATGGTTGGGAGTGACAACAAATGATGTTGATCAAAACAACAACTCGATAAACTGCCTACAAGTTCAGATACAATATTGGGCACCAATTTTAAAGAAGAAGAATGCAAGTGATGTGGAGGTTTATAAGGATTGCTGGAAAAATTATTGGTGAGAGAACAAAAATGATCCTCAGTGCTGGGAAGACACTAGCTGCATCATTTGGGCATGGAAGCCCAAGGGTGGACGACTTCCAGAGAAAATCAAGATCCAAAGGCTATGATACTCAAGGCTAAACAGAATCAATTGAATCAACATGAAAGTGAGGCACCATCACATGTCAGTGCAGTTGAGCAAGTTAGCACATGGGCAACTAGCTTCGTAATCTTTTAGCAATGTTGTATGAAGCTACCAAACTTATAGTTCAATCATTATTCAGATTGTGAGGCTTTCTTAAGCTTTTAAATTTATGGTTCACCCATTGTTCAAGAATTTTGATTCAATACAGACGGTGATCTTTTTAATTCTATCACCTAGTCTTTCTTACAACTTAAAGTTACATTGAATATCCCTTATTTGTTAAAGTTTCTATGTTATGGTCAACGGGAGGCTATGTGATATAAACAAACTTAATTCTTGGTGTGCATGTGTGTGTGTGTGTGTGTGTGTGCAGGCAAATTTACATCCCACCAACATCATATATACTTGTTACAAATGTACAATAGTACATAAATCATATCGCATTATTCAAATGCTTGTTGAGAACATCCAATAATAAATCTTGCATATCGCACAGTAAACATTGTATTGGATCTAACAAAGAATTGTTCCAAAGTTGTGCATATTTCCCAAAATTCCTAAATTTGAGTTAGCAGGCCACTGCCGCTAACTTGCTGGGTGACCAAACAACCAAAATGACCACACAAAAATTCCTTGTTTGCAATGCATCCTATATATATAAAACCATAGAGCCTATCACACCGACATATAACCAATACATCACCTTTTTAGTTCTTTCATGCCATGCTTTATATGTTTGCAAAACAGTTGTGGGGTGGGATTTTCTTCAGCAATCTTTGGCTCCTTTTCATTACCAGTGATGATGATCTCCCAATATCCTTTTCCTATGAGGAAATTGGTCATCTTGAACTTGCATGCTTGAAATTTCTTATTGTCCAGCTTCTCGCTCACAATCTAGGATATTCTCGCAGACATGATTACCTCAATAACTTACAAAATAGTGCTTATAAATACTTGTGCACTTACAGCAAACTTGCAATCTTTAATAGAGTAGTATCGTACATTTGCAACTGTTTATGAAATAGTCACACAAAAATACATCCACCAATAACCTGCAAATCTCATATTTTTTTGCATAGAACATTCTATAACCAAATTTCTATCGTAACTACGAATTTGGGCATACACAGTCAAACTTGACACTTTCATAGAGGCCTATACGAAAAACTTGTAGAGTCAAAATGAGGACCGAAACATGCCCGAATGTCGAAATGCAAAAACTTTAGGAGGAAGATGCCTTGATTTGAGATAATAATCTCCGTTTCTACCTATAGCATATCTACCCAAAGGTGTTGCTCCAAAATCAAAGAGGGAAAGAGATGGAAATACCCTTACTCATGTACTGCTTCCTTGCTTGTGTCTCTTGAGCTTACTTCCTTGCTTGTCTCTCTTGAGCTCTTCACATGAACTGGAACTCTAATACCCTGAGAATAATGTAGGGGAGAGGGAGGGCTTGATCTTATGGTAAGTAAACACATACACATAAGCGTAGACAAGTACACAAGTGAGATGGATAAGTAAACACATACACATAAGCGTAGACAAGTACACAAGTGAGATGGATGACTAAGTTTTGTTCTATTCAGCTATGGTGGAACTCTAATACCCTGAGAATAATGTAGGGGAGAGGGAGGGCTTGATCTTATGGTAAGTAAACACATACACATAAGCGTAGACAAGTACACAAGTGAGATGGATGACTAAGTTTTGTTCTATTCTCTTGAAGGTCGAATGCAAGTTAGGCTGTCAGCTATGGTGGGTGGAACTTCATGGTGGGGGGGGGGAGAGAGAGAGAGAGAGAGAGAGAGAGAGAGAGAGAGAGAGAGAGAGAGAGAGAGTAATATGTAACAAAGCTTAAGAGAGAAAATATGCATGACTATGTACCTTCACAAAGTACAATGCATTTTTATAAGCTTAGAAGTAGCCTTATCTTTTCACACACACATTGGACACAGGTCTCACACAAGACACTCAAACACACACTAGTGACATATGGCACATAAATTTATCTTATCCAAATATAAGGGGTTCACACCTAAGCAGATGGGAACACACTCATACATATGAACAAGACTGAAACACACATTTAAGCCCTTTTAGAGACTATTTACACACACATAAGTGGGGACACAAATAATGGTTTACACACAATACCAAACATGCACATGAAGCTTTGAAATATCCAACAAACCCCCCTTTAGAGTGAAGGTGGTGAGACCCTCATGCAAAAGGTTACTACCACCTATCCCATCCACCCTACCTCAGAGCTAGACTCACCAATGCACCTCCCATGCCATGGTCATAGAGTCTCCTCCTATCAAGGAAAGAACAAGTGTAGGAAGGCCAATACGTTGTCACCCCGTGGATCCTAACTGGGATAAAATGGAAAAATATGGAGCCTTTTATAACACAAGGTTGTTCACAACACATAAACATCAAACATTTATTACATCTCATTTTGGTGGACTCCAAGATAGAGGACCCATGACACTTACTCACATAAAAAACATGGAGCCTTTTATAACAGGGGATTTTTTTTGGCAATAAATTTTAGGTGAGTAGTTTGGAAGGGACCAACAAAATCCTATGAGCTCAAGTCAACCAGAAATGCCTATTGATACAAACTAGGTATTTCAGAAAGAAGTTGCAAAAAGGATCAAGAAAGCACTAGATATTAATGCACAAGCTACACAAGTGCAAGTGATTCAATCTTCCAAACGTGAGGCTTTCACCATTGAGATGTTTGGAGAAGGTTCTCATGTGGGAAGTTATGATATGCACATAAAAATGCATCCATCATGCTCATGTCCAGATTTTTTGGGAAGAATCAAAATTTAAAAACCCTCCTTAGCACATGAAAGCACTTGTACTTTATGTATATGAGATGGGATTAAGCCAAAATGAAAATATGTTTATCCACCAACCAGTTTTGATAGAAATAGAGGTAACTCGAATGTCTATCCAGAGAACAGAGAAAAAAATATTTATTTTGTGAGCTTGTGCACCATGCATAGGTATGCTAAAAAGATTACATTTGAATTGTCCTATTTACTACCATGTGAGCTTGTGCACCATGCATAGGTATGCTAAAAAGATTACATTTGAATTGTCCTATTTACTACCATGTGGTGGGTATTAATGAAAGATATAGTTTCATCCCCGAGCTTTGCCATCCCATAGAGATGCTACGATGATTAGGTGATGAGTGAGGTCGAGGATCCTAGAAGAACTTGCCTGAAAAAAGGTTGAGGTTTGTGCCCATGGTGGTTAGATTATGCCAATGAGACATACCCTCCCTAATGAGGAGGCCTTGTGGAAAGGTACAGTCCCACTCCTTGCTCCATGTGATATATTGCATGCCTTGTATAATTCAAAATTCCTTTAACATGATTTTGTGATGTAGATTTACAACACCCTAAGCAATCTAGAGCCGAAGGATTAAAACAACCTACTGTCCATGGCAAAAAAGGTTCAAGAAGTGCAGGCAATATTGCCTGTAAATGTTGCAAGCAAGACAAAGAGTACCACAATTACTAGATAGCTCAACTCTCGTAAGTGTCGTTCCACCTCGATCCTTCTTAGATCTAACTCCACTTTCTCTGAGGTGGGGAAGAATACTTGACCCCTCCTCGGCGCACTTTCCATGTCCCATCTCATTTGGGGGGTGCCGGTGTTCGACAGCCCTTGAATTTAACGTTTGGATGGGCACTTCTTGTCTTGGACCAAGTCCAGCACTAGTTGACAGGCCCATGCCAGCAGATTACACTTCTTCGTTCATGACTAGTTTGGAGACTAAAAAATCCCCAAGCAATATCAATGATACCACTGGATCTAGTTGGGGAGGGTGGTTTCTCCTCTTCCCCAAACCCAGAGTACCTCAGCCCTTCTTCCATGGACTCTTCGCTACTAGTTTCAACGGTGGTCAGGTTCCTTAAGACACTCAAGTGAGTGCTTACTGAGTGACCTGAACCCACACTTTTTTGATAGGAAGGTCCTGGTGGGTGATTTGATGCATTATCATCACGTGTAAGATCGTCTCCAATAAGCTTTTGAGATCTTAAGTGCATGTATGTATGATTTGATAAGCTACTTTGATGACCCAATTTTCACTGGGTAAGAAGCATTATTGGCACATGTGACAGTATTCCCATTAGGGACAGCCTCAAGACAAGTGAACATATCATGATGCGAGGTAATGTGCTTTGTAGCACCACTGTCAAAATACCATACATCAGAGTCAACAGAAACTGCCAAACATGCATCATGTATAGATGGGGGTCAAACTGGCAATACATGCTAAACACCCATTCTGTATCCTGCACAGCATTTGCAGAATCTGCATTTGTAGAAGCATCCGCTATTGTGGCTGCATTTGACTCTTTCTTCTTTGCCTCTTTAGCCTTTAGCTTAGGGCAATTCTTAATGACATGATCAGTTGCCTTACAATAGTTGCACTTGATTTTTTTCTTGCCTTTATCAAGAGCCTTCTCAGACCTATTGTTGCTACCTGTGGAAGGAGAAGAAGTTGCAGACCTACTAATAGGGGAAGAAACAGTGGATGGGGCTGCCTTACCACTTCTTCTCTGCTGGGCAGCAACAAATGCCTGATCAACTGCACGTTGCCTAGCCCTGTTTTGCCAGACTGCGCTTCTTGCAAGAGCTTGTTAACTAAAGTATCATACTTGACAACATCAGGTCTGTCCTCAGTAATAACAAGTCTCCACGTGGAAGCAAAACTCTGATATGACTCAGATAAAGCATCAAGAACAGTCTGCACAAGAGAATGATCAGGAATAATCTCACCTGCAGAAATCAATTGTTCCTTGAGATCTTTAATCTCAGCAAGAAAAACATTCATGTCATCATCTTCCTGCATAATCTTCGATTCTATCTCTTTACGCAGGTAAGAGATTTTTGCCTCGTTACGACCTGCATACAAACCAGCTAGAACATCCCAAGCCTATTTTGCTGTTTTAGCTGAACGAATATGTGGAGTGATGTTACGTTTGACAGAAAGTGTAATCAAGGCATGAGCCTGTGCATCTTTACCATCCCAACGAGCTTGTTTCAGCAGTGGGTAAAAGAGCAGCAACAGTAGAGCTGCTAGAAACCTGCAACATCCTCAACAGATCCTACATCCACAGAACTTGGACGTACATCCATACCCTGCACAATGTTCCACACTCCTTTTGCAACTAAAACATACTGCATCATGTATGCCCAAAGTGGGTAGTTGCTGTCTCCATCCAATTTGTCATCAGTAGACAGCATGCGAAATACATCATTGCTGTTATCAGCCATGGCCACTGAGACTGAAACTAATGCAAAAGCTACCTGTAATGAAGCAAAGACTGAACAGAAAACAACTCGTGCTATGTAGCACGGTCCACAATAGAATACGTATGCCTGTTTTGTAGAAAACTGCACTGTCGAAATTTATGCACAAAATGACGAAAACACCTGTATAGAACTTGTAATGCAAAAATGGAGCCCGAAACGACCTCAGATGCAATTTCTGAGAACAGGAAGTCCTACGGTTTATGTGCTGAGTATAGGGACTTGCAAGCGCTCGTAAAAGCTCACCTCAATCGAAGAACGCGAGTCGGAGGGTGCTAGCGGCGTAGCCCTGGGAGCTGATGCCTGCTCTGATACCAATTGTTGGAATTAGGGTTGCAGGAAAGCACACAAAGCTTGGAGAAGAAGAAGAAAGAATGCACACAACACACAATGTATTAGATTGTGTCAATGTACCAAGATAAGTTAGCCCTAGAATGATGGGCATATATACGAGCCGGGGAAAAAAACCTCCTAAAGAGGGAAAAAGTGCCCCGGCGGTCCTAAGTGTGTTCACACACATCACTGCCTATATATATGGCAACAAAAACCATTCTTTTCAAAAACAGAAAAGAGATCTATTCTACACTAAGTCACCATCAAATTAACATCTTTTTCATGGAAAACCATTAATCAAAACAATGGGCAATGGGTAATGCATAGATTAGAGAAAAAACGATGGAAAAATCCAAGGGATGGCTCCCCAGCGATGGTGCCAAAACTGTTATGGCTCACCCTAACCCCCCTTTAAACACATCCAACAAGAGGATATTTCCAATGGCCGAGCTCGTAACCCTTGAGGTCTCCAAGATCTACAACTCTTTGAGAAGCAATTGCACCGCACCTCTCGCGAGCGTTGTCACACCGTTGAGTTGCACTACGGGTACTCATCCCTCCACTCACCTCACATCACTCACACACACTCACTAGCATGTATTAGGGAGAGAGATTAGAAAGATGATTAGCAAGAGTAAGACTCAATTGCACAATGGGAGAGTATGCTGTATTATGACAGAAATTCACTTATATACATGGCCATAAGTTTTCACACTCACTTAAACTGTGGCCAACCGGGTAGTTTAGGTTCATAAGAGGCCTAATGATATTACAATGACTACTCTCATAATATATCCATGAAGTACATCACTTGGGACTTCATCCTACATGTTACCACATGTTCTTCAAGCCGGAATCGCCATAAATACTCCGTCACACCATTTACGGGTGGCCGTCCAAATTGTAGATTTGGACACCATGGCTTCATATCTTGAATGTACGACCCTTTGGTGTATTTACCTTGACTCCTTGATATAAGATAACGGTGGTAGCTCTTGTTAACCCTAGGAATGGGTTAAGAATCCCCCCCCATTGAACATCATTTACAATGCCGGTGCTAAGCTATAGATGCTTGGCCAGTCAGTTTAGGCTCGAGGGCTAGGGCAAAGAGCCTATAAGGCTCTTGGTGTGTCATGTGAGGCTTTAATTAGCTAATTGTGTCAAAAAGAATTTAAAAAGCCCTAATTTTTAGGGTTTTTAGAGGCTTGAAATTGATGTTAATGGATCAATTTTACCAAAATCCTCTAATTAATTAATGCTGGAGTGTTTAATTAGAGGATTATCACCTTGATTTGAAAAATACCCAAAGACATTGAGGTCTGGCAAGTGTCACAAGTGTTAGATGGAATCTTCATTTCTCAGCAAAAGTATACAGGAGAAAGTCTAAAGGCATTTATCATGCTGAGTGCAAGTAAGTGTGGTTATACCTATGGAGCTTAATGCAAACCTGTTTGTGGAAGATGCTTCTCCACTTGTGGATGTAAAGGAGTACATGAAGTTAGTGGGGACTTTGATCGTTATGTGCAATATATGGCCTGATATCAGCTTTGTAGTTGGTGTCCTTAGTAGGTTCTCTAATCACCCCCGAGAGAACCATCAGAAGGCTGGTGTTAAAATACATCAAAGGTACCATTAGGTATGGCATCACTTACAAATCCGGCAATTCCTTGACTGGGATTTGTGACTGATTGGGTAGGAGATTGTGATAGCGAAATTGGTTTCTAGTTACTCTTTTCTTATTGGGTATGGAATTATATCCTGGATTAGCAAGAAGTAATCTACAGTGGCACTTTCTTCTATATAGGCTAAGTAAGGCAACATACATGGTGATCGCCAAGGACTAGTGTTTCATGCTCATGCATGAAGCACATTGAGATAAAATATCATTCTGTGAGTTAGCTTATTATGGATGGAGAGGCGGAGCTTGTCTACTACCCAACGATAGAGAATTATACATACATTTTCACAAAGGCTTTGGGGGGAGAGCTGGTGGAGTGCCATCTTCATCGACTCAGTGTGTTGGATCGAAGAGGTAGTTCACCTATAAGGGGGGGTGTTGGAAAAATCATTTGCTCAATGCTCCACCCTCATGTTGTTTGTTTTTATGGGTGACAAATCTGCTCTATTTTGTAAGGGCCCCTTTATGAGGAGTAGCCATTGTTGTGATGAGCACCTTCCTAGTTGGAATGGTGGCCAAGTGTGGCCAGATGTTTAGGAGATGACTTATGTAGACTTCGTACTCTGCCAAGTAGGATGCATGCTTGTGCGAGCTATGTGACCGCATTAGTGAGTGTTGGACACAATAAATCGAGGACACATTTGTTCTCAGGTTGCGGGGCCATCATTTGAGGATCCATACAGTCTCAAATGGCCATGGGAGCTATGCCAAGTTTGGAAGTAGTCTAATATGGTCCTAGTTTAATGATGTGGTTGGTTGGTCATTTTGGACCAAGTCCTTCATGGTCAACCTACGTCCATACCGACCCTGTGTACTATATATATACTAGTTTGGTAGCCTTAGTTTACTATCGAGTTCATTGTGTTGAAGCACTCTTGTAAGTAAGACATTCTCCATCTAGAGTCTATTTAGATCGCCATCAAAGCTCCTTACCTAGAGCACACAAGTGGGGCAAACACCATTCGCTTAATCAAGTTTTTGCAAGGAGTAATATTGTTTAGTTTCCACTTCTTTCTGCGATTCATTGGCTTTGGATTGTGTTGGTCTGCCTTGTGCTATTACGTATTCTTATAGTTTCATTATAATGATCCATGGAAAAATAATCCTCCAATCCACTCGCCTAGAGTCTCCCCCTATGTTGGGAACTTCACTTGAGAATGTCCTAGCAGGTTGGGCTCTGTGCAAGAGATCTCGATGGTCATCGTGTACAACACCTTGGACAACTCCATTGGCTTGGCAAGGAATGATTCTTAAAAAAAAAGAAGAGAGTATAAAACTCTTTAGCTAACTAAAAGAACAATTGCTCATAAAAGTAAAATCTTTATACAGGAAAAACATTTACATCAATCAGAAAGCTTAGAAAGCTTATTTATATACAAAGGTTTCATTTACCAAGTCTTCCTAAAAATCCCCAAGTCCATAAAGCCTCCTAATCTTTTCAAGTTTATGGTGCTCTCTAAGCTCAAAATTTTCCCTATAAAGGATATTATTCTCTAAGGCGTTATCTATATCTCTACAACCCAGTCATAGTCAATGAGGCCAGGTTCTTCTAGTTTAGATGGTGATGTTTTGAACAAGTATTTCTATGTCCCCAATAAGGATCTTCACAATACAACAAAGATGATACTTCTTGTCCCAAATACGGGTCTAACAAGCCCACCCATTATCCCTAAGTATCTCCGCTTCGTGCTCCAAGATTCATTGGACAGTGCGGATATAATCCCTTGCTTGTAAAGGTCTTCTAGAAAGACATCACTTGGCCTTCTAGCCATGTTTCCTGAAAGAATGATTCTTAGCTTCATCATTCTTTTTCTAAAATATCATTATGACCATGGGTTTTCTCAAATACCATGAGTGAGGCCCCTTGACCCACCTGCCCTTGGGTCCATGACCATTTGGCATTTTCGGGTTACCTTTGCTTGGGTCTCCCAAAATTTCGTTACCAAGCCCAAGCTGGTAATCACACAGTGTAAGAACACACACATGGGCATACAATTCAAAACTTAAATATCATTGACTTCATTCATTCTCATCATACAAGGGTATCCAACAAGGAGAAAAATTTTAAACAATGATGCAATTATGCTATATTTTGTACAACATGCTCATGCAAGTTCTTCTAAGAGCTTCATCATTCATATAACCATCCATATAACCATCCATATAACCTGCAAAAAGGAAAGCACTAGACTCATTCGGCCCACCCATCCATATAACCTGCAAAAAGGAAAGCACTAGGCTCATTCGGCCCACCCATCCATAGGCCACCACGCTTCTCTCTACTCCTGTTTTACTTCATGACATTTGGACTATATGGGGTTGACAGAGCCAAGGAGCATTGTCATTAGGGGGCTGCTTCGCCCGAGGGCCTCTCACCAGCAAGCCTAAATACTTGCTAATCTTGACCTCACCCAAGTTAAATTAAACAATTTGAGTCAGGGCTAGTGAGGCCCTAGATTTGTCACTTCCCAAGACGAGTACGAACTCTCTTGCTACCCTCGTCAAAAATTTTTTTTTATCGGCTTTGAATCCAATATCATTAGTTTTGGAAATAAACTCAATCCTTTTTACATTCTTTCCATGATAAGATAAAATCTCATAGTAGTTTGCATGCTCTTTTAAATTTCCCTTAACACACCCACTTAACAATTTAACTATGGTACTTAAACAATATTCTTAATTACCATGACTTATAAATTAGTCGTAAACAAGAATAACAAGACCTAGATTAAGAGAAGACAACCCTTTTTACTCACGCACACCAAGCTCTCTATTGAGGAAGAAATCAAAACCCTTTCTAATCTTTTACATTCCCACCAAAATCCCTACTTCTCTCATAGTACAAGATAGAGAAATCATAGTACGTATGTACTGTGCCAATATACACAAAAAAACTTTTCCTCTCTTAATCCCAATTTAAAATAATCTTTCTCTACTTAAATAGAGACAAAACCCTAACCCTAATTGACCATACAAATCCACAAACTCAACATTATAAAACAATAATTACAACATGAATAACTCTACTCTTTTTTAGGGATTACGAAAGCTGAATTATCTCTAATCTACATGTAAAGCATGAAAGAGAAGAAACTTTATGAGAAAAATTCATAATAGCAGGGAATTAATTAAAGTAAAGCTTTATCACACAATTTCACTTCTTTACTTACCCTCATTAAGCTTAACTGCCAATCTTAATTAATGAAATTCTCTTTACTTAATTTGTGAGAAAGAGCTCTCTAATTACAGTATTGGTAGCAAGAGAGAGACAAGAGTAGAAAACTCCAAGAACACATTCAAATGCGAAGGTTAGAATCAAGCGGCAAGATTGGAACGGGTAGGTGAGTAGTGATTTGTTTAGAGAGTTATGGTAGGAGGACCAATACAAAAACACTTAAACAATCAATGACAAACACTCAAATCGTCTTTGATATATGTTTTATTTTTCAATCTAGTTTCACATAGAATTATCTTTATATAGGGTAAGAACAAATTCCCATGGAAGGCCAATATTACAACGCTTTTCAAAACCCAAATTGGTCTACTTCAAGGCCACGAAGAGTGGCTATACACGATTAATCTCTCACGTTTTTTTCTTGTAAAAAACCATTATGGTAAAATTTGTGTAAGGTTTATAAATGACAGCTTATTGTGGGGATATATCAACAGGCTGACAACATTCGTGATAGACGACTTGCACTAGGGGTGCATATATAAACAGTTCCTTAGTTCCATTCACATTCTTGCATAATTCAGCACAGTGAAACACATCAGCTCATGTGTGCTTTAGTCTTCTGACTTGTGCATACATCTATAGTAGAGCACCATTGAGGTGCAGGCAGCTAGAAGTTAGCTTGACATTCAGCCCATCAATCTTGCATTCCCTCAACAGATCTAGGTGTGCATATTGGCTCTCCAAGTGGCTTCTAAGTTGTCTACAGACCATACATGGTTCAGCCCGACGGTTGGTCTACCTCGTCCTTGTGTTTGGTATTCCACAATCCACCATCGTCGATAAGTTCTTGGTAAAGTCTACATTGTAAAGAAGTTCTCCAAAGCAATAAAAGCAAATACTCCTGCTTGCAGGAGGGGGCCCCACAGGACTAAATGGCACATCATGAATCAAGAGGGATCTAAGGCTTAAAAGAGGTGTCCCGATCTTGCCTAATCTAGATCGTTAGATTCTTGTCGGGCAAGTGAACTAGGCATGAACTAGGGGTGAAGTCAGGGTATACGATGGGATTTTTGGGACTTAGAAAAATTTGGAGGGATTGAGCTCAATGCAAAAGAGGATTCGAACTTGAAACCGGTCGCTCAAGTTTTCGTCATCTAACCACTATGCTATACTTTCTAGCAGGTTGTGGAGAGTGTTTTTAAATTTAAATCTTGGTATTTTTGTTCCCTAGTTCACTTTTTTGCCGGAACATGTCTCTTTAGTTCACCCGCGAGTTCATCCCCAAGTTTACCCGCAGTTCACTTGGGAATCGAACTATATTGATCAAATCCCAATCGCAACACCTCTTTCCAACCATATACGCCTCCTTATTCATGATGTGTCACTTAGTCATCAAGGGGAAGGGGCCTTAGTTGGAACTTGGGACCATCATCTCCTCTCTTTTAAAATAAACCCATTCCAACACATAAACGTATAAAGAAGGCCTTCCTGTGTGTTACACGATCATACAGGTTGTATGCAGCTTGGCAACCTGCATCAACCTAATCTTGTTTGGTTGATATTACTTTGTTCTTATGGTCTTTCTTATTAATCCTTTTGTGGGCTAATACAGCTCAAACAGACAGAAGTGGATTGCGAGCTGTTAAAGAGTCTCTAACAGAGGCGCAGCCACACTGACCATGTGCCGATCCCTTACCTTCTCCAAACTGGTTCATGGGAACGAGCGTGCACAGACGTTCCTCAAATCGCCCACGACTTCCACGTGCCGCTGCCCGCAGCCACACTGATCATGTGCTCATCCCTCACCTTCTCCAAACCGGTTCATGGGAATGAGCGTTCATGGACGTCTCTCATATTGGGGTACGTTCAAGGTGAAAGATGGCAGAATGCGCTCAACCTTTATGAGGAAATGCAAGAGAACAGAGTGCACCC
Organism: Cibotium barometz; assembly: GCF_041138505.1. NCBI lineage: Eukaryota > Viridiplantae > Streptophyta > Polypodiopsida > Cyatheales > Cibotiaceae > Cibotium > Cibotium barometz. The sequence continues at coordinate 336,181 of NC_141108.1, read as the reverse complement.
GAGCAACTATACGCTCGTGGCTCTGCTGAAAGCTTGTGCTAGGCTGAGAGATGTTAAAAGAGGCAGACAGATCCATGCCCAAATCTCACAAATTGGTTGCGAAGGTGATCTTCATATTTGCAGGACGTTGTTGGGCATGTATGTCAAGTGTGGCTCACTTTCAGATGCTCGGGAAGCCTTTGACAAGCTTCCGGTTAAAAATGTCGTGTCATGGAATGCTTTGATAGCAGGATATGCAGAACATGGACCTCGTGGAGAAGCTTTGAAATGCTTTGAACAGATGCAATCAGAAGGCGTGTCTCCAAATGCAGTTACCATTGCTTCCGTGATTAAAGTTTGTGGTGCCGTAGGTGCATTTGACAAGGGGCGGGAAATCCATATGATGCTTGCACGAAATCATTCTGAACTAGGTCTCTCTGTTGGCAACACATTAATAGGCATGTATGCCAAATGTGGCTCACTTTCAGAGGCACAAGAAGTATTTGACAAGCTGCCAGTTCGGGATGTTGTGTCATGGACTGCACTAATTGCCGGATATGCTGAACATGGACCTGGTCAAGAGGCCCTGAAATGCTGCAGAAAGATGCAACGAGAGGCCATCTCCCCAAATGCTGTGACTTTTGCCTGCGTCTTGAAAGCTTGTGGCAGCATCGGAGATTTGGATGAAGGCCAAAAAATATACATGGATATTGCAGAAGAGGAATATGAAACTAATTCAGCTGTTGGCAACAGTTTAATTGCCATGTATGCCAAATGTGGATCCCTTACAGAGGCACAGGAAACTTTTGATGAGCTGTCCGTGCGAGATGTTGTGTCATGGACGGCTCTGATTGCAGGATATGCCGAACATGGACCTGGTCAAGAAGCTTTAAAATCTTTTGAGCAGATGCAACTAGAGGGCATCCCTCCAGATGCTGTCACGTATGCTTGCAGCTTGAAAGCTTGTACCAGCATAGGAGCCATAGACAAGGGCCGGATGTTACACACAGAGATTGGACAAGACGGATTTGAAAGAGATCTTTCCATCAGTAACACATTGATTGGCATGTATGCAAAATGGAATTTACTTTCAGAGGCAGAAGAAGTTTTTAACACGCTGGCAGCTAGAAATGTAGTTTCGTGGACGGCACTGATTGCAGGGTACGCTGAACATGGGCCCGGCCAAGCTGTGCTGAGCTGTTTTGAACGGATGCAACTTGAGGGCATTTCTCCCAATGATGTAACATACTGCTGTGTCTTGAAAGCTTGTGGCAGCACAGGAGACATAGATAAAGGTAGTAAAATTCACATGGAGATTTCACACAAGGGTCTTGAAAGAGATCTTTCGCTTGGAAAAACGCTGGTTGGCATGTATGCCAAGTGCGGTTCACTTTCCAAGGCACGAGAAGTGTTTGACAAGCTGTTAGTTCAGGATGTGATGTCGTGGACAGCACTAATTGCAGGGTATGCTGAACATGGTTCTGGTCATGAAGCGCTGCACTGTTTTGAACAGATGCAACGTGAGGATGTTTGTTCAAATGCTATCACATATGTTTGTGCATTCAAAGCTTGTGGCAGCATAGGGGCCTTAAACAAGAGCCGAGAACTACACATGGAGATTGTACACAAGGGGTTTGAAAGAGATCCTTCTGTCAGCAACAGTCTAATCAGCACGTATGCCAAATGTGGTGCTTTTTCAGAGGCATGGATAGTCTTTAATAAGTTGCCAGTTCAAGATGCTGTAACATGGAGCTCAATGATAAAAGGGTATGCTGTGAATCATGAGGGTATCATGGCTGTACAATGTTTTGAAAGGATGCAGAAACAGGGTGTGAAGCCAGATGCTGTTTCATTCATCTGTCTTCTCACTGCATGCAGTCATGCTAGCATGGTGTTTGAGGGGCAGGATTATTTCAAAGCAATGGAAGATGGCTATGGCATTGTACCGACAATGGAACACTTCACTTGCATGGTGGATCTTCTTGCAAGATCTGGGCATTTGTATGAAGCCGAGAATTTTCTTGAAATGCATTCTCCGCCCCCGGAAGGTTCATGGACGGCTTTGCTGAGTGCCTGCAAAACATATGGGGACGAGGAAGTGGGACTGAGATGCTTTCAGCAGCTTGTGCAGTTAAATCCAGAAGATGCAACTTGGTATGTGATTATGGTCGACATCTATGCAAGTGCCGGCAAGTGGGATGATGCTTTGAGAATTGAGGAGCTGAGGAAACTTGCACGTGCTGACAAAAAGCCTGCTGTTGCGCTGATGGAGCTAAACAACAAGGTTCATGAATTTGTGGTGGGTAATGACCAGGATACTAAAAATTCAGCAAGCATGAGTAACTTGTGGCTACGCATGAAGGTGGAAGGGCATGTGCCAGATCTTGATCTGTCTAAGATCCAATTTTTGTGAGAATTGTGTGAGGGCATATGCTAATTTGCACGGTGTAGCTCGCAGCATACACAGAGCAGGGTTCTGAAACATGCCTTTTTAGTTCGTTGCTCTCTCTCTCTCTCTCTTTCTCTCTTTGCCACGAAGATTCAGTTTTACAGAGAGCAATTCCTGAGAGTCGCCAATTATGGTCTTATTGACAAATCTGGCTATCCATACAGACACATCCATGCCATGCAGATTGCTGAGGGTGTCTTCGCACCGCCTATGGATAGAGACTAGAGCAAAGGGCATACCAGGAGAGGTGCGGCTATGCACGGCCAGAGAGGCAGTGACTCAGGAGTACTTTCTGTTCAGGTGCCCTGTATACTATGAAGTATGAGGGAGGTTTCTGGGAGGGATTTGACCTCCTCAACATGCGAGTGATGCATTACTGGGATTAGAGATTTTTTGTGCCTCTACCTCCTAGAGCTCTGTTGTCACAGAAAGGCCTTATTGAGGCCCCACAGAGGGAGACAGGATCAGCAGGATGACACGACTCAGGCACTGATTTCTTTGGGCATCATCAGGTTACTGTGGCAGATGCCCAGCCCAGGCAGAGAGATGATGGATGAGACACCCGAGATCGTCAAGAGAGTTTCTATGGGACTTGCGACCCTCTAGCGCCTTGCACATGTGAAGGTGTTAGAGATCGGGCCCACACTCTTCTCCTGCCCTCTGAGATCTGGACCACCACTGTCCGTCAGCTCCATAGAGCAACATCACCCCAGTGGACATTGACTACATGTATACTGTACTTAAGGAGGAGGATACATGATGAGCCTCATGCATTTATTCTTCATGGAAGGCCCATGTAAGTGAGCCATTTTCTTTGTTTGTTTACATGTTTATGATTTCTAGTTTACACACTTGGAACATATGTAACATCATTTGGTTTCATGAACTTTCTGCGGCACAGCACCATAGAGCAACATCACCCCGGGTTGCGAGTGGATGTATACTGTACTAAGGGAGGAGGATACATGACGAAACAGTGCCAGTCTGCGCTGTGAGTCTCCCTTTGGAATGATGTCAGTGATTCTGTGTATCTGGTATGGTACTGGATGCCAGATCGTTGAGGAGGTAGTTAGGGTTGCAAATTTGGTTTTCATCGAAGTGTTTTTGGGTACGATGGTATGGGGAAGGCATCCGGGGGTCATAGACGGACCATATAACCAGATCCAAGAAGTGGAATGAGCTGTTTGCTTCCGTTGGTGGGAAGGGTCGGAGAGGGACAACTACTCAGTCTCAATTGGAGGTGTATTGCAACAGAATGGTCATCCAGTAGCTTACATGTCTCGTAAGTTACTACCCGCAGAGAAAAATTACTGAGTCTATGATCGTGAACTCCTAGCAATTATACAGGCCTTGAAACATTGGAAACATTTTCTGTATGGCCGTGACTTTGAGGTTCGCATTGACCATCAGGCATTACGTTAGATTCAGACAATGCCAAGTGCACAGTGGAGTGATCGACAACACCGTTGGAGTCGGATATTCCAGCAATTCAGTGGTATGATTCAGTACCTCCCAGGAAAGGCCAATCCAATGGCCGATGCTTTGAGCAGGAAGGGACAAGTGACTACGATTCAAACCACTAGACTCGATCTTGTTGGTACATGACTAGATGACATGAAGCACACGTACGCGGATTCCGAGGAATTCGGTACACAGTGGGAATAGGCATTGGATGCCACAAGACCATGCCACTTTCTGATACGCGATGGTTGGCTTTTCTACAAAGGCCGACTGTGTGTCATGAAGTCGTTCAGGGCAGCTCTTCTCCATGATGCCCATGACACTATTACAGGTGGTCATAGGGACATGTATTCGACTCTTGAGAAATTGGAACGGTAATATTATTGGCCAAAGATGAGGCGAGATGTGTTTACATATGTACAACGCTGTGATATTTGTTAAAAGGTGAAAGCTCCTTGTGGAAAGAAGATAGGGTTGTTACAGTCCTTGCCAATTCTTGAGGGTCCTTTCCAAGATATTTCGATGGACTTTGTCACGAATCTGTCTCCGAGTCCGAGTAAGCATAATACGCATTGCTTAACTATTGTTGATAGATTTAGCAAATTTGTTATGCTTATTCCTTGCAGGGCCAATGTGACCGCCGAGGATGTTGCCCAATTGTTCATTCGGCATTGGTACCCGATTGGCGGGATTCCTAGGACCATAGTGTCAGACCGAGATGCCAAGTTTACCAGTCATTTTTGGAGGGCATTGTTTGTTAACTTTGGTACTAAATTAGTAAATTGAATTTTTCCAGTGCATTCTACCCACAGACGGACGGCCAGACAGAGATATACAACGAGGTGACCTTTGATGTGCTGAAGTATTATGTCCACGATCAGTAAGGTAAGTGGGAATCTTATTTGTCTTTAGTTCAAGTTGTTTTGAATGATTCTTTTTCTTTAGCTATTGGCAGGACTCCATATGAGGCAGCATTTGGAAGACCTTTTCAGTCATTGTTGACCAGGACCTCGTCTTCAATACCTGAAGCGAATAGAGTGACGGAGTCTTACCAGGAGATTTTAGAGTCAGTTAAAGACAGGTTGGCTAAAGCGCAAGAGGCTTACACTCGACAGGCCAATAAAGACCGAAGGGATATGAAGTTTTTGGAAGGGGATTGGGTTTATCTTCGGATTATGAAGCAAAGGTTGAAACAGGTGGACAAACGATGCCCAAAGTTGTGTTTCAGGAGCTTCGTACCTTTTCCTATCAGGAAAAAGATTAATGAGGTGTCTATGCAGGTAAAGTTATCTCCGAGTTGGACTATGCACGATGTGTTTCACGTCAATTGGTTAAAGCCATATGCAGATCCTATCCCTTCAGAAGTCAAAGACGAAGCGGAATCAGATATTGTTGAAGCTGAAGTTATGGTTCCAAAACAGATCCTTCTGCACCGTTCCAAGCATGGCGCAGGCCGAAGACTAAGACAATTGCTCAGGAAGTTTCAGGACCAAGGGACCCACAAAGTGGTATGGCTTGACAAAGAGTTTTTCGAAGGCTATCTAGCGTTATTGACGGATTATTTGGAGGCTATGCAGCTTCCGTCAAGTTAAGCAGAAGGGGAGGTCACGTGCATCCCCGCACTTGGATGCCACATAGACATATTTGTACAGAAGGTGCAGGACCTGGGATGGGAAATTGGTCCAATGTGAGCCCAACCCGGGACAAGTCAGCCAGGGATCCATCTCAGTCGTTCGAGGTCAGGTGTACATTGTCCTGCACAGGAGTCCAAGGTCAGGTGTGCACTATCCTGCACATCAGTGTCAGTCCGCGCTGTGAGTATCCCTCTGGAATGATGTCAGTGATTCTGTGTATCTGGTATGGTACTGGATGCCAGATCGTTGAGTAGGTAGTTAGGGTTTGCTTTTAGGAAAAGGGGCTAGCCCATAGGACTACCTCGAGTCTGTGTGGGCATGGGGATAGTGTAAAACTACCCCCATGAGGGTTAGGAAGGCCTTGGCTGAACCCACCAGCCATGGAGGGACTGTAGGACAGCCCTAAGGGCAGGCTAGGGGAAGCCTACAGGCTAAACAGCCTAATTATGGCTGTAAGGGCAAGTAAGGGACAGCCCATACAGGCTGCTCAGTCCTCAAACAGCCTAGAAACAGTGCCCAAAAATGGCTTTAAGCAGGCGCCTGATACCCAGCCAACAAGGGAAAGAAGCGCAGCTTTTTATGGGATTTTTCTAGCATTTAATGCTAATATTCAGTCGTGGGACAGGATTATTGCTGGCCGCTTGGACTTAAGCTGGCCGACTGCTATTTATGGAGTAGTATGAATAGTGAGCCCACAATCCCATTGAGTTATCTCATATTTCACCAAGAGCCAAGGCAAACAAGGGATAGACAAGCCAAGGAGATGCTAAAGCAAAGGGGTGAAGGACTGCAGGTCAAGGGCAGAGATTTCTCAGCCAAGAAAGGTCAAGATTTTTGTATTTTCTTTTTAGATTCACATGAATCTAATAAAGCAAATACACCATCTGTGGTGGGGGTCCTACAGAGGGTATTTGGGACCCAATACTGTGTTGGGGTAAAGGCATTATGTCCACCCTTATAGTGTGTACAAGCCCATAAGTTATAGTACATAGTACACTTAGTACTTTTAATGTACTAAGTACACTATGTGTACTAGTGCAATATACATGTGTGATAGGGGAGTCACACACTCAACTTGGTGAGTTGACTTATCCCCACAACTCTCTCACTCTCTCTCTCCCTTCTTCTCTGTGTATGTCTCCCACATGAACTCTAACCCTAATTAACTCTCCCATTCAACTGGTATCAGAGCTTAGGTAGCTGTCTTGATCCTCTCCCTCTTGGCGCTGATTTTTCTCTACTGGTTTAAAAGCCATTTCTGGTCGTACCCTGATTTCTCTACTGGTCGCACTGTTAAAGAGCGGTTTACACTCTCTTCTTCATTTGGCAAGTGTGGAGGCCAAAAGTGTTATCCTCAAACTTGTGCGTCCGGCTGTTGACGCTGTCCATTTGGAGGAGGCATCAGCGAAAGGGAGATGGGTTATTCTCCCCCCAGTGCCTCGTGCGAAGGGCCTGGCCCAAATCATGCAGCAGCGCAAGGATGTGACTGCTATCAGCTGGCTTAAGCAGTGCTGCCCTCAGTTGCCTTGCAAGTGGGTTTACAGGCTCAAAGTTGCACTAGATGCAAAGCCAAGATACAAAGTCAGGTTAGTGGCTAAGGGCTTCAAGCAGGAATATGGTGTGGACTTTGATGAGATCTTCTCTCCAGTGGTCAAAATGACCACACTTAGAGCTGTGTTGGCTTTGGTTGCTCATGATGATCTGGATTTGATTCAGATGGATGTGAAGACTGCTTTTCTTCACGGTGATCTCCATGAGGAGATATATATGCAACAGCCAGAGGGTTATGCAGTAAGTGGAAAGGAGAAGCTTGTATGCAAGCTGAAAAAGAGTCTTTATGGGCTCAAACAGGCACCAAGGGAATGGTATCATAAATTTGATACATTCATGAAATCCTAGGACTTCAGGAGAAGTGACATAGATCACTGCTTATATACCAAGAAAGCTTTGGATGGCAGTCTATTGATCCTCATCTTGTATGTTGATGATATGTTGATTGCCGGGAAATCTCGTAAAGAGATGGATGCTTTGAAGAAGAGGCTGCATCAAACCTTTGATATGAAGGATTTGGGTGATGCAAATCACATTTTGGGTATGCGGATACTTCGGGACAGAAATCAGCATGTGTTGTATTTGTCTCAGAAGGAATACATTGGCAAAGTTTTGCAGAGGTTCAATATGGACGGGGGGAAGAAGACTAGTACTCCTTTGCCTCCATATGTGAAACTCAGTGCTATGGACAGCCCACAATCAGATAGTGGCAGGGCTGATATGGCCAAGATTCCGTATGCTTGTTGAGCTTGGCAAAGCAGCAGGCAAGATTGTTTTGCTACTGTACCTGCTGGTACAGATTTGGTACAACTTTGTACAAGTTTTGGCATGGCTGCACATTGATTTGAGTGAGTAAAAATCTCAATTTCAGCTGCTGTACTTGCCGGTACAGGTTTGGTACATCATTGGTGAGCACTTGGTACTGTTGTACAATACTTTGGAAGGGCAATAGAGCACATTTAAGGTGCTGTCCTAAATCTGCAGCAACCAGATTTTGGTGATTTTATCACATACAGTGGGAGAAAAGTTGCATTTGTGCTTCCGCAGTGGGAGATAAAGCTTGGGAGAACAACTGTGAGCACTTTGTGTGCTTTTGGTACAGTGTTTGCACATTTTGCAGGGAGTCAGGCATTGACAGGTTGCATATTGCTATGGCAACCACAGGTGAGAGCTCTTCATTGCTTCACATCAAGAAGCTTGAAGGCTCACATAACTATGATATTTGGCAAACCCAATGCTATAATGTGTTGCTCCAGAAGAAGCAGCACAAGCCTATCAAAGAAAGGGGTGTAATGCCCGCTTCTCTTACTGCTGAGCGAGTGGGAAGATATGGATGAGCTAGCAAGATCTACTATCATGTTGTCTGTGTCAGACTCTTTACTTTTCAGCATTCGTGAAGAGAAGACAGCTTGGGGAATGTGGCAGAGATTGCAGGACTTGTATGCCCAGCAAAGTGCCTCAAGCAAAGTGTATTGGTTGAAGAAACTCATAGGTCTTCAGATGAAGGAAGGGGCGTCTATGACAGCCCATCTAAATGAGTTTAATGGTATTGTCAGCCAGGTCATTAATCAAAAGCTGGCAATGGACGATGAGTTCAAAGCCACTTTTCTCTTATGCACTTTGCCAGAGAGTTGGGACACATTCAGGACAGCCACTAGCAATTCGAATGCTATGCTGTCATATGCAGATGTTGAGGGTGCTCTTCTTCAAGAAGAGATGAACAGGAAGAACAATTCTGTTGGAAAGTCCAATGCAATGAATGCACGTGGGAGATCCCAGCAAAGGGGAAAAAGCCAAGAACGGGGAAGGAGCAAGTCTCGCTCCAAAAAGGACTTGGAATGCCATTATTGTGGCAAGAAGAGACACATCAAAAAGCAATGCTACAAATGGAAAAATGATCAAAAGGAAAAGGGAAAAGGCAAAGACAGACAAAGATAAAGCCAAAGATGTAAAGCCAAAGGGCAAAAGTGGAGTCAAGATTGAAGAAATCAATGTGTCACATGCAGGTGACAGTGAGGATGAGGTCCTATTCACGTCTTCACTTGATGCCCATTCACTTCTTATAGGAGATGGTCATGGTATGCACTCATGGATCATTGATTCAGGTGCCTCCTTTCATGTCATAGGTTGCAGAGACTTGTTTGTCAGGTATACTGTTGGCAATGAAGGAGTAGTTTATTTGGGTGATAACCATGCATGCAAGATTCTTGGTAGAGGTGATGTGAGGCTTGTGTTTTCAGATGGCTCACAGCTTATGCTCCATGATGTCAGGCATGTGCCTGAGATCAAGAAGAACCTGCTTTCTACTGGATAGCTTGATGATGCTGATTATGTTACCACATTTGGTCGTGGAAGGTGGAAGATTAGTAAGGGCTCACTGGTTGTTGCCAGAGGCTCTAAGGTGGACACTCTTTACTTCATGCATGCAGGTGTTTATCACCATGCTAATGTAAATGCAACCGAGCTGCCGGAAATCTCTCTGTGGCATAGCCGGTTGGGACACATGAGTGTCAAAGGAATGGAGCAATTGTCTCGTTTTGGTTACTTGCCTTCTCTAAAGTTTTCAAGTTTTCAGTTTTGTGAGCATTGTATATATGGTAGGCAACTACAGTGCCCCCACAAGAAAGCTCTTGGACAGAAAGATGCTCAGTTAGAGCTTGTGCATACTGATGTATGTGAGATGCCTCAGCTTTCTTTGGGAGGGGCAAAATATTTTGTCTTTTATTGATGATGCCACACGCAAGGTGTGGGTCTATCCTCTTCGTTTGAAGAGTGATACATTCTCAGTGTTTGAGAAGTTTGTTGCTCTTGTTGAGAATCAAACTGGCAAAACACTAAAGGCTTTGCGTTCCGACAATGATGGAGAGTATATGTCCAAACAGTTTCAGGACTTTTGTGATGCTAAAGGCATCAAGAGGGAGCTCTCTACTCCTTATGATCCTCCACAAAACGGGACAGCAGAGAGGATGACAGGACCATTCAGGAGAAGGTCCGTTCTATGTTGTCACATGCTGCATTACCTTATGGATTTTGGGCTGAAGCTGTTATGACAGCCGTTCATCTTATAAATAGGTCACCTAACACGAGGCTTGGTGGGAAAGTGCCAGAGGAAGTATGGACAGGGAAGCCTCCGTCATTCAAAGCACTTGAGAGTGTTTGGTTGCGTTGCGTACGTGCACATACGCAGGGAAATGTGCACCAAACTTGATCCTAAGTCTCACAAATGCATATTCCTAGGATATGGTGACAGAGGTGAAATGGGGTATAGACTTTGGGATCCCGTGAATAGAAAGATTATACGCAGCAATGATGTCATTTTTTATGAAACATGCATGTATAAGGAGCCTAGCAGAGTCATCTTTGATGATGATGGACATCATGGACAACAACCAAGGGCTGTAAATCAGCCATTTACAGCAGCAAAACCAGCCCTTAAATGGTGCTGAAAATGGTCCAAATGGACAGCCAGACATGGCAGAAGATATCCCTTTGGATATACCACAGTTAGAGGAAATACCGGGCATGATATTTCAGCCTTATGGCATGGAACAGGAGCCACCAATAGGTGATATGCAGGCTGGACAGCAACCTGCAAATGATGGTCATTGGGTACGGAGGTCCACAAGACCCTCCAGAGCCCTTGACAGGTTTGTTCCAGGGATTGACTACTTGATGCTCACTGACTATGGGGAGCTCTCATGTTATAAGGAGGCTTTACAGAGGGCAGACAAGGCTCTTTGGGAGCGTGCCATGAAGTCAGAGATGGATTCTCTCCACAAAAATGGAACATGGAAGTTGGTGCATTTGCCTACAGGCAAGAAGGTTTTGCCTTGCAAGTGGGTTTACAGGCTCAAAGTTGCACCAGATGCAAAGCCAAGATACAAAGCCAGGTTAGTGGCTAAGGGCTTCAACAAGCAGGAATATGGTGTGGACTTTGATGAGATCTTCTCTCCAGTGGTCAAAATGACCACACTTAAAACTGTGTTGGCTTTGGTTGCTCATGATGATCTGGATTTGATTCAGATGGATGTGAAGACTGCTTTTCTTCACGGTGATCTCCATGAGGAGATATATATGCAACAGCCAGAGGGTTATGCAGTAAGTGGAAAGGAGAAGCTTGTATGCAAGCTGAAAAAGAGTCTTTATGGGCTCAAACAGGCACCAAGGGAATGGTATCATAAATTTGATACATTCATAAAATCCCAGGACTTCAGGAGAAGTGACATAGATCACTGCTTATACACCAAGAAAGCTTTGGATGGCAGTCTATTGATCCTCATCTTGTATGTTGATGATATGTTGATTGTCGGGAAATCTCATAAAGAGATGGATGCCTTGAAGAAGAGGCTGCATCAAACCTTTGATATGAAGGATTTGGGTGATGCAAATCACATTTTGGGTATGCGGATACTTCGGGACAGAAATCAGCATGTGTTGTATTTGTCTCAGAAGGAATACATTGGCAAAGTTTTGCAGAGGTTCAATATGGACGGGGGGAAGAAGACTAGTACTCCTTTGCCTCCATATGTGAAACTCAGTGCTATGGACAGTCCACAGTCAGATAGTGGGAGGGCTGATATGGCCAAGATTCCGTATGCTTCAGCTTGTGGCAGTCTCATGTATGCCATGGTCGCTACTAGGCCGGACATTGCATTTGCAGTGGGAGTGGTTTCTAGATACATGCCCAACCCTAGCAAGAAGCATTGGGAAGCAGTGAAAGGTGTCATGAGATACCTGAAGGGCACACAGGATATGTGCATTTGTTTTGGCAAACATGATGCATTAGTGCATGGTTACACGGATTCGGATTATGCCGGTCATCCAGATAACCGGAAGTCTACTACCGGTTATGTGTTTACATTCACAGGAGGTGCTGTGTCATGGATATCTAGGATGCAGAAGTGCACTGCCTTATCTACTACAGAGGCCGAGTATATTGCAGCCACAGAGGCTTGCAAGGAGGCATTATGGCTATCTCGGTTAGTGGTTGATTTGGGCTATACAGGTGATATTCCATTGTTGCATTGTGACAGTCAGAGTGTCATCCAGTTGGCAAAGAACCCTGTCTTTCATGCAAAGACGAAGCATGTGGATGTGAAGTATCACTTCATCAGAGAGGTGATAGAGAACAAGCAAATTCAGCTTGTTAAGATTCACACGGATGACAACCCGGCTGATCTGTTGACAAAGAGTTTGCCTCCGGAGCGGTTTGCTCATTGCAGACACTTGATGGGCATTGGATGAGGCCAGTTTCAGCCTTGATATGGCCTTGTATATTATCATGTACATGCTGATTTTTCTTTTCCTTTACTTAAGGGCACTTTGTCTTTAAGTGGGAGGTTGTTGGGGTAAAGGCATTATGCCTACCCTTATAGTGTGTACAAGCCCATAAGTTATAGTACATAGTACACTTAGTACTTTTAATGTACTAAGTGCACTATGTGTACTAGTGCAATATACATGTGTGATAGGGGAGTCACACTCAACTTGGTGAGTTGACTTATCCCCACAACTCTCTCACTCTCTCTCTCCCTTCTTCTCTGTGTATGTCTCCCACATGAACTCTAACCCTAATTAACTCTCCCATTCAACTAGTATCAGAGCTATGGTCATTCCCTCCCCTCTCTCTTCTCCCATTCATACTGTGTCCTCTCCATTGATGAGGTGGCTGACTTCATTACACGGGGAGGCGGAGATGGAGTTGATTTAGCAGGTACCTCAGTACATATTATGCTCTAAGCTAATGATATTGTATTAGTGTCTGAGTCCCCAGGTGGTCTACAGCAGCATCTACATGCACTCCATGATTTCTGCACACAGAGGGGTCTTACTGTGAACCTTGGGAAAACCAAGGTTATGGTCTTTCATACATCGAGACAGGGCAGGAGTCAGCTGACATTCACTCTCGCAGGATGCCAGGTGGAGGTGGTGACATCATACGTGTACCTAGGGGTTACCTTCTCTGCAGCAGCCACACGCTTTACCATGGGTTCAGCAGCCAGAGCTAGATTGACACGGGGATATGCAGCATTGGCTATGCTAGAGAGACAGTGCCACCAGGCGCATTTTCAGGAGCCCCGGACGAAGGGGTGGCTATTTGACACATTAGTCACACCGGCATTGATGTATGGAGCAGCAGTATAGGCGCCAGGCCTTGCTACCCATTGGTGGACACAGATAGAGAGACCACAGGACCTCATGATGGCACGCATGATACGCAGCAAACCGTCAGTACCTCATGACATTATCCAAGCAGAGTTTGCTGCGCCTCCTATGATGGTAGAGGCCATATTCCAGACTATATGCCTGCTAGACAGATTCAGAGAGATGCCACAGGACAGATTATCATACAGAGCTTTTCAGGCATCTAGACAGTTGGCTGAGGCAGGAGACAGAGAATCATGGTATGCACAGGTCACACATTGGTTCTCACAGCATGGCCTAGACATGGATCATCTACCACCATTCCAGTATGACAGGGATGCACCACATATCCGTCTCTCTCATAGTGAGAGAAACAGAGTATTGAGACAGGATCTATGGCAGCTCTATACACGAGAGACATGGATATCGCCTACACAGCCTCTTCCACCGAAGATGCTATACTACAGAGATCACTTCATGAGTATCACTGATAATGGATTTATAGAGAGGCCTAGATACATGGAGGGCTTTTTACCACACGGCTCCCGAGTGGCTATTGGTCAGCTCAGAGTTTCATCACACCGATTGGAGATTGAGACTGGCAGAGCAGCACGGATCCCCCGAGAGGAGAGGGTATGCAGATTGTGCAGAGAGGAGGTGGAGAGTGAGGAGCATTATGTATGCAGATGCAGAGCATATACAGCCATCAGAGAGAAATATCCCATTTTATTCAGAGAGCCACATTCCCTACGCCAGATCTTTGAGGCAGCAGACCAGCGCATACTGGGGAGATACATTCTAGACATACAGCGCCACAGAGAGACATTATTACAGGCTCAGACAGCTCCAGAGGGGGGGCGACAGACACAGATTACTACATTTTTTCAGAGATCCATACCCCTCCCAGCCCCTACACGGCAGGGAATTACTCTCCAGAGAGCAGAGACACTTAGAGCCCGCAGGAGACAGAGGACACCTGGCTTTCGGACACCACGCCTATACCAGAGAGAGATGACAGAGATCAGAGCTCAGTTTCACAGAGAGGGTGCGGAGCGACTGGCTCGCTTCAGAGCACACCCAAGCATGTTCTTCAGGGAGCTGTGGACACCCCCTTCACTGATGTATACCATTTTATACCCCCAGTATGGTACAGGATGGAGCTAGCTAGGTTGCATATCATGATTGTATACTCCATGCATATAGCTTTGCATTCTCCTAGTAGTAGAGCTCCATCCCCTGCACACCCAGATTCAGCTTTTTTTATTCAGTACTTTTTCATTTTGTTGGGATGACAGAGGATACCCCATACATGTACTCCGATTTGTCTCATAGGCCAAGTTCGGTCTTTTGGAAGACGTTAATAAAATCTTTCTTTCTTTCTTTCTCTCTCTCTCTATTTTCTGTGCATCTTCATTCAGTTTTGGGTGTTAATTCCGTCTTGAAATGTGTGCTGATTTCTGAGCATTGAAGTTACCGATCTTCTCCGAAGCTTCCGCATGTTACATTTACATGTTTATGATTTCTAGCTTACACACTTGGAACATATGTAACATCATTTGATTTCATGAACTTACAGTTGCTAGAAACGGGAAGGGAGCGGAAACGCGCAAATATGGGGGGAACATAAAAAAATAGGGGTTTTTAATTCACGCATCAAAAAATAGGGGCTTTTAGTTCACCCTTCAAAAAATTGGGCATCTTATTAGAAGACTTATGTAAACATTAAGAGAGTTTATGTAATAGATAAAGAAACGTGGGAACAGAGAAATGGAAACTGATCAGTTGTAGTTTTGTCGCCCAAACCGAAGAAGTAGCAGCCCACAGAGGCCGTACAGGGGAGTATGAACCAGGACTAGTCCACACGGCAACCAGTGGCAGCCCGTCAACGCAGATCAGCAACAGTAGTAGATGAGTCGTATGGCACAGGTCAGCAGGCAGCGGTAGTACATCAGTACGACAGAGTTCAGTCCAGTCAGCGCAGATGGTAGATCGTCGGCATCAGTACGATACAGCCAATCGGTGCACAGTTCAGCAAGCAGCGCACAACAGGCAGTCGCACAGTCCAGTCGGTGCCCAACAGTCAGCACAACAGGCGGCAGTGTCAGCGGATCAGCAGAATAGCAAGCGGCTGCGATTTACTCAACGCAGTTCGGTAGGCCGTACAGTTCCGTACAGATGATGACGTGGCATAGTTAGTCGTAGCGGCATTCTTGAGAAGTCGGTGGCAATGAAATAAAACCCCGTGCTTGGATGATGATCAAGAGAGGTTCATGCTTGTTTGATAGGGGGGGGCCTTCTTTTTGCCCAAAGCATGTCCATGCTTTTGCTTTACTTTTTTTACTTTGCTTTCCTCTTTTTACTTTTTACGATAAATTTCTTTTCAAATAAGGCCAATCTTTTACCAAGCACTGTTGTGCTTTGCTTTTCCAACTTTAGGGCCTTCCTTTTTGGCCCTAGAGTTGCTTTTTGCTTTTTGGTCCAGCTCAATCTCGTCTTGCCAGGGATGCTCTTGGCTCTCGGTCAACCCCGTTTGACTTTTTGCTTTTCTCTGTTTTTTTGACCAAAATTGATGCTTTTCCATGTGTAAACCTTATGATCCGTGTCCCCACGTGAAGCTTACCTTATTGTCTGTGTCCCCATGCGAAGCTTCTTCCACTAGTACAGTGTCTTGGCGAGGGTTCCATCATGTGAATAGTGCTAGGAGGGCCAAATAGTTACATTCCCTCCCTCTTATATCACAGTTGTCCTCGAGTGCGGAGTACAAGTGTACCAAGCATATCCATATGTTCCAAGTACTAGCCCCATTTGGTGGGCTTGTGCATCTGGAAATACCCATATTTGTGATGTCATTTGCTTATTTGGCAACATTCGACCGATGGCTTGTCTTTGATGGGTTTTCTTCATGACGTGTCACATGTGTTAGATAAAAGAAATCCATACTTACCTCCTGAGCAGACAACAATGTAGTCAACAAATAAGTATGCATCACTCGTGTCTACTGGGTATTCTAGGTACTGGGTATTCTAGGTACTGGCTAAGTAGTCTGGAGCCAGTGGACTATCACATGCCATAAATCCAAGCATTGTCCATGCATCAAAAACAACACACAAAAGTCAAAGAAATTCAAACATACATCAGTATGCAATGCATATATAAAGATCCTCTTGTTCATGGATTGTCTTGTCATGATCGAGCACCTAGTCTCATTGGAAAGCGCTGTTGAGCTATTTGGCTCCCCAAGGAAACTGCTCGGTCAATCATATGCACTCATTTGGGCTATCTGGTCACTATGACCGCGTGAGTGTTCATCAATATAGTCATCAGGGCCATCTGGTCTCTTGGACCGCCCGACTGTCAAGTACTAGGAGCTAAAGATCTACCAAGATCTAACTTGGCGATGGTTATCTCCTTGGTTCTTCTCTTTTTCTTTTTCTTTAATTTTTTTTATAGATTTGATTTTTAATAAAACTATTCTCACCTTTACAAGTCACCTAGAAGCGGGATACTCTTTTGGCATATCTTAAGGTTAGTTTAGGTAAAGATTGAAGTAGGACCACTTTCAAGAGAGGAATTAAGCATTAATGGTCATCCAAATATTAACTACAAGAAATTTGAACTAGTCATATGAAACATAAATAGTCACTCAATTAAATACCAAAAAGAAAACTAAAAATTAAAGATAATAGTGACATGTGAGGATTGGTTTTGAATGCATGTGGGTGATCATATGGTTTGGAAGTTTCTCGTGTTGAATTACATCTTGTTTTATGTAGACTTAATTTTGTGGTTGCATCCTGCTGAATCTATGATAACCTTCGTCCATAACTTATACACAGGTTTGACTCAGCTTCACTAGGGTCATCCTCCTCCTCCGGGTTTCCTCTAATAGATACGTCTCCTAATAAATCACTCACTATTCTCCAAAAGGGACAAATGGTTGGCAACACTATTTCATAGAATGATGGTGTGAGTGCATAATAGCTTTCTTTTCTCCATCGTTCTCTACAAGTTCTTCTTGGGCAGTCCTTACTTGATACAATCCACTAATTAGGTAAAGCAAACTTAGGTCATCATGTCATTGTGGGGTTTCTCCTACTAGGGACGAAAGAGTCTTGTCCCATATCACCTAAAGTAAGTTCTATAATGCCAGCATAAGTAGGATGCTGCGGAGAGCATGCCACACTCACAGGCAAGACATGGTGCAATGAGGTGCAACCGCAAGAAAATAAGTTAACAAAGGTAGTTCCGCAACATCACTCTCTTAATGACGCATAAAAATAATTAGAGTGAGTTTGGAAAGGGAGAACATTCAACTCCTCTTGATAGTACTAGTCCATACAATCCGTGTCTAGGATAGGGGCACTTGTATCAATCCATGATGAAAAGTCCATGCTTAAGGCATGTATTGACAAAAATAATACAAGATAATTATTCTCTCTCTCTCTCTCTCTCTCTCTCTCTCTCTCTCTCTCTCTCTCTCTCTTATTTATTTATTTTTGTGCTCTTTCTCATTATCTCTTCTTTCCCCACCTCCCCCCCTTTATATATGTGCTATCTTGTTGTGCATGTTGGTGCAAGCCATATTATTGTGTGGCTAGCTTTTCCCAATAAGCTTCCTCTCTATATGGACATGAAATTAGTAAAGGAGTAAAAACGTGGGGGTAGAAATCATGTTTCCCCTTCCCCTCCCCTCCTACTTCATGTCATACCTTTGTATCTCAAAAGGTGTTGTAGGCCTTACTTAACCATCCTCTCCACCTTTGCTCCATCAATATTAGTTGCTTAGAGGCACACCTTGTTGTTTGTTGTGGCATGTTTATTTGCTGCTTCAAGGTTAGTAAGGGGATTTCATCAAACCGGATGGGGCTTATGGAATTTTCCTCATGAATGAGCATTGGAGGTGGTGCTTGTTTGCAACAAGTTGAGTTCTATTTGTGTGATGGGCTTCTCTTGAGGCATAAAAGTAGAAGCTTCCCCAAGTGTTTCCCTTTCTAAGGTACTTATCGTCCTTGGGTATCTTTTAGGGATCCATATTTGCTGGGGTGATGACGGTGAAGTTTCATCTAAAATTTTATTCCCCTTGTCTGATGTTGAACCTTTAGAGCTTATAACCACCACTGATGAGATTTTGAGAGCTAGGTAGAGATCCAGATTTGTTGGGTTGACAAAGGTGAAGGTTCATCTAAAATTTTCTTTCCCTTCTCTGATGTTGAACCTTTAGAATTTGTGACCACCGAGGGGATTTGAGAGTTAGCTAGGGCTACTTGTTTTTGTTTAGGGATCCAAATTCAATGGTTACCCTCATAGTAGCCTCGAGCTTCAAGTAAGCATATAGGGATCCATTTTCAGGTAACGCATAATGGGGACCTTCTGTAAAGATTGCATCTTCGAGTATTTCTTTGCCAGGATGGTTGAGGTGGCATGAATAGTGAAACTTTAGGAACCCATTTAAAGCTGGATTGGGGTTGCGGATTTTTAGCCATGTGGTGGTTGGTTCTTTTGATGAGGAGGTTCTAACATGGAAGGAAAAGGACTAGGAGTTGGCTAATCAATGGATGATGGGGTGGATGAGGTTTCTTTAGGTTTAGACAATGGGAAGGCTTCCTTATTTCGATCCTAGAGGCAGCAGTGAGTTGTGTGTAAAGGGTTGAGCGGTGGGGGTTGGGAATTCCACCATAGAGACGCGCTTTGTTGACCAACCAAGAAATGCATTGGTGCACCTTGCATCTTTCATCCACTTGCCACCAAGTATTAGTGGTTCCTTTAGTGGTCTTGCAGACAAAACCATGAATTCTCCCACCACCAGGTTCTTGCTATCATAATATTGTTAGTTTGTAGTATTCCAAGTACCTTGGTATTCCTATTATTGATACCTTTCAATTTCAAAGAGGTATCACAAGTTGAGGCTTTCACAATTGGTTCCATGCATCAAAAGAGAGTAAAGTAATACTAGCTCCAATGTCAAGAAATGCATTGTAGAATAATTTACTATAAGGGGTAGTCAACTCTATGGGTGTTCAAAGAGATGCTATGTGATCATCTGTCCCCTCCCCTCTTCAATCTCTTCGATAAAGGCTTGTGTAAGTTCGAGGCTAGCTTCTCGTCATTTTTGCTGACAGATTTGTGGCTCTTTTTCTTCTTGTCAAGCATGGATCTTTTTTCTTCGATGATGAGAGGGCCATAGTACTTTTTGAATTTACTCCCATGAAGGAAACCTATTGTTTCAACTCCATCTATAGTTTCAACATGCATGGTACCTTGGGGTGTTATTTTAGAAACTCTAAATGGTCCTTTTCTTGTATATTTAAGTTTCATTTCTCACTATAGGCCTTGTATGTAAGTACAATATCTCCAATTTCAATTTCTTTATCCTTGAGATTATTATCAAACGTCCATTATTTCTTTATTGTGAGATTATTATCAAACTAATTTTTCTGGCAATCATTTTCACTTTACATGTTTTTTTTCACAATAATTTGTTATTCTTCGTCAAGTTGTTCAAGAATGAACCGTGGATCTGCCAACATATTATCTTCAAGTCCCTTGGCTATGGCTATCCTTAAGCTAGGTATCATGAATTCCCAAGGCATTACTGCCTCAACCCCAGATACCATCTTAAAGGTGTGTAACCAATTGCAACTTTATAAGAGGTGCGATAAGCTCATAAAGCTATGGGCAATGAGCTTAACTTCCTAATCATTACGTTTAGCCTCAATAATTTTAGTTAGTATAAAAATAAGGATTTTGTTAGTGCTCTTGGCTTGACCATTTACTTGTGGGTAGTATGGTGAGGATTTGCGATGTGCAATCATGAATAGTGTGGTAAGATGTTTAATTACATCATTTATAGAGTGCTTTCCCTAGTCACTTACCATTTCAAAAGGACATCCAAGGTAAATGAGATCTCATTAATGCACTTTTTGAGCGTGTTTATTTCCTCTTTGTGGCGAAGGATTTTCCTCCCATTTTAGACATTCAAGTGCATTTCTTGTGAACTCAGGTTATTGTTGCGAGCTTGTCATTGTGCTACATTGTGACTTAGTTGCATCACGTTGATATGGGAGAGAAGAGGAAGCTGTATCATATGCATATTGATCTTGAAGAAGAATATACACCTTTGAAGAAAAGAAATCAGTCCCAGCTTTCAATCAATGGACGAGAGAAGGAAGAGATGAGAGCTTTCAATCAATTTCGGAGCACAGTTGGAGTACAACCATTTGAAAGGAATGTACACCACTCTTCAAAAAATCCATTTACATTGAAGAAACCAACTTTTAACCATTTATCTTATGATGATTATTGCTATATAAAAATGACCATAACAATGAGATATGGGACATCCATGGGATCTAATATCTCATATCGTGCTATTATGGCCAATTTAGAATAACCTCATTTTAGTCATTTTAGTGCTTGAATGCATTGAAATATCAATTAATAATTGAAGAACTGCTCCAAAAATATAATATTGCATTCAAGATAAGAGTACAAGAGACTCTAAGACTTTATATGATGTTGCTCCAATAGTATTTGTGATTGAAATTTAGTATTTTTGACATCACAGAAGTAGCTTCAAAACCCCAAAAACGACTCTTGGATCACTGCATTCCGATGTCGGAGCGAGGAGATATGGCAAAAATAGACATGGAACAAGAATGACCACTACAACGCGATATGGGTCATTCTAAAATTGGAATGCCCCATATCACGTTGTAGTGGTCATTCTTGTTCCATATTTTAGAATGCCCCATATCACGTTCTAATCATTCTTGTTCCATGTCTATTTTTGCCATATCTCCTCATTCTGAGATCAAAATGCAGTGATCCAAGAGTCGGCTTGGGGTTTTTAGGCATGCCAGATCGTGTTTGTGATGTCAAAAACACCAAATTTCAATCATAAAAACTATTGGAGTAACATCATACAATCTTAGAGTCTTAGAAATCATATCATATTGCATTAAGGAGAGACCATGAGTAGAAATCAAAATTGAATCATAATAACATGATTCATAATACTAATTTTATTGGATTACTATAATTTATGCTTCAACACATGTGCTCTCTACATGTGATGGATTTTTCTTTAGATATTTTTTTTATTAAAGAAAATCCATCTCATAATATTTAGTGAAGGAGTAGTGGATCATAATGCTTTTAATTACCAAGTAAAGAAGAAATATGGTGAAAATAGACATGGATAAAAATGACCCACCCAAAAGGACCAGAACAACGTGATCTGGAACAAAAGTCAACATAAGATGTTCCATATCGTGTTGTTGTTGTCGTTTTTTACATTGAGAGTATTTTGCACCAAGCACCCAAAACGACCAGAACAACGCGATATGGGGCATAAGCTAGCATAGGATATCCCATATCGCGTTGTTGTGGTCATTTTTTGCTTTAAGAGTATCTTGCACACCAAGCACCCAGAATGATCAAAACAACACGATATGGGATATATGCCAACATAGGATGCCCCTTATCGCATTATTGTAGTCATTATTTACTTTAATGCTATCTTACACTAGGCACCCAAAATAACCAGAACAACACAAAATTGGAAATAATCTAGCATAGGATGTCTCATATCACGTTGTTGTGGTCGTTTTTTTGCTTTAAGAGTATCTTCCAAACCTAAATGCTCAATTGGAACATTAATCTTAGAATTGTGGAAAAATGAACTAATGTAGTAAAATATCACAAAATCAAATCAATCAAGGAAAGACCACAACAATGCGATATGAGACATAAACTAACATAGAATGTCCCAAATCGCTTTGTTGTGATTGTTTCTCATATGATAAAATCTTGCAAGCTTTAATAACTAACTATAATTTTTAAGGTTTACTTGGATAGAGGCCACTTACATGTTACAGTCACTTTTTTTCTTGTAGCTCTTTGTGTAATATACATTTTGCACGCCCTGATGATACCTATACGACAAAGAGAATCATGTCACAAACTAGCATGTTATGCATTTCGAGATTCATTGTTGGCTCATTCATTTACATCCTTTTTTTGTACTCTAAATTAAAACTCAAAGGGTAAATCTATTTGGCTCTTGTCAATGATACTTTCTCTTAATTGTTGAAGAATGCCGTTCTCGCCAATAGTGATTGTTGAAATTACTCTATCATTGAATTTGACTGCAATTCCAATTAGAAGAGAAAATTGCATTTTTCTCTTCCTTTTTATCCCATCCTTCACTGAGGATTTCAATCATATCTCTCTCCTGCATGTTTTCACATACAACCATTATCTTCATAACTCTTGTTATTGACTTTGCAAACAAATGAAATAAGCTTACAATTTGGTTTGTGTCGAGCAAGATCTTGTGGACAAGAATCTCTTCGATACATGTTTTGTTGATCCCATGTCTGAATCCTTGGATTCTTTCTTTCCAACATGATATAAAATCGTTGGTGTGGCTGATCCTCTTTGCTTTCTTTTCTATAATGGCTATAGAAAAATCAACCTCCCCTATCAACCACCCCTTCAACAATGTCAAGGGATTCCATGCATTTTTTACATCACGTATGTTATAGATTGTAATCATTTGGACATTTAAAAATGGCCTTCTAGATCATGTTGCCATATCAAGGAATGCAAGAGCGCAAACAAGAAATGGCATTTGGTAGTGATGACACTGCAAAAAAGCGAGAAAATTGCGCGTGACATACGAAAGGGAAAGAAAGAGAGAGAATGTCCATTTTAGTTCTTTTTTTAGAGCAAAGAAGTCTGCCTATTTTCGTATTTTTTTCCATTTTTGTTGCATTTCTACGTTACGTAAGCTTGTTGCTTATTGGTTGGGCATCTATTTTTCTTTTCACTAAAAGGCCCAAGAATGAGTCTCGTTTTTCCCTAATGTGGGATTGAAGGCTTGATGTAGATTTAAGGAGGTGTGGTTTGTGTTAACCCCATTTGGGCTTAACAAAGGTGCTCCATACTACAAACGTAGTGACAATAAACGTCATGTAACATCACTATAAACATACACATATTATGAGAAATGTTGGCAACAAATGTCTAAGCTTAATAAGTTAGGGTTTAAGTTTGCGCACCCAAGTGTGAATAAGGGGCTAATTGTATATAAGCAAATTTCTCATAATACAATGACACTTCCCCTTCAATTAAGTCTTGCTTACCTACTTGCTCTCTTGTGATCTAGTCTTGTGGGAGGGAGAGAGAGTCGAGACTAGAGTGTATGATTCTTGGTGCATGTGCTCTTGTTTATTATGTGAAAGTGAGTAAGAGTGAGAGAGGTGAGTCCTTGTAGGTAAGTGCAACTAACTTCTTAGAGGTGATAAACAAGAAGGAGATTTGGGAGATTAGAGCTAGCAACAACTGCCAAGCTGATGGTGCTTGTTGGAGGTCAAAGAGATCCTAGGATAGAAGCAAGGTAAGAATCCCATGACAGTTATAGTCTATTTCAATGTTTGCTAGAATAAGAGAGTTCTTAAAAGAGTATAAATAGTCCATAATATTTCACTATTTACTAGAATAGGAGAGTTCTTAAAAGAGTATAAATAGTCCATAATATTTTTAGCACCACTATCGAGGAGCTAACCTTGTTTCTTCCATCTCCTTTGAGTGCTTTGCTCCTTTCTTCTTGCATGCTTAACAATCTTCTGTTGAGGTTTTGTGTGATGTTGTGTTTGTGTGCATTGTTGCAACCCTAACCATAATTCCAACAATTGGTATCAAAGATAGCTTCCTTGACACTTGATCTAGTAGTCTGCCTCCCTCCTCACAACCCTAATTTTCTATCTCCGATTGAGATACCCTCTTAGAAAAAGAATGTGTATACTATAGTGTGCTGTATACAAAGTATACAACATATTCAGGATCCGCGACGCAATTCGGGTGCATTTTGGGCACTGCAAGGTTTTTGCAGACGTTATGGAGAGGCATCATTTTAGATTGGTTCTGCTCGATTTGGGTGTTTGGGCATAGCGGCAAAGATTTGGTGTGCAGAAGCATCGACAGTATCTTCAACAACATCGACCATCATACTTTTGCCAGTAACACTTTATTCTCTACTCTGTGTTATTGTTCATACACTTTGCAGTAGGTGATTCAGTCAGTTGGCAGCCATCCAGGGTTGCATTCAGTGAATATTGAGTACTTGCAGTGTGTTGAAAGATTTTACATTTGGTAGAAAAGTCATTGGCTCTGCTGGCAGTAGTGATGTATTCAACATGTTGTCTGTTGAGGACAAACTTAATGAGACTAACTACCCATTGTGGTCCTAGATGATGAGGCATGTACTGGTTGCTAAAGGCCTTTGGAATGTGGTTAGTGGTAGTGAAACTCGTTCTGTTTCATAACTACAAGTGCGACCAGCTGCTACAGCAGGTACATCTGATGTAGAATCTGATACAGATGTGGCATGCACCACCAGTACCTCCCACTGCTACTCAAACAAGATGGGATGGAAGAGATACACAAGCATATGCATTGCTTGCACTTTCTGTGAAGTGAAGCATTATTCCTCATATTTGGTCATGTAAGACTTTAAAACAGGCATGGGATTCACTTGTTGCTGCATTATACCAGGTGCGCAATGAAGCACATGTTGCATATTTGCGGAAACAGTTGGAGTCAAAGCACATGAATGAGGGAGACTCAATGGACAACTTCTTGACCAAGATCAAAGATTTTAAGGAGCAGTTTGCTAGTGTGGATGGATATATCCTTATAATACATTGGTGCCCACAGTTCTCAATGCATTGCTGGATTCTTATCAGAGTTTTTCCTCTAACCTTAGACTCATGATGAAGGGAAATCCAAATGCCCTTACATTCTTATCAGTTCTCAATGCATTGCTGGATTCTTATCAGAGTTTTTCCTCTAACCTTAGACTCATGATGAAGGAAAATCCAAATGCCCTTACATTTGATGAGCTGGTTTCAGTACTCTTGCAACAACAAGAAGACAAGTCTAGGCAAAAAAGATCTATAGTCCTTGACACTCTCTCTCTCTATGTGTCCAAGGCTACTATAAGTGCCCGCGACCTTACTAAAGTGCTCACACATACATCTATCTACCACATGGCCTACATCATCGATGGCTCAGAGGTGGTTTTACTTTGTTGGGGCAAGTTACATTGGGTTGTGGAGTCTCTCTCTCTCTCTCTCTCTCTCTCTCTCTCTCTCTCTCTCTCTCTCTCTCTCTCTCTCTCAGATTTTCACATGGCTCCTCACTCTTTGGAGCCTAACATCTTTTCTTTTCTTCAGTCTTCTTGTCGTGACAGCTTCTCTCCACGCGTCCGTCTCTTCTTTTAGTCTTCTTGGGGCAGCTTCTCTTCTCGTGTCCATGTCTTCCTTTAGATCTTCTTGGTGTGGATCTTTTCTTGGAAGGAGATGTTCTTCTTCTTTCATGGCTGGGGCCATGAGCTTGTCCGTGAGGTCTTCTTGCTCCATGTGAGATTCAATGTTTTGCTAACAGTTCCTTTGGGTTTTTGATGTTCATCTTGTATCATTATGCAATGCAAACCCAAATTTATGCGGGAGGTCTTACCTCTTGCGAGACAAGGGCAATGTCTGATCCCATATTTACACTGATGTAATGTGCCCCCAATACATAATGCATATAGCATTCATTCTTATGCACATTCCCAAATGCATATAGCATTTATTCTTATGCACATTCCCAAATGCAACTTTGGCTGTGAATAATCTTGAATTTGAGTGAGATTTACACGCATTATCCAAGGGTTAAATGCAAAATGATGATTATCACAAATTTATCAGCACAATTTTACCAGAAATTACATTAAATCAAGGGTAACCAATTTGTATAGAATGGTTAGAGTCGTATCAAACCAACTCCGAATTGCAATCTGAAGTTATAGGGATCTGTATATCAGATACCTAATGGTTAATTTGAACCCTCAATTGTACCAAAATATAATGATTAGCTTTGATTAATCACATTGATTAGCAAATTAATCCATTATTTTGTGTGCAAAAAATAGAGTATGCGAGGAGTCCAGATCTGGTGCCTTCGACTGCAAATGAGCTCAAATGCTTTCAAAGCCATCAATAGCAATGAGTCTAGTAGAGGATTAAGCCAATAAACACAAGATTTAACCAAATATTAAAAGCTTAATCTCTGTTTTACGAAAGTCACATGCAGATTTGATGAAGAGCTTGGATCTCACTGTAGACTTGATCAAATTGAATTTTGTCTTCACCAGTAGAGCATGCTTGAAAACCCCTGGAGCTATGAGGAATTAGACCAATTGTAGTTGAGCAAGACAACATCTCCATTCTTCTCCAGAAAATCGACGCTAGCAAATCAGCAAAAATCGGCAGCTATACTCAACGGTTTGCGCATCTGTCTTGATTGGCTGGAGCTCCTATGGGTTAGCTATCTTGGGCTAGAAGGGTTTGGGCAATGGTTGAGTGTGTAAGGAGAGGGAGCTCCTCCACTAGCTGGGGGTACAGAGGCTAGTTGAAAAAAGAGGAAAAAATTATAATTTTCTACTAATTCTAATTAGCAAAATAATTAGCAAGATAATGGGCTCACAAAATGATGGATTCTAGGCATGGCTCTGATACCATGTTGAAATTAGAGCAATGTAATGAGCTATGGTGGATCAAATACTAGAATTAACATCATTAACAAAGTGATTAGCAAATAATTATGATGTAATTAGTGAGTAATTAATAAATAATTAAGACATGATTAGTGAGTAATTAGCAAATATCTTAATATAGACATGGATAATCAAAAACCAACAAATTCTCGTTAGACCAATGCCTCAATTTATAGAGTTTACATCATCCAAGCATCTAATCCCACTGATTTCTCCTTGATTCACTCCACCTCTTTTGCTTGATTCTCTCCACCTCTTCACTTTTCCCAGAATATCTCCACACGTCCTAAATCTTCTCATGCTACCCTTTATTCTCTCCTAGTAGATTCTTCTCACCTTTTCACAGGTTCTTTCACATTTACACATCCTCTTTTACAGCCTCTAACCAAGGGCTTGTTCCCGCACACACCCTATTCACTTGTATATTTCAACAATGCGCAAGCATATGCATTGCTTGCTTTTTCAGTTAACGACGAGGAGTATCATTTCTCACATTTGGTCATGCAAGACTGCTAAACATGCTTGGGATGCACTTGCAACATTATACCAGGTACGTAATGAAGCACGTGTTACCTATATACGCAAGCAATTAGAGTCAGAGCATATGGATGAGGGAGACTACATGGACAATTTCCTTATGAAAATCAAAGATTTTAAGGAGCAATTGGCCAGTGTTAATGAAACATATTTCTGATAGTTCATTGTTGGTGGGCCTACAATCTTGAATGCATTGCTGGAATCCTATCAAGGTTTTGCTTCTACCATTAGACTCATGATGAAAGGCAATCCAAATGCCTTGAAGTTTGAGGATTTGGTTTTTGCGCTCTTGTAAGAAGAGAAATCCAGGCAAAACAGATCTGTCATACGTGCAGGAGAACAGGCTTTTACTGCCAGTCAACAAAGAGGACAAGGAAGGCAACAAGCCAAAGAAAAAGAGCAAATGCAACTATTACAGGAAACCTGGTCACTACATTAATGAGTGCAGGAAATGGCTAGAGAGGGAGAAAAAGAAAGACTTAGGTATGGTTGTATAACCTATTGATGCATCAACATCCAATGTAGAAAACAAAGAATATGCAAACTATGCACATGATGATTGGGCTTTCATTCAGTTATGACCCTTTGCATAAGGATGTATGCATGGATTACAGATGTACATGTCTAGTATTTTAACAGTGACTCTAGTAAGCACATTATTTCTCATCATAGTTTGTTCTCATTACTTGAATTTGCTCCACACGGAAACACTGTAACCTATGCAAACAACTCCTCATATCTTGTTAAAAGACTTGGTAAAATTATTCTCACTACTGCAAATGGTGGAACAATCATGCTTTCAGATGTATTATATGTACCAGCGATCAAGAAGAACTTGTTATCTGTCTCTGACATTACGAAGGCTAGCCTAGTGGTTTAGTTTGAGGATGACAGATGTGTTGTTCATGATTTCATAGTGACGATAAGACAATTGTTGCTTTTGGTACTTTGTCTCATGGCATTTACATGCTAGATGCATATGAAAGACAAAGGCATGCTACATGTACAGTTTCTGCCACCACAAAGGTAATGGGTGATGCTAAGCTGTGGCATGCATGCTTTGGTCACTTGAACTTTGGCAGTTTGCTACATTTGCATAAACATGACATGGTGTTTGATCTGCCACATCTTGAAGCCTATTAAACATGTTTGTGAGGGGTGTATTCTTGGAAAAATGCAACGGGCATCATTTCCCAAAGATAGTTCAGTTAGAGGTGTCCAAAATTTGCAGCTTATATTCAACACTCTCCTTCCATTATTCAATGCAAGACACATTGATATAGAGAATTTGGGTAATCCAAGGAATGCTGAAAATCAGCCCACACAGGTTACAAATCAGCATGTTTTTCAGATCAACCTATTTAGGAGACTAAAAGTATGCCAAAATGGCTAGTTGAAAACACAACGTGACAACAAACTTGCCACTCTTTTGCCTAGTAGAACACGTGCAGGCTCTCATCATGCATCTCATGTTGATGCAAGCTACGCTCTTATTTCCAGTGTATGTGATAAAGAGGAACCTGTCTCCTTTGATGAAGCAAAGGGATCTAAAAATTAGATGAGTGCTATGCAATACGAGTATGACTTGATACTCAAAAATGATACATGGGATTTGGTAGACTTGCCTCTTAACAAGAAGGCCATTGGTTATGAAATGGGTTTACAAGCTCAAACGTAGAGTGGACGGTAGTATTAAGCGATACAAAGCTAGGCTTGTTGAAAAGGGTTATGCACAAGAGAAAGGCATTAACTATGGTGAAACCTTTGCACCCACATGTCCTATGACTACCATGCAGACTATCATTGCATTTGCAGCACATAAAGATTGGAATGTACATCAATTGGATATCAAAACTGCTTTCTTGAATGGAGATTTTCATGAGGAGGTCTATGTATCTTAGCCTCATGGTTTTGTTGAGAAAAGTTAGGAATCAAAAGTATGCAATTTGAAGAAAGCTTTATATGGTCTTAAGCAAGGCATAGTACGAAAAGATAAATGTATACTTGGTTGCATAGGTTTTTGCATAACAGCCCAACTGACAGTACCCTCTATATTAAGGGGACTAAGGATGTTTGATGGTCATTGTGTTATACGTTGATGACCTGCTGCTCATAGGTCCTAATGATGATCATATTTAAGCTTTTATGCTGATTTAGATAAGTCTTTTGAGATGTCAGATCTTGGACCATTGCATTGCACTATTATTTGGGCATTAAGTTTTGGCAACGTAATGATGGCATTGTTATGTTGTAGAGGAAATACATAGATGCAATGTTGAAGAGGTTCAATCTTGAAGACTGTAAACCTGTGGTTACACCTATGAAGCCAGGTTTACAACTAAGTCTTAAAGATGCAGGTGACTCTTTTGATGCTAGCTTGTATTGAAGCTGTTGGATGCCTTATCTTTTTGTGTAACACCAGGCTTGACATTCAGTATGTGGTCTCAATATTGAGCTGATTTATGCATAGCCCAGGCACAAAGCATTAATAGTCTATCAAATGGGTGTTCTGTTACCTAAAGAGCACCAAGAAATTTGGGTTATTTCATCCCAAAGGGAGTAAATCAGAGCTGCATGCATTTACGGACTCATGCTAGGCTAGATGTTATGACATATGAGTCTCCACGAGTGGTTTTTGATTTCGCCTTGATGATTCATGTATATGATGGCTCAACAAGAAGAAACCCATTGTGGCCACTTCACTTCTAGCTATGAAACTAAGTACAAGCTAGCATTTACAACTACAGTTGAGTGTGTTTGGCTCATGCACCTTATTGTTGATCTGGGTATTAGCGAGTCCTCAGCCACTACCATCTTCACTAAAAGTCAAAGCGCTATGATAGTTGCGAGTCATCGTCCTCCACTCCTTCCAGCTAATTAAGTCCTTCCGCATAAAGAGAGAAGACAGATGGATTTATTTTTCCTTCGGAGAGCATAGATACTTTAACCTTTTTCTTTGCTTTGCATGGATGGTAATCTAGTCTGTTTCCCAGTTCTAGTGAATCTTTCTATGTCATAGCCATGGTTAACAACATTGGATATGCTTCGGAGTTTTCCGGCATCTGTAACATTACAGAAGATACTGGAAAACCTACAACAAACTACACTAATCTCTTGGCCATGAAAAATTGTGAGTGTCTGGTTAAGACCTGGCACTTAGATGGTTGCAGACCACCTAGTTGACTCCAGAGGAGTAGCCGATTAATGCAGTTGCGCCCAATGCAATAAGCCAACACCAGGACGTTGTGAGTGTCTGGTTAAGACCTGGCACTTAGATGGTTGCAGACCACCTAGTTGACTCCAGAGGAGTAGCCGATTAATGCAGTTGCGCCCAATGCAATAAGCCAACACCAGGACGTTGAGCTACCGTCTACCTAAATATGGGGAGATTGAGCATGAATGCAAGAGGGTTAGTTCCTATGGCTATCTAGATTCCAAAAAGACTTCCACATCTAGATAAGAATGACTTAACACAAGATTGAACATTATTTAGATAGAGATAAATAGATAGAAAGTAACAACAAGACAAGGTCCAATCCATTCTTGAGTATTACAGCACAATGCCTTAGAAGAACTATGCTCATGAACTACTCACTCAACTCTCCTATGTCCCAATTCGGTCCTATTCCTCTCCTCATAACCTGAGTAGACTCAACATGTATGTCTCTATCTAGATAGTGATGCACTCTCCTCTACAGTCTCATCTGGGTAGACTAGATCCACTCTTACTCTTCTATCCCCGTATCCAACTAATCCATTTTTCCATTACAACCACGAGTACTACCCATTCATCGCTCGAGAAGTTGTTACAATTTTGTTGGCTTGGTTTGTTTGCACAACGGTCAGTCTAGCATGGTGATCTAGATAGCAGTCAAACGGGCTAGTTAACTTCATTGGCAAGGGGCTTTAGCAGGGTACGTTCTTTGAATGAGCTATGGCCTCCTCACCCAGATCCGCAAGTCATACGACACCACTTCTTCCACCACATACCACTCTGGATCTGGGGAAGGGGCATCTTCCTTGTCTTGATGCACCTACTGATGCACTTGGTTGAGAGTTTCCCTGGACATGTCTTTGTGTCTTTGACACTTTCAAAACTGGTTCATGAAATTTACAATCTCCTCCCAGTTGAAAGGTCTCTAGACGCGTGCATGTTTGGCTATCTAGATTAAAGTATGTATACATTTAAGGCCAATGCCCTTCCAGACTCCCATGTAATTTTTCCCAATTCCTCCTAGACCCTTCTCTACAGGTTTTCTTTTGTATTATTTTCCCTTTTTTCCCAACCTTGGAAGTCCTCTATCATCTTATCTTTGGCTTTGACTTCCCCAGCATGCACCCTCCTCATGGCATCCATATGCTCCTGCCTCTTCCACGCCTCTTCTACGTGCGCCCTTCTCATGGTATCCAATTGCTCTTGTCTCTTTTGGAGGTCAGCATCGGCTGTTTTTGTCAAAGCGACATTCAACTCATTAATAGTCCTTTTTCCTCCTCTTCCTCTTGGATTCCTTGAAAGAGTTGCAGCCTCTACCTCCTTCTTGAGGGTCTTTATTGTCAACCCGTCCTGCCTCTGCTACTCTTTGAGCTTCTGCACCAGGGCATCCAGCTCTTTGATCTGTGCCCTAAACGCAGATTCATGATTCTCCTACTCCTCCCAGGTTCTTCGTTTGCTACCCATGCATGCTCTTTCAGCTCATTATTGGGGATTAGGTCCATTCACCTCTTGCGGTCTGTTGGTTTTTTGCTACATCCTCCTTAGGCCCTGCACCTTCTTTTTGTTCTGCTTGTTCTTTTTGGCCCTCCTCCTGATTGTGCATTGAATAGGGCTGTCAAGTACGAGCCCATCTTTGTTCTCGTGTTTAGGTGATTGATTTCTTCGATCTGATCCTTCAAGTTATTATAGAGTACCTTAGCCCAGGCCACCTTTGTTACTGCCTCCGCCACTTTTACCATCCCATAGGTTTTTCTCGACATGTATGGCTTGTGGGTGAGATTGATCATCTCCACCACAAAGCGCATCTACTTCTCTCGATCTTCATCTGTCGTTCTCGTGATCTTGAATTCTTTTTCCTTGCCTTTTAGCGGGCCAAACTCCTTTATCAAATCATCACCATGCTGGATTGCCTTCCAATAGGCCAAACTCCTTTATCATCTTGAATTCTTTTTCCTTGCCTTCCGCGGGCCAAACTCCTTTATCAAATCATCACCTCAGCCTCCCCCTCAGCTCGTCATTTTGAATACCTTAGCCACATAAAGAGGATTGAATACCCTTTGGTCACCGACTATCTCTATTAGGCATCCAAATCTTGTCATTATAGTTTCATAGAGAAACTTATGACAATGCCTTATAGTCTTTCATGGCCTTGGCCTCTATCCATTTGGTGCAGTAATCCATGGCCACCAAAATGTATTTGTTTCATGTTCTCTGAGCTAGTAGCTTGAATGGGCCGACGAAGTTCAGACCCCACTTCTGGAATGGCTCCAGGGGAGATACTAGGGTGTGTGGCATTCTATCTGCATCATTCGGTTGCCCCATCCTCTAGCACATATCACATGCCCTTGCAAACTTGTGCAGTTGGGTTCATTCTGTATATTCTCTGCCAGATAGGAGTTGGATCCTCTTTTAAGTTGATCTTGTGTTGGTAGAAGCTAGGATCAATCCCCTTCATGTCTGAGTAATTCTAGGCGAACACATCTTTGTAGGACTTTAACAAATCCAGTAGCCTTCCTCTAAATTCCTGATTCAACTGGGCACTAATGCTAACTATTTTTGGCTCTTGCTTGTCCCCTAGGTTCACTTCTTCCAATTCATCTTCTTGGACTTTGATGTTCCACTTCTTCCTAAGTTGGGAATCCATCTGCTTGAGGGCCATCGTTGCTTTTTCCTACTCAGCCCGCAATTTTGCCACACTGTCTTGAGTGTCCTCCTCCTCTTCCTTTGCACTTTCTTCATTTAGTGGCACTTCAGGGTGAGCTACCAGGACTTCTGGATCATATCTTTGTACAATCCTTTCTATGTACATCTCAAATAGTGACAATAGATTTGGATTTTCCTTCATGATCTGCTCTTCTTCGTCATCTGCTACCCCTTCCAAGTAGTTTAGGCCCTCTATATGCATCGATCGGCTGGACGACCAAAATGCAGACTTTATTTTTCCCTCTTCTGATTGTGATCTTGTTCGTATCCCAGTTGTGCTTTATCCTTCCACCCTTGAGCCACGGTCTTCCCAAAAGCATCAGATATGCATCAGTCGGCTGGACAACCGAAATGCAGACTTTATTTTTCCCTCCTAATTATAAAATTTGTCCGTATCCCAATTATGTTTTATCCTTCCACTCCTGAGCCATGGTATTCCCAAAAGCATGGGATATGCACCCGCTATCTCAATCATTTTGAGGACAGTGAACACGACAGTGAACATGCATGATGCCACTTCTATCTGTTCTCCCCTGATTATCCCAACTAGTCAGATCCTTCTTTGGTCAGCCATGTGGATCTGGAACGGAGCTGGATGCATGTCAGTAATTCTTAGCTTTTTAGCTAGACTATCTGATATTATGTTCACTCCTAACCCTCCATCTAGAATGACCCTTGTCACAGTCTGTCCTCTGATCTTGATGGTCACTTCGGGAGCAAACATGTCATAGTCCTGGACTATTTCCACATTCCTACATCCTGCCTACTGGGTTTTTCGATTTCTGCAAGGGCATCTGCACCAGTTTCTCATTTGGCTCTATGGCTTGAAGTAGCTTTTGCCTGTAATAATTGGGAACCAGATTCAACATTTTATCTAGCGTGATGTTGGCATCTAACTCCAGAGACTGGAGTCTTATTTTGAGGTTTCTTCTCTGAAATCTGATTCTCAAGTTTCTTCCTCTTTCTTCTTTCTTTTGTCCTTCTTCTTATTCTTGGGGTCTTTGCTTATTTTCTTCAAGATCCCCTTCAGCTCGGGTGGCTCCTGCCACCACTTGTTCAAAGATGAGGGAATCCAAGTCATATGAGGCTACCGCTATTTGGAGATTTTCCCTCAGTCCTCTCATAAACCACTGGCTCCTAAGAGAGCGGGTCAGTTGGGCTGATCTAGATGCATTACAATTGCTTAGAATTCAGCAGCATAGTCTTCTATTGGCCTCTTCTTTTGAGTTAACCTCTGTAGTTTTTCCAGCACTTCTGTTATGGTCTTGTCTTTCTTGAATCTTTTGAGGAAGGCCTCCTTCAATTATTCAAATGTTTGGAAGTGTTGCATACCATATTGTGCATGCCAACTACTGGTGGTCTTGCCACCCAATATTATCGTAAAGTACTCTATCTTTTATGGCAACAACGGAGGTCTAGTGGGCCAGGAATGTGGTTACGAAGGCGAAGATGTGGGTGTCTGGATCCTCCTCGCTCTTGCCCTTGAACTTAGGGCACTTGAGAGACATCCTTTCTATAGCTGTCAGTTCTTCTTCTTCTTGAGCTTCCTGCTCTTGTTTTTTGGCTCTTGGTGATCTTCTTTCTGATTCCTTAGTGGTTCTTGAATCTTTCTTTCTATCTGGTGTAGAATTTCTATGAGTCTTCTTGGAAGATGCAGTTGTCTTTCCTGCTCTGCAGCTTCGGCTTGTCTGTTGGCAATGTCGCATTGCTCTCTTTGAGCTACCTTCATTCTCCATGCATACTCCATTGTACTCTTATGACTCTCTCTTGAACATTCCTAACTCCATTATGTGCGCACTCCCTTTCCTAATTTGTTTTACTAGCTTCACTCTCCTGTCTAGTCAGGACTCGGCACCTAGTTGGCTCTGGAGGAGCAGCGAGACTAATGTAGCTAGACCCAATGCAATAAGCCAACGCCAAGACATTGAACTATCGTCTGCCTAAGTGTGGAGAGATCGAGCATGACTGCAACAAGCGGGTTAGTTCCTATGGCTATCTAGATCCAAATAGACTTCCACATCCACACAGGAATGACTTAACACAAGATTAAACATTAAATAGATAGAGATGAATATATAGAAAGCAACAGAGCAACACAAGGTCCAATTCATTCTTGAGTATTACAACACAATGCACATGAACTGCTCACTCAACTATCATGTGTCCCGATTCGGTTTTGTTCCTCTACTCAGAGCCTGAGTATTACAACACAATGCACATGAACTGCTCACTCAACTATCATGTGTCCCGATTCGATACTGTTCCTCTACTCAGAGCCTGAGTAGACTCAACATGTATGTCTCTATCCTAGATAGTGATGCACTCTCCTCTTTTGCAGTTTCAACTAGGTAGACTAGATCCATTCTCACTCTTTTATCCCCTTATTCGATTAATCCCCTTTTTTCCATTACAACCACGGGTACTACCCGTTCATCAAGAAGTTGTTACAAAACAAGAAAGCTTGGTTTGTTTACACAACGATCAATTCAGCAGAAGCAATCTGGGTATTGGCCAAACAAG
This sequence comes from Cibotium barometz, assembly GCF_041138505.1. Lineage (NCBI taxonomy): Eukaryota > Viridiplantae > Streptophyta > Polypodiopsida > Cyatheales > Cibotiaceae > Cibotium > Cibotium barometz. Next base: position 300,389 of record NC_141108.1, on the reverse strand, counting down.
CTAGTTGGCCACCACCAACAACAATGCCGATAGGCATAACTCTTCACCCATTTACCATCTTGACTATGCAAATGGTGTTGGTTACATCTCTGTGATCCCTGAAACTTGGTCCAAAACTGGTTCTACTAATCCACATTATACTGCATTATCTAGATTGCTATTGGATTGAGCTTCCACCGATTTCTCGATGTGGCACAATCCTTCTCCAGATCCTCTCCATCCAACACAAGAGGCACTAGTGTCAAAAGGCTATAGTGGATTAAATACAAGGATTATCATGGTGGATTATGCTTAATGGAACACATAAATAGGAGATTACTATTAATCACATCTACTTAGCATAATGGCAACATAATGATGTGAAAATGAGATTGTCACCTTGCATTAGATGGGAGACTCTTAAATAAGCAAGAGTACATCAGATTAAGTGAACCTAATCCATGATTAGGTGATGATTAATATACCTAGAATCTCCCCTCTAATGTAGCACCATAAAGTGAGTATCTCCTATAATCAAGCCCCTAAATCTCTCAACCTTGAAGATGCTCCACGAGTTTCTTTCAACTAACTCAATGATACCTTTTTCCTTATTGAACCAGGTGACCCTTAGCTTTTTCTCTAACCTATCATTCCTATTAAAGTCCATTTTTCCAACAATCTCTCCCTCAAATTGATGACCCTCGTCCTTGGTAGTCACGTTTTCTAGTAGATAAACCAAAGACACTTAATTCTTGGTGATTGTGAAGCTTGAGAAAGAGGAAAAAATTAGCTTATAAGCTAATTAAGAAAACTATTTTTCTAATCTAGGCTATCCTAGGGTGCATAGCTACTCAAGAGATGATGGGACTCTAATACCAACTTGAGATTTGCATCTGAAGTAGATTAGGGTGTGTAAAAATGGACTTCACTTTCACTTTGTTTAGTTGTAGGCGTTGGAAAGATCGGATTTCACTTAAATGGTTATAAGGTTATGTGTTGTATGTTTTATGTGAGTGTTCATCACCAATTGTTTATAAAAGGTGCACCATGGGATAGCTTAATGAAGGGGACAACGAGTAGAAGGTTTACACTAGTGTAAGCAGTCTAGGAGGCCTAGGACCTAATTTTGAACTTTGACCACATAAATGGTGTAAACACAGAAACGAAGGAGATAAGGCAAGATAAAATCCCAACCCCACATTATATTGTATTCTCTTATGTATAATCTAAGAGTTCTCTTTCTCTCTACTCTATTCCTCTTGCCTCTTGCTTGCTTTATGCATGATTTGAGCTCTCTAGGTGCTTATCTATGCCTGCGTGATTGAGTGAGTGAGTGAGTGAGAGAGGGATCGAGCTACGAGGTGATTGAGATCTATGAGGAGGGGGCAACGCTGATGGCGAGATGATGTAAGACCTCGTGTGCTCTATTGACAGTGCTACCTATGAGAATCCCAAGCTCAAGCTTGAGGTAAGTACATAGCCCACTTGTGCATTTGTGTGCTTGTTATGGTATATTACTTCTCAATTTTAACATTGTGTGCTCGAGGGCAGTGTGGTGAACTCCCCATGACAACAATGACTCCTATGCCTTTCCCATGGCACAAGGGCTCACTAGTTTTCTTTCATAGGAAGCAGTCAAACCATGTCCAATGCCATAATGTCTCAAATATTTGGTGTCGACCCCCTGAGTTGGGTTTATCCCAAGAAGACAATGGTCAACGGTCACAATTACGGTAATCAAGGATATATCTCTTTTGTTGTGCCACCAAGGACAAATGTTCCACAGTTTATATGCAATAAAAAATTTACACTATGCAAACATGAGTCTTGCTTTCCACAAAAGGCCATTATAGAAGCGACTTTACCACAAAACCAAGTTTGAGTTCTTCTCCATTTTGATGAGAAACAGGGAACATGGGGAATGGTAAATAGATAATATCAGGGAGTACCTCATCAAAAAAAGAGATCCATGAGAGAATTCACAGAACATATCCTAAGCCATAGGCAAGCTTGTAGACTCAAGGCCAGTCTAGGTACCATTGGAAATCACACAGCCCAACCCCATAGGGTGTAAGAGATCCCATACCCTAAAAACAAAGGGTGTCATGTAACCATATCCTTAACATTCCCATGTCACATGAATATGCAGAAGATATGCAAGGATGGTGTTTGAAATGAAAAGGGGAGTTGCAACTAGTGTAGCACCTAGAAGCCCAGAGTTGGGTAAAATCAAGCCAATCCACATCTCAAGGATGATGACCAAATTTGATAAAACTGGAGATCCCATTTAGTACCTAGAGATGTTTGGTAAAATTTGAGAGGCCATGGAATAAATTGATGATCCCACTAAGATCTACTCATTCAATCTTTGCCTTAAAGGCAATGATGGCATTGCAACATCAAATGTGAATAAAGACATTACAAAGAGGGTATTGTTTCAAAAACACCAAGACTAATGTGTGGTTTCTAATATATTGCAAATAGGAGTAGTACAAATGTTGTTTTTCTAAAAATGAAAAGTGGTTGAGCATCATTAAAGAGTAACAAAGATGTTCAGAAGAGTGGAAGTGTGCAATGCGCATGAGTACTACTCACCAACGGCCTTGAGAAGGAAACAAATTATATATATATGTATTGTTTCAAAAACACCAAGACTAATGCGTGGTTTCTAATATATTGCAAATAGGAGTAGTACAGATGTTTTTCTAAAAATAAAAAGTGGTTGAGCATCATTAAAGAGTAACAATAATGTTCAGAAGAGTGAAAGTGTGCAATGCGCATGAGTACTACTCACCAACGGCCTTGAGAAGGAAACAAATTATATATATATATGTATTGTTTCAAAAACACCAAGACTAATGCATGGTTTCTAATATATTGCAAATAGGAGTAGTACAGATGTTTTTCTAAAAATAAAAAGTGATTGAGCATCAGTAAAGAGTAACAAAGATGTTCAAAAGAGTGGAAGTGTGCAATGCGCATGAGTACTACTCACCAACGGCCTTGAGAAGGAAACAAATTTTATATATTTATATATATATATATATATATATATATATATATATGTATGTATGTATGTATGTATGTATGTATAGCTCATAATGTACATTATCTACAAACTAGCAAGGAGAACAAGAGAGAGAGAGAGAGAGAGAGAGAGAGAGAGAGAGAGAGAGAGAGAATCTTAATGAGCCGTAGTAAACCTCCCAGCCTAGATGGTGGATAGCCGATGTGACTGAGGTGAGAGCATCTAAACCTCGAAACTAGATTGTGTAGCAAATGTGGCTATGAGAAGAATTTATAGGTCCAGGCAGAAAGCCTACTACTACCCACATCATCAGCCAAAGTGTGGAGCAAATGGAGCAACAGACATGATAGCTGAGGACAACAATCTTGAGACGTCGAGACAGATAGTCGATGTCTTGCTAGCTGAGAAAGGTACGAGGCAACATAACAAGCCCGACTAGCTCATGATTTCTAAAAAAAGAGATTGCCCCACCACATCCTACATAGCCTAGTTGTCCAGAAGCCTACTACTACCCACATCATCAGCCAAAGTGTGGAGCAAATGGAGCAACAGACATGATAGCTGAGGACAACAATCTTGAGACGTCGAGACAGATAGTCGATGTCTTGCTAGCTGAGAAAGGTACGAGGCAACATAACAAGCCCGACTAGCTCATGATTTCTAAAAAAAGAGATTGCCCCACCACATCCTACATAGCCTAGTTGTCCAGAAACCACAAAAAAGGAGGAGTCCATGCACCCTTGGTCGTGTAGCAAGGACCATGAGCAAAGAAACACTATGAAGATAAACGAAGAAGCTGCGTGGCCTTGGTCACGGAAACAATGAAGCTAATTTCATCTTATTTTGTTTCTTTTTTGAAACCCTAACACAAAACCCTTATCCATAACCCTTTATATCTATATCCCTTTTGGAAAGATTGGGGGAGGAGAAAACTTGAGCTTTTGCTAGCACACACACAGTCACACAACCATAGATGAGACATACACAAAGATGGCTACAATCTTTTTTTTCTTACTCTCAAAAAGAGGTATACAAAAGATAAGTGAAAACTAAGATAAGCAGTCCATAATGTGCACACACTAAGTAGGTGAGCTGGAAAAATAAGTATGCCACAACTCTGTTGGACTAGGTAGGTTTAGTCTAGATGTAGAATCATTGGTGTCATGTCAGCTCTACCAAACATGTCAATGGTGTGAAGGTGGAACAGTCACCCAGGCACATCATGAGTATTAGCTCATGTTGAGCTTGACATCTCAACACTCTCCCCTCAAGTTCAACTCCACTCCAAAAATCCAATCATAGTGCAGAATCTACGAAGCTTCTTTGTTCCCAAGGCCTTGGTGAAAATGTCAACTACCTTCTCCTCTATGCTGACATATAGGAGATCAACACCTCCTACCCAAGACCTCTCTTATGAAGTGATAATGGACCTCTCTGTCTTTGGTTTGCACATGAAACACTAGGCTCCTGGCCAACTATATGCTACTAAGATTGTCGTAATAGTTGACAACCTGCCTATCCAAATGCAACCCCAAATCTTCAAGTAGCTTATGTAACCAAGCTAGCTCACAAGCTACCATCGCTTGTAGCACTCCTGTACTCTGCCTCTATACTCAACAAGGAAATTGTTAGGCTACTTCTTATTGCTCCATCTAATATCACTACTCCTAAAGGAAAAAACCTCATAGAAGAGGCCATAATCCATTATGGACCTCAAGTAGAGTAGTGTGCACCTCACACTATCCAAATGCTACTTCCAACAAGGAACCTACATAAACTAACTCTCCAACCCAACTATGTAGTTCATGTCTTGCCCAGTGATCATCATGTAGATCAAGCTACCCACTATCTTCATGTACATAGTGGCATTCTCCAAAATCACCCAACTTTCCATTATTATCTAATGTTATAGAAATGGGCTTACAGCCAACCACACCATATTTGGAGAACATGCCAATGCATACTATCTATGTGTTTTCATATCTCTAACCAAGATGGAACGGTAAACTTTCCTTGGAAAAAGAACCCGATGAGAGTGCAAGGGACACTGCCCTACATGACATGATTCCCATTTTGGAGGGAGGAACCAGTGATGAGGAGGAGGAATGGCAAAGATTACCATTGGAAGAGGTCTGGGATTCATTCGGCTCAGAAGGAGAGGCAGTAAAACCTCTATGGAATTGGTTACATTCTTACGAGGGGTTCCAGTGCAATATATTGGACATAGTGGAGTTGGACTCAAATCCCATTCGAGAGGTGTCCCAAAAGGAAGAGCTCTCAGAAGAAGCAGGAGTACAAGATTGAACAAAATCCTTGCTTACTCTCGCTTCCTCCTCTGCACCAATGTCTCAACGGAAAAAGCGATAGAGGTCGTAGATCTATGGAAACTAGAGTTTTCTCAACAACTTAGAAAGGTCTCTTAAGAGAAGTCATCAGAGGTGCCTCTAACCCCCCTAGACGCACCCGTAGGCACAAAGATTAACCCCTTTAAATGGCGTTTTCTGTTGGTCAAAAAGGGTACTTAAGTCTCAAGATTAACCCCTTTTAAGTGTCATTTCCTAATTGTCCACTTGTTTTGGGACATGCAATCTTGGTAGGAGGACTCACCAGATCCGTTAAATTTGTAGTTATTGTAAGAAAAGATGTCTAACAACATCAACCAAATTGTCAATAAGAAGCTTAACAAAAAGATGGGACTAAGTTGAAAGAGACAATAAGGAACCTCCGAAATTTCCTGAAAAGAACACAACTCTAGTAGAGATTAAGGCGTCCTAAACTGAAACCAAAATATAAAGAAAGTCATGTATTGGCTTTTACTTAGTGTGACAGACACTATAATAGAAAATATACATGATGTCAACACTCCAACAATTGCATAGCAAAACCTAGTGAAGATATTCGAGACAAACACAAAGGCAAAGGAGCTATATATAGTGGAGAAGAAAATTATGTCCCATCAACAAGTATGCTTTGAAGATCAAGGGTATTGTTGAATCCCTTCGATCTATTAAGTGTGAAAGACAATGAATAGTAAACATCTATTTAAATTGGCTTGGCAAAGAATATAAACCATTCAAAACCTCTATTCTTGTAAGAGAGAATATTTCCAACTTTTATGATATGAAATTTATATAATCATAAAAGAGAAGTCTTTGGTAAAGACTCTTCCTTCCATAGCAAGAACACTTCAAAACAGATCTTCTACTCACATTTAGAGTAGAGGTCGCAATCGAGGCCAAGGTGGGGATTGTTTTGAAAATCAAAATTATAGATAGCAACAGGCCAATGATTTTCACCAGCAACAAACACACATAGGTAAAAGAGGCCAGTCTCAAAGCAAAGGAAGCCAAAGACACCAACGCAATTGGAATATGGCTTTGTTCTGAAATTTGTTTAGTTTGGTTTATATTTGCAAAAATCCTCAATAAGGGTGCTATCCATCTCGTTTGATAATTGTATCCTTCCCACATGGGCTGGAGTAGCACCGCAGAATTTTTCCCATAACAAGCATCACCCGTTCTATTCGAAGGCTATATAAATAGCCAAGCGATGAAGAAAACAAAATACCCATCACATTGTTCACTAGCTCATGCAAAGCACGTCTCCTTATGTGCGCTTTTGTCGCACAGGTCGTAGCTGGGGACTTGCCAGACACCGTATGCGAACCACGAATGGCTGCAAGCATACAACCAGGGAAGGAAGCTCAAACAGAATGCCAAAGGATGTGTCACTCACCGCTCAACCGCCACCTTGAAGGATTCCCGCGTCACAGCCGTGAAGGAGGAGCCGCCGTCGCCGCTCTACCGCCTCTCCGCCGCCATGCCGCTACACAGTGCTCAATCGCTCTCTCACTCTCTCTCTCTCTCTCTCTCTCTCACACGCAGGAGAAGGAAACCAAAGAGATAAGGCAAGAGCACTCTTGTATTCACAACACATGAGAATGAGGATTTTAGGGTTACATTTGACTCTTATAGCTGACTTGGCCGTTCACACTTGGGCGCCATACATGGCCGGCCGACCCTAACCCTTATCCTACTGATATTCAAGGTGCGCCTCTCATCGGCGATCACCCAATCCCTTCATCCTTAACATATGGTGCCGACAAGCCCGGCCCATGACTCAGAATATTTAAATTAATGACGTAAAATATAGTACATCGCAATGGGTTAACATGCCCCCCTTCCTGATGTAGATTCCGTCCTCGGAAGCTATGGTATGGTAAGCTCGAGAGGGCTGTTGTGGTAGACCGTCTGCAAAATAGGAAAGTAGAGTGAAAGTATGCTAGAATTCAAAAGATATAAAGTATAGAAATTCAAGCATGCTAGGCCACAATGGATGATGAGAACTTAGTTTAAGGGTTACATGAATGAGCTAGTGTAGTAAATTAACAGGAGTTTAAAATTATTGAAAGTAAATCAAGAGTTAGCAAGGTGTCAAAGGTTAATCAAGGTTTATAACTGACCTAAGTCAAGGAAAAGAACCAAGCTTAATAAATAAACAGATGACCACACTGTGTTTACTCTAAGAACAAGTTTATACCACGAGCCTAGGGACACAAGAAACATGAGAGTGACAGGAGCCTTTTGCCTTTATTTCTTCACGCACGTGACAATTTCTATACACAATGGCGACCTTCCTAAGGCAAAACTAACATCGATCCTGGTACCATGTTTAACACAAAGCATTATCCAGGAATCTATTAGCTCACTTTAGGCAAGGCTACCCCCTACCAACCAAGGCATCGGTCTGGAGTAGAATACTCCTCACCTACCAAGTATCAATAAGGCGATAGGCCAACATTAAAGCACATCATAGACTTGTATTGCCATTTATTGTAGGCTTGTTTTTTTTTTTTTATAAAGTTTCTTTTGATCTTCGCTCCTGAACTAAAATGTGTTCTTACATCCTTTCGACAAGGGGTAAAAGCTATGTCCTAGAGATCAACACACACACAGCCAGGTGTTCAAACATTAAGATGGTTTGACCTTAGACCTAAGACAATCGTATTCCAAGGTTAACTAAAGACGTCATGCTGCCTAGGAATATTTCCAATAAAGTTAAGCTCATTAATGATTTACACTAGCATGCAAGCAACTTCAAAAACTAAGTAGTACATTGACAATTTCCATGTGGTCATGCATTATAGTTTATGCAATTGATTGAACAGTAAAAACGAAAGAGAGTGGGTATGGAAGAATTACACTTGTAATTGGATTTGACGAGACAGCTTGCAATTTGATGTAGATATATTTTGATGAACGTTGCGGCAGTCTCTGGACTTGGAAGCGAACCCACCTCAAACTTTTTAACCTGTACAATCAACTAACAAGCACTATACCTCGAGAGGCACATCAGTGTGAAAATTTCAAGACTTATTTAAGGAATCTGAACTAGAAAAAACTTGAAAACGCTAACCTACCTACCAGTCACCACACTACTACTGAGGATACGGTAAGAGGATGTTGTAGAGTCCTGGCTCTAGCCCTAAGGCTAAGCCGCTATCCGCATCATCCAAACAAATAAAGTCAACCTCAGTAGTGCCATGAGTTTCATCCGTCCATTCATCATTGTCAGATATTTCCTTTTCATTTTCCCATCCACATAAACTCATCAAAAATGTAACCATGCGAGGATAGTCATCTTGTGGAAAAGGAAAGCATTGGGCTATCAGGGATATGTCCTCTACGGAGTAGGGGTCGGTCATGGTCAATAGGCGAATTAGCCATTCTAATTCCTCAATATTTTCCTCTCTGGCTAGTACATCTATATGATCCCATTCAGTTTCAATTACAGGATAGCACATGTGGAATATCTGAGAAAGGTACAGATGATACCTCTCACCAAAGGTAGGAGTGGATGAAGTGTATGATGATCGTGCATCTGCCATATCTGCAAACACAGATATAGCATCAGTAGGTTTGTGACAGGTCAATCTAGTTCTTAATTGTATACGGATATCTCTGCTCTTAACGTGCTCTTGCTCTTTTTACTATTTTTTTATTTTCTTTTCTTTGTTTTGTTTTATGTATGAAGCTATATATATACATCCCCTTGAATTTGGCAATTACATGGTCAGGGGAGAAGGTTAAGGAGGAAGCATTAGAATGTCGAGCGTGAGTACATGCTCCCCCTTTTCTTGGGTAGATCATATTATTTGCAATGATGTTGCAGCCTCTTGGAACCAATTTGTCCAGCGGGTCATAGGTTGTGATGTGGACAGATAGCTTTTTATGACCCTTGTGGCCACATCCAATTGCAAAGATGGTAGTGTACGCTCCCATTGACGAATGGAGGAAATGGTTTCCGACGATACCAGGGGAGACGTAGACTCATCGATTTTTTGTTGGGTGTTGACAAGAGTAGGTGTAGAGCATGTAGAAACTTCTATATGAGTGTGTGCCTGGCATGAGGAGCTAGAAGTTTCATGTGGCTCCCCCCTTCCTGAGCTAGGTGGTAATGATCGATATCGTTTGGGAATCCAAACTAACTCTGGAAGAAGTGGTGCGGAGCACTCCATTACCTTTCCCTTACCACGATCTTGAATTGTCGTTGGGGTGGCAACAATTGGTTTGCAAGGTTTCACAGGTGATGTAGAGGGATTCAGCTTATGTTTAGGGACCCAAATCTGGTCATTCCCCTCGTAGTACCCTTGGGCTACTAATAATTTTTTAGGGATCCACCGCGATGTTACATTGCCCTTTCTCGGGTGGGTAGCTGCTTTCCTTTTACGAGGCTTCTTGGTGGCTGAACGAGATTGAGCAGGGGAAGTAGCTGTTAACGAAGCTTTGGGGACCCATTTGTATGTACTCCTTGGCATAGTAAGCGAAGCTTTAGGGACCACCTTGCCTGTTTCCACTCTTGGCGTTGAAGCGTTAGAGGGGTGGCCAACAATCGAAGATGGTTTTGCCACTGGACTTTGTGATTTTTCGTTATCTAATATTTGAGTGGATGACTTAGGTGCGGGATTTTGAGCGGTCAGATCTAGTGTTGGTTCTTGCGTTGTGACTTGTCTAGTTGCCCAATCGATATTGCACTTGGTGGCCATCATCCATTTGCGCCCTAAGATTACAGTCCCTTCCATGGTTCCAGCAGGCATAACCAAAAAGCTTTGAATTATGGTTCCCTTGTCATAAGCAACCGGAGTGTGCAGAATTCCTGAGACAGGGGTTTTCTTCTTGTTAATTCCTTGGACTTGGATAGAACTCTTGGTTAAAGGTGGTTTTCCCAGTTGACACCACACACCATATGATAGCAAATTGTGTTGAGCTCCTGTATCCAATAATGCATTATACAGCACCTCCCCGTAAGGACTCTGTAACTCAATTGGGTATCTTAGAGGTGGGTCAGATTCCAGTGCATCCTCTTCTGCTTCCTCGAAAAATACTTGCGTAATTCCCAAGTTGGCTTCTCGTTGTCTCCTAGCACGCTGTTGACGTTCTTTGGCTTCGACTCTCGCTTGTATCTTTTTAAGCTCAACTTGTTCTTTAGCTGTCTTCTTTTGATGGATTGCATGTAACTCCTCTTGGCTCAGGGGGTCATAGTATCGTTTGAATTTACTCCCATTAAGGAATCCAATGGTTTCAACTCCGTCGAGAGTCTCCACTCTGATGGTACCTTGCGGGGTAATTTCACATACTCTATATGGTCCCTTACCAGCATATTTGAGCTTCTTCTTTTCGTTTCGCACTCCATACATCAGGACTTTATCCCCAACCTTGATGTCCTTGTCCTTTAGATGGCGATCAAACCATTTTTTCCTTCTATCCTTCTCCACAAGAGCATTGTATACAGCCAATTGTCTTTCTTCATTTAGCCGCTCAAGGATATACAGACGCTCTGCTAAGGGATTACCATCCCAACCCTCTTGAGTAGCAACACGAAGACTAGGAATGACAAATTCCCACGGCATGACTGCTTCTTGGCCATATACCATTTTGAATGGTGTACAATTAATAGCCACTTTGTACGCAGTACGATAGGCCCATAAAGCTGTCGTAAGCTTTAGATCCCAATCCGTGCGATGAGCTTCAACTGTCTTTGTCAAAACAGAGATTAAAGTCTTGTTGGTACTCTCAGCTTGGCCATTCGCTTGCGGATAGTAAGGAGTAGATTTATGATGGGATATCATGAAATTTGTTGTGAGCTCCTTAATCACTTCATTTATAAAATGCGTACCATTGTCGCTCACAAGTTCAAAAGGACAACCAAAGCGTGTGATTATATTTTCAAAGAGGAACTTGGCTGTTGTCCTCGCATCTGCCTTACGTGTCGCTTTCGCTTCAGCCCATTTGGTCATATAGTCAGTGGCCACAATAATATAGCGAGATTGTGTGTTTCGGGCCGCTGGACTAATTGGACCTACAAAGTCTAAACCCCACTTTTCAAATGGTTGGTTTACTTTGATTGGATGTAGGGGCATCTGATCTTTCCGTTGGGGTTTCTTGTATCGTTGGCATTCATCGCAACCCTTCACAAAGAGTGATGCATCTTGGAACATAGTGGGCCACCAATACCCTGATTGTAAGATCTTTCGCGCAGTTAAGTCTCCTGAGAAGTGACCACCGACTACGCCCATATGTGCCTCTTGCAAGATGTATAGATACTCATCCTCTCGGGCACAACGCCTAAGAACGTCATCCTTTCCTCTTTTATAAAGAGTCCCGGCTATCAGGCAATAGGGTTCGCATTCTTTGATTAGCTTTCGAGCTAGATCTTTACGAAGCTCCTTGGGTGGAAAGCCATTAACCAAAAAGTTAACAATCTTCTCACTCCATTCAGGCATTGTCTCCACCATGAACAGGGAAGTGTCCAGTAAGTCATCATCAACCCCCGTAGGAGCCTCACCATTAGGTATGCGAGACAAATGATCAGCCATAACATGTTTTTTGCCAGGTCTCACAACAACCGTGAAATCAAACTCAAGAAGAATCAATAGCCATCGTGTGATTCTTCCTGTGGAGCATGGTTTGTTTACCAGATACAACAATGCTTGATGATCTACATAGAAAACAAACTTGGTGGCAAGGAGGTAATAACGAAATTTCCTTACTGCATATATCATTGCCAACCCTTCTCGCTCCGTAGTGGTGTAGTTCATCTCAGCATCGTTCAACTGGCGACTGGCAAAGCTAATGGGGTAGTCTAGCTTGTGTTCTCCAGGTTGAGTTAAAACACACCCAATAGCAAAGTTTGATGCATCAATATGCACATGGTAGAGTAAATCCCAGTTAGGCATTCTCAAGATTGGAGCACTCGCCAAGGCCTTCTTTAATAGCTCATAGGCATGGTCACATTCTTCGGTCCAAATAAACTCGATGAGAAGCTTATACAATGGTCGAGCTATCTCGGCGAAGAAGAGAATAAACCTTCGATAATAACCAACGTGGCCCATAAAGCGTTGGACTCCCTTGTAGTTGGTGGGTGGGGGTAATTCCAGAATGACCTTGATTTTACTCTCGTCAGTGGAAATCCCATTTTTGGACACTATATGCCCTAAGATAACTCCGTGTTTAACCCAGAATTGGCATTTGAAAGGATTCAAGGAGATGCGATATAATCTACACCTTTCAAATATCTTTCGTAAACACATCAAGTGCTCGTCCCAAGAGGAATGAACACAAAGATCATCTAAGAAAGCTTCACAAAAGTCCCTTAGATATTCCTTAAAGGCCGTGTTTATCAATCGTTGGAATGTTGCAGGTGCATTGGTCAAGCCAAAAGCCATGACGCGAAAGGCAAACACTCCAAACTCCGTGATAAATGCTGTTTTAGCTTGGTCCTCGACTGCAATTGTGATCTGATTGTAACCCGAGTACCCATCTAAAAAGCTATATGCCTCCTTGCCTGCCACTCTTTCAAGCACATGTTCAGAATATGGCAAGGGGTAATGATCCCTTCTCGTGGCTGCATTAACCTTCTTGAGATCAACGCACACTCTGAGTTTCCCATTCTTCTTTGGCACGATGACTATCGGAGAAACCCATTCTGAGTGCTCAATTGGGTATATGAATCCACATTTTACCGGCTTTTCAATTTCCTCTTGTACAATCTTTGCGTACTTAGGATTCATTGGGTAGGGACGTTGCTGGACTGGTTTAGCAGTGCTAATCATTGGAATCGTGTGTTGCACCACCGAAGGTGGAACACCCTTCATATCATGATATGTCCAAGCAAATATGTCCTTGAATTCTTTAAGAAGCTTCGTAAGTGCAGCTTCTTCCGCCTTGGTGAGGTCTTGAGCAATAAAAACTGGTTTAGACTCCTCACCCGGATCTGCTAAGTCTATCTCCTTAACTACCGCAGGGCCATCGTAGACACCGCTACTCTCATTGGTAGGCGTTCGTTGGGCTTTTGTGTAGACTACTTTACGTTCCCCTGTGGTGAATGATTTGAAATGCTCGGGTGCGGGGTCTAAGTCTACTGGTTCTTGTTGTGCCCGGTTTTTTTCTTTTAATTCCGCCTCCTTTTGTTGTTGAGCCAACTCTTGGTTTTGCCGCCTTCTTGCAGTACGACTTAGTTTTGGCTTCTCTTCGATTTCTAATTGGGCGACGTCATGAGGTTGCGGAATACACCACATGACACTTTGGAGGTATTGTCCCCAATTATCCGCTATCTTCCAATGAGCATCAATGGCTCCTACATAACTAAGCCATTCTGCAGTGGATCTCTCCTTATTTATTGCAGTTCGTACATTAGCTCGATAGCGTTGGCGCTTATGTCTCGTTTTCTTCTTACCAAGTTTTTGATTTTTGTTTCTATCCGATTCGGACTCACTTGGTCGATCTTCACTTTCGGATGAACTGCAGGAGGTCACTGTCCTAGGCTTTGAGCACATTGCTTCCACATTTGGGTGAATATTCGATTCATTTTTCCCATCAGGCTCAGGGTCAGTTTCTTCTTGAGATTCATACTCAGAGTTGCATTGGTCAGAGTCTTCGCTACTTTCAGTGTCGGTGGAGTTTGCCACGTTCTCGCCATCAAGAGTCAAGTGCATAACACCTATCATGTTTATTGGCACTAACGGTGGCATATCTTGCCCCTCAGGTGTTACAGAACTTGTGCCTCTATTTCCCCATGTGTCTATGGTTGCCGCTAGGTGTACCCAATCCACGTTATCCGACTCAGTCATACCCGGTAGGACATCCATGTAAGGAGAATCTTTCCCATCATCAGTCTCTTTTTTGCATGTGTAGCAATACCTTAATGGGACGGAATGAACAGTGGTATCCGATCGATTATCGATGATAACCTTGCTTCCTAAAGGATGTGCACGACCATTCTCAAGATCAACTCGAATGACAGAGTCCTGGAATTGTAGGTAGACATGGTTTTTCGACCAGTCATGTACCATTTGTGCTTCCCTCATGAAAGGACGTCCTAAGATCATTTGATATGACATAGGATGCTTGGAGAAATCCATTACAATGAAGGTATGTTTTACCTTGTATCCCAGGACCTTGATCTTGAGGTCCCTTAACATTCCAATAGGTTTAGCTATGGTTCCGTTTGCCATCTTAACCACTATGTTTGTGACTTCGAGGTGAGGCCTTCCCATAGATTCCCAACAGTTTTTAGTCACAATGCTCACTCCAGCACCACCATCAAGGATTCCCTTTAGAGTTAATCCCTTGGTAGTAATGGGGAGGGTGGCATTAGATTCGTCACCTTCAAAGTACTGTCCCAACTTGTTCACAGGTATTTCCACGACCGAATCTTCATCAAAGTTGGGTTGTAGATCCCAATGCTCCCCTTCATCTTGAAGCGTGTCGGGTCTATCCATATTTGCAAATTGTGGTAGCCCCGTCTTTAGTTATCCATTGAGAAATGCCCGAAGAGCTAAGAATAGCTCAGGATCTCCGTATAATTTGGATATGATCGTGGTTCTGATCTCAGAGGACATGAAATCCATTAGCTTAGACACATTCAACGGTACTTTTCGAGACATCGCCCCTTGACTAGGGACTGGTGAAGATGGAATCACTTCCTCTTCGATGGGGTCAGGCATTCCCTCACTAAACATTCTTTCAAGCAAAAAGGGTGTTTGCCCACTTCCTGATGTTCTATCCTCACTTTCTTCTCGAATGATACTCGGTATAGCTAACGGTTTATGGTTCCTGTGAGGCTGAACTTGCGTAGGAAACACTGTGTCTGGAATTTTGATTTTTCTCGGGTTTGGCTCCAGTTCTCTTTGTGTTTCTTCCACCAAACCCCTTAAGTGTTGCACTTGTTCAATCTCCTCAACTGGGTTTGGGTAAGTTCCAATCTTTTTCTTGAGGGTTTTTGGCCCACGTGGCTTGTCTTGGGGAGTCTCAGTCAGTTTGGGTGGTCGAGAGGGCATTAACTGACTTGGTTGTGGGGCCGAGGAAGTTTCCTTCTGTTTCTCCTTATTTGTGTACTCGCTTGATTCTCCTTCATTGAGCTCCCGAGTGGGTTCCTCCCTTAAGGTAGTGGCTTTGGTCCCCATGGTTTCTATTGAATCAGAATCATCTTCAGGATCATTCATATACACGGGGTCGTCTCCTGTCCCTATGTTGGTCTTTGAACTGGGCTTGGAGCTCGTGGCATTAAGCGATCTCTTTCGTCGTGTTTTCTTTTTCTTTGCCTGAGCGATTGATGCAGTATCCCTCTCTTCAAGAATGTAGTTTTGATTTTGAAGCATTGACCGTGTAACTACATTCGCGGGTACAACAGGTGTGGTTCCTCGTGCTTGGTTGGTGACCTCAACCAAATTCAATGGTGTAATCTTGGGTGCATTAGGATTATGTGGACATTGAGCGATCAAATGATCTATGCCACAACGATTACATGTAAGTACCGGCATTCCCGATGTGCTCCCTTGATTTGGTTGCATTTGAGTGGCGATCTTCTGTAGCCTATTAGGGCACTCCGCTACACGATGCGGTCCACCACACTCGTAGCATTGAAGAGGTGGTCTCCTTGCCATGGTATTAAGGTTTTGCCCTCTTGTGGCAAGAGCAGCCGCTTGATATACAGGCTTGACTTGCCCGAAATGATCCTCCATGTAGTACTGGGGAATCATTTCAAACGTATCAATCCCGTATGGAACAGTAGGGTCTATCTCCTCTTCATAATCCCCACATGCACTATGTGACTCACAACCCATCTGGTTTATAGGGGTAATCCTTGGTGGATGTGGAGGTTGTGGTCCTAGCACTGGCGGTGGTAATGGCACAGACTGGACTACATTCGGGTTCCTTGGAACTATGTGCTGTGACGGTTGCTCGATAGGTTGTGCAGGCATTAGCGCGGGTACTTGAGGTGTGTTTGACCAAGCCAGTGGTGCCTGGTTTGCCAACATTCGCTTAAGTGTTAGGCAATCTTTAGATTGATGGCCATACTTACCACATGCATTGCAATTTCCATTGAATTTGACTCTAAATGTGGGACATTCACTCGTGCTATGTGGTCCTAAGCACACCGAACACCATTGTTGCTCTCTCCTTGGGTACATATGGCTATTCTGAGGAGCTCGATTACCCCTAAAGTATTCTTGGAGAGCCTTAGTAAGGTCGGTCACAGACATTTCAGATATCTTGGGCTCCTTGGCAATAGGTTTTACCGTCATTGGCTCGTGCCTAGATACTTGCGAACTAACGGATTTTGTTTCTGAAGACACCTTTTTACCTGCAATCATCAAGTTGTCTTCTAACTGGATTGCATTGACAGTGACTGCTTCCCACATTGTAAGACCTCTAATGACTAGGCCATTGTAAATGTCCTCGTGGCGCAATCCTCGGATGAATCTATCGAGGAGTTGGTTATTATTGAAGCATTCATCGGGAGTGCAGCGAGAATTTAGATGCTTCAATCGACTTATAAAGTCTCTCACTAACTCCCCTTCCTCGCGTTCAGCTTTTTGGAGTTGAGATGCTACTCCCCAAAGCACACCCTCACGTATGTATTCTTTCAAGAACAATCTCTTGAGAGTGGGGTAGTGAGTGCGCTCTTCAACCCTTAAGGTTCGATACCAATCTCCGGCCTTCCCACTTAAGGTTAAGCCTAAGGCTTTACACTTATGCAGCTCATTGTGCTCTTCCAAGGAATCACACACGTGTTCAAAGACTTCAATGTGCTTCCTAACATCCTCGTTACCACTGAAGTTTTGAGTGAGCTTAGCCACTTGTACTGCCTTGCTTCTAGGTTCTCTCTCAGGCATACCCCGCATGTTTTCTGCAATGGATCGTCCGATCGTCTGAGCAAATGCTGCGAGATCACCTAAGTGAGCAGGCATAGTTGGTGGAGGCACTTCTGGGATAGCCTGGCTGATAGGAGTTGGCGTTGGTCTGAGTAAGTTGGCAAATGACGTAGGATATGATATGTGACTAGACCTAGCTCCCCTTGGATAATGGTTATGATAAGGCGGTCGTGGAGCATACGCCATTGGCATACTAAGAGGCGTAGGAGCTACCTGAGCATGAGTAGCGATAGGTACATAGGGCCGATAGGCACTGGCACGCACTGTTGTAGGTACTGTTCCACTAAGTAGCGGTGTCGTACTAACTACAGCGGTAACAGGTGCACTTTCAGCTATGCTCATCATTGGGGTAGGCATTGCGGATTCCTTAATGGAAAGTTGAGTCAAGGTTGGAAAACTAAAGTTACTGCTCGTGGGCTCAACCTGCATTGAGACTCCAGGCGAAACAACATACGAAGGGTCTATGGGACTCACCGAGGGAGTCTCCAATTGTGATAGGGTTGGTTGTTTGGCCTTGCCCGTATCCAAAAACCTCATAGGGCCAGTGGAAACTAGGTCCACTCCCCTATTTTGCCTCTCAATTTGGATAATTCTATGAATCACCTCACATATCATGTGTTGTTGCTCCTCTAGATTAGTGACGCTAGATGTAGATCGTAGGACTTCTAACCAACCTACATGGTATGTGTAACCCGTGTATAGGTCCGTTAGAGTCTCTGTGTGTAGATCATATTCCCAATTTTCATTGAGAAATATCCCATCTAGACTTGGTGTGCCAAACGGTTCTCTTGAAGTGGACGCAATGTCACTTCTTATGGATTGGCTTCTAGGGACCTCTACTTTAGGAAGAGCATCGGAATGTGGTAGCTCAGTAGGGCCCTCATTAAACGAAGTGGGTAGAATATCCACATGGACACTCTTTGGGAGGGTAGGGTCTACATAAGATGTGAATGGCGAATCTACTACCCCTCCTTCCTCATTTACTTCGCTTGTCGCATGTTCAGAGCGTGTAGCTCTACTAAAGGTCTCTATTAGACGACTAAACATGCTAGATCCGGATTGTGGGGCCCACACTGGCATGTTTTGGCTTGTCTCCTCAGGGTTCTTGGTAGGGTGTCCTTCCATGGCTTCTGAGTCAGAGGACGAGTCACTATCCACTATTCGTGGATCTTGGGTTGCACTCCCTTGGGTTCCAGCCGAAGGCCAAGATGCCAACGTGGAGGGATGGTGTGAGCCTGCGTAGACTGAAATGCTTTCTAGTGATTCAGGCTCTAGCACCCGACCAGAACGTAGATGCATGTGACGTGGGTACCCTACGTGCGTTGGTAACTACCCTTGAAGCCCACACAAGTGGTTTCTTGGGTATTTTGCACCTCGTTTTTACTTGTTTTTAGATTGTTTTTAACTCGTTTTTGACCCCCTTACTTACGGTCGAACTTGGACTAGGACGTGTGATAGCTCGAAACGAGCGTATCGTTTTAAGGGTCCTAGTGTGCTTTACAGCACCGTGTTCGCCTATCTAGAGCTCCTGTAGTCCTCAAAATAGTCCGTTTCCTTTGGGGAGAAGGGGCAAAAGCCTATTTGCTTGTGGAAGAAAGGGCTTTATCCCACATGCTCACTTTACTCCTTGGGGAGTGGGCTACATATAGGGCACGACTTCCCATAAGCTCTCACTTGAGAGAAAGCTATGGTGGCTCACTCTCCTATATATATATATCAAAAGACCGAGACCGAGACCGAGACCGAGACCGAGGCCGGGGCCGGGGCCGTGGGTCGTGGTGGGTCGTGGGTCAATTGGGGTTCTTTCTTTTCAAAATTTTTTTGTGAGATAAGTTTTCTAGGGTTTCCTTAGGGTTCAGCCTTGGCCGCGGTGCAGTTCGCACACACAACGCAAATCTGGGGATTCAGAAATCCCTCACACGCAGAAACCAGATAACAGAACGCACGCCCACGCGCGGAGCGAAAATATAACAAAAGAAACAGAAATGCATAAGACAAATTGCAGAAACAGGGATTGCAAAACACAGAAACACCTCAACAACAAACACACAGTCGCTTTCCTACAGTGTAGATTAAACTTCACGCAACAGCCGAGCTGCAAACTGGAGCTTGGTGCAGGGCAACTCCCCGACAGCGGCGCCACAAATGTGCGCTTTTGTCGCACAGGTCGTAGCTGGGACTTGCCAGACACCGTATACGAACCACGAATGGCTGCCACAAATTTGATAAAACTGGAGATCCCATTTAGTACCTAGAGATGTTTGGTAAAATTTGAGAGACCATGGAATAAATTGATGATCCCACTAAGATCTACTCATTCAATCTTTGCCTTAAAGGCAATGATGGCATTGCAACATCAAATGTGAATAAAGAGATTACAAAGAGGGTATTGTTTCAAAAACACCAAGACTAATGTGTGGTTTGTAATATATTGCAAATAGGAGTAGTACAAATGTTGTTTTTCTAAAAATGAAAAGTGGTTGAGCATCATTAAAGAGTAACAAAGATGTTCAGAAGAGTGGAAGTGTGCAATGCGCATGAGTACTACTCACCAACGGCCTTGAGAAGGAAACAAATTATATATATATGTATTGTTTCAAAAACACCAAGACTAATGCGTGGTTTCTAATATATTGCAAATAGGAGTAGTACAGATGTTTTTCTAAAAATAAAAAGTGGTTGAGCATCATTAAAGAGTAACAATAATGTTCAGAAGAGTGAAAGTGTGCAATGCGCATGAGTACTACTCACCAACGGCCTTGAGAAGGAAACAAATTATATATATATATGTACTGTTTCAAAAACACCAAGACTAATGCATGGTTTCTAATATATTGCAAATAGGAGTAGTACAGATGTTTTTCTAAAAATAAAAAGTGATTGAGCATCACTAAAGAGTAACAAAGATGTTCAAAAGAGTGGAAGTGTGCAATGCGCATGAGTACTACTCACCAACGGCCTTGAGAAGGAAATAAATTTTATATATATATATATATATATATATGTATATGTATGTATGTATGTATGTATGTATGTATGTATGTATGTATCATAATGTACATTATCTACAAACTAGCAAGGAGAACAAGAGAGAGAGAGAGAGAGAGAGAGAGAGAGAGAGAGAGAGAGAATCTTAATGAGCCGTAGTAAACCTCCCAGCCTAGATGGTGGATAGCCGATGTGACTGAGGTGAGAGCATCTAAACCTCAAAACTAGATTGTGTAGCAAATGTGGCTATGAGAAGAATTTATAGGTCCAGGCAGAAAGCCTACTACTACCCACATCATCAGCCAAAGTGTGGAGCAAATGGAGCAAAAGACATGATAGCTGAGGACAACAATCTTGAGACGTCGAGACAGATAGTCGATGTCTTGCTAGCTGAGAAAGGTACGAGGCAACATAACAAGCCCGACTAGCTCATGATTTCTAAAAAAAGAGATGGCCCCACCACATCCTACATAGCCTAGTTGTGCAGAAACCACAAAAAAGGAGGAGTCCATGCACCCTTGGTCGTGTAGCAAGGACCATGAGCAAAGAAACACTATGAAGATAAACGAAGAAGCTGCGTGGCCTTGGTCACGGAAACAATGAAGCTAATTTCATCTTATTTTGTTTCTTTTTTGAAACCCTAACACAAAACCCTTATCCATAACCCTTTATATCTATATCCCTTTTGGAAAGATTGGGGAGGAGAAAACTTGAGCTTTTGCTAGCACACACACAGTCACACAACCATAGATGAGACATACATAAAGATGGCTACAATCTTTTTTTTCTTACTCTCAAAAAGAGGTATACAAAAGATAAGTGAAAACTAAGATAAGCAGTCCATAATGTGCACACACTAAGTAGGTGAGCTGGAAAAATAAGTATGCCACAACTCTATTGGACTAGGTAGGTTTAGTCTAGATGTAGAATCATTGGTGTCATGTTAGCTCTACCAAACATGTCAATGGTGTGAAGGTGGAACAGTCACCCAGGCACATCATGAGTATTAGCTCATGTTGAGCTTGACATCTCAACACTCTCCCCTCAAGTTCAACTCCACTCCAAAAATCCAATCATAGTGCAGAATCTACGAAGCTTCTTTGTTCCCAAGGCCTTGGTGAAAATGTCAACTACCTTCTCCTCTATGCTGACATATAGGAGATCAACACCTCCTACCCAAGACCTCTCTTATGAAGTGATAATGGACCTCTCTGTCTTTGGTTTGCACATGAAACACTAGGCTCCTGGCCAACTATATGCTACTAAGATTGTCGTAATAGTTGACAACCTGCCTATCCAAATGCAACCCCAAATCTTCAAGTAGCTTATGTAACCAAGCTAGCTCACAAGCTACCATCGCTTGTAGCACTCCTGTACTCTGCCTCTATACTCAACAAGGAAATTGTTAGGCTACTTCTTATTGCTCCATCTAATATCACTACTCCTAAAGGAAAAAACCTCATAGAAGAGGCCATAATCCATTATGGACCTCAAGTAGAGTAGTGTGCACCTCACACTATCCAAATGCTACTTCCAACAAGGAACCTACATAAACTAACTCTCCAACCTTCCTTCCATAGCAAGAACACTTCAAAACAGATCTTCTACTCACATTTAGAGTAGAGGTCGCAATCGAGGCCAAGGTGGGGATTGTTTTGAAAATCAAAATTATAGATAGCAACAGGCCAATGATTTTTACCAGCAACAAACACACATAGGTAAAAGAGGCCAGTCTCAAAGCAAAGGAAGCCAAAGACACCGACGCAATTGGAATATGGCTTTGTTCTGAAATTTGTTTAGTTTGGTTTATATTTGCAAAAATCCTCAATAAGAGTGCTACCCATCTCGTTTGATAATTGTATCCTTCCCACATGGGCTGGAGTAGCACCGCAGAATTTTCCCCATAACAAGCATCACCCGTTCTATTCGAAGGCTATATAAATAGCCAAGCGATGAAGAAAACAAAATACCCATCACATTGTTCACTAGCTCATGCAAAGCACGTCTCCTTATGTGCGCTTTTGTCGCACAGGTCGTAGCTGGGGACTTGCCAGACACCGTATGCGAACCACGAATGGCTGCAAGCATACAACCAGGGAAGGAAGCTCAAACAGAATGCCAAAGGATGTGTCACTCACCGCTCAACCGCCGCCTTGAAGGATTCCCGCGTCGCAGCCGTGAAGGAGGAGCCGCCATCGCCGCTCTACCGCCTCTCCGCCGCCATGCCGCTACACAGTGCTCGATCGCTCTCTCACTCTCTCTCTCTCTCTCTCTCTCACACGCAGGAGAAGGAAACCAAAGAGATAAGGTAAGAGCACTCTTGTATTCACAACACATGAGAATGAGGATTTTAGGGTTACATTTGACTCTTATAGCTGACTTGGCCGTTCACACTTGGGCGCCCATACATGGCCGGCCGACCCTAATCCTTATCCTACTGATATTCAAGGTGCACCTCTCATCGGCGATCACCCAATCCCTTCATCCTTAACATATGGTGCCGACAAGCCCGGCCCATGACTCAGAATATTTAAATTAATGACGTAAAATATAGTACGTCGCAATGGGTTAACACCTTACATGAGTAAATTAGGTCCGAGAGAGGTTCCCCCAACATAGTTTTATGAACACAAACCTGTAAGCAAGGAGTTGCCCACAAAATCAAGTCATCATCAAGTAGCATGATCACGACCAGTGAAGTCACTACGATAAATCAATAGCAATGGAAGAAAAGAAGAGGTGGTCCATTAAAGGCCATCTTACTGGTTCAAGAGAAGTATCATGTTCACCACCACGTAACAGAGTAAATGATTGAAGCTTTACAAAATCTAACTCACCAAGTCTGCGGCTATATCAACTGCCATGTGCCCAGATCTGAAGGAAGAATGATGTACCAAACTTACCAATATGCAGTGCTACACATGAAGAGCACACAATTTGTTGCAAGCATGCCTCACAGCATAGCTACCGTTTTCACAAGAGCCACCATCAACCTCCTGTCCCTAAGTACTCAAATTTATTTGTGACAAAAGCAATACATTATGTGGGGAATCTTCGTAGCCCAAAAAGCTGTCAACACCAAACTCCTTAATGAGCATCAGAAAACTGCCATACCAGCATACAAATAAGGGGTCAGATTTGACAAGATTATCAGTACTCCTCCAAAATGATTGAAAGTGAATACAACAAGTACATTCATTTGGTAATGCCTTTGCGTCATTCCACTAAACACGGGAATCTATACCGTCTACCTGCTTCAATGTGTGTTAATGACTCCACGACTACTACAACAAGACAGCACACCTCATATGAAAAACAAATCATAAAAACGAGTAGCATCATTAGCATGATAAGCATCAGCTCCATTTCACAATGGAGATGATACAAAAATGATTCCCCTTCAAATAGACACAAGTTGCATGAAAAAGGGGCACATTGCTGAGAGAACAGGAACAAATATCAACTTGACAAACATATCATGCAAGCTCTGCAAAACGAAGGCACTAAAATTATGACCTCAGAAACTACCATTTTCAAATGTAGGGGTGCTGCAGACTGACGGGCTACTCGTTTGCAAGTCTTTGGATACAAAAGTTCACCATTACAAAATAGTCCTGAAAGCAATTTATTCACCCAGCTTATACTAGAGGTGGACACCAAAAACTATTCAATTAGAAAAGGGCATCCTTATCCTATTTGTTTGTCATCTTCAACGGCACATTGCACCAAATGTGCACTCCATCAAACATCAGCATGTGTGTGAATAAGGCAGTCCAAAGGTCTCGTTCAAGCCCTCTCATGTAAGAATACGTAGTCCAAGAGAAGATTCTCTATAAGGGACCTGCCTGTGAGTGTGTATATGTGTGTGTGTGTGTGTGTGTGTGTGTGTGAGAGAGAGAGAGAGAGAGAGAGAGAGAGAGATCAGTAAGAACTACTATTGTGGTACAGTGCTGTGCTGAATAATGATAAATGATTCCTAAAAACTGCAAGAACTCTGTATAAGTTGTGTTTGAGGACCCCCACTAGATTAGAAGAGCTTGTTATATCAGCAAAGTAGTGTGTACGATGGCATGTCTTGAATCCGAGTGACAGTCTCCATTGTTAATTCTTGCTCTAACTGCACACGTGTGGCTTTCAAAACTGCCTGTCAACATCAATACACATGGACAAATGCCAGCACTGAGTTAAACAATATAGTGGTCCTTTGAAAGGACCCAGAACCTAGGCCAAAACCCGTAGTTGTCAAAGTTAGCCACTAACAAGTCAAAAAACTCTTTGAATGTGGCAAATGGCTATTTCATGACAGCAAGCAGAAGAGAAACAAAAAATACAGGTAAGGAGACCATACATTGAACTCCATGTATGAAGCATGCATCGCCAACCACAAGGTGTCCATTACTTTGAATGCTACACAGTAGAGCAAATCAAACGCCATCTCTTCTTCTGCAACATACATCAAAAATCCAAGGAAAAAAGAAAACATGATCGTGAATGAATTGGCTACTACATGGGTACTTATATCAGTAGTAGCAGCAAGTACCCTTTCAGATTACAAGCATTACTGCCAGTAAGGGCACAATAGGGTGGCATACCACCCAGTATCCTAAGGAAGTTTGATCCACTCCATGTGCTTGGTTTTGCTGTAAGGTTTGACAAGCAGCTTCAGATAAGCAAGAATAAGTACAGCAAGCTGAGAATGCTTTCTTGGCTCGATTAAGTGGCAAGGCAAGTTAGTTAAATTGAGACGTAACGACTACCAGAACGAAGATCCAGCATCTGAATAAGCATGAATGTGAGGTTGACACCGGCCACAGCAAAAGGGTACTCCCAAGTTGCTCTTCTACCTCCCTTTTTGCATAAAAGCTGCTGAAATGTTTTCTGAAAAAGGGGGAAGGGGCGGGGGGAGGAATGTGAGAGCCTTATAAAAGCAGGTCTTTAATCAACTCAAAATGTAGCCACTTGTCGTTGTGCTCTTGCCCTAGTTTCCCAAGTCATTAGCTCACTGCGCACCCCACCAAAAAGGTTGAGTTTCTACCCCAACGTGACTGCCTGCCTGCATGCAAAGGGTGGGCAGTCAGCTAATCACTCAGGCACGAGCACACGCCGGCAAAACCACGTGAAACATATGTCTTGGTGGTGAAGGGTTTGACCTCCTAGGGCAAGGATCTGGGTTCGGTACCCACCAGCCTTCACCGACTACATACATACATACATACATACATACATACATATATATATATATATATATATATATATATATATATATATATATATATATATGTGTGTATGTATCTATGTTATATATATATGTATCGGTACCCACCAGCCTTCACCGACTACATACATACATACATACATACATACATATATATATATACGTATGTATGTATGTATGTATGTATGTATGTATGTTATATATATATATATATATGTATCTATGTTATATATATATGTATGTATGTATGTATGTATGTAGATATATATGTATATATATATATATATGTTGTTGGGGTAAAGGCGTTATGCCCACCCTTATAGTGTGTACAAGCCCATAAGTTATAGTACATAGTACACTTAGTACTTTTAATGTACTAAGTGCACTATGTGTACTAGTGCAATATACATGTGTGATAGGGGAGTCACACACTCATGCCTCATGAGTTGACTTATCCCCACATCTCTCTCTCTCTCTCTCTCTCCCCCTTACTTCTTTGTGTATGTCTCCCATGAATGAATTCTAACCCTAATTCTGTATTCTCCCATCAACTGGTATCAGAGCTGGTGCCCATTTGAATCTCTGTGCTGGTCGTACCCTATCACTTGTCTTAAGCAGTGCTGCTCTCCCAGGCGCAGGTGGAGAAGAAGGCGAATGCAGGACAGTCAGCGCAGCAGCAGCCAGCGCACCAACAACAGGCATGGAGCTGGTGAAGCGGTAGACTAGGCAGTCGTAGGCCTTTGTCTATACTCAGGCGATAGCACCTGGCGTGAAGTGCAGGCAGGTGAGCCGAAACAGAAGTGGCGGGCGTTGGAACACACACAGGCGTGTCAGCGCTGCCAGGCGCCTTCAGCAGCGCTCGCAGCAGGGGTCGACTACAAGCGTGTAGATGCGCTAGGCGAAAGCAGCGGCGAAGGCCACAGGCAGCGCTGGCCCTTCAGCGTTAGACGGCTGGCTGCTGGGCGTAGAGGAGGTCCTGTCGCCCACCACGAGGAGAGCTACGCGTCCGACTCTCCCTGTACACCTGACGACTGGTTGCCTTGCTTCTTGCGAACTAGTCAACATCCGCCACAACTAGTTCGCTTGCCCGTCGCCTATCAATTGAGCACTGTTGAGCTGCCTTCTATTTCTTCTCTTGCACGAATACAGCTGTCGAGCGCCTCCCTGGCCTGCCTGCATCAATACAGCACCAGCATATTCATCACGCCCCCCCCCCCCCTCCTGCAACAGAAATCAACCTGCAAATCAGAGAAATTCAGAATTTCATAGGTACTTGCCTTTAATTTTTGCGAATTTCTTATCAATTAAATCAATTGAGCAAGTACAGGTGCCCAATTGCTCAATTTTTGAGCAAAATTGGCAAAATTGGGTGACATTGGTCACAATCAGGATCAATTCGCAGGAAATTGGTCACAATCAGGATCAATTTGCAGGAAATTGGATGTCGAAATTTGGGGCTTTTGATGTAATTGTGCAATTAAGCACTCATACATGCTGTATGATGTGATAAATCGCACATTTGGGCAAAATTGCAGCAAATTGCAGTGCAAATCAAGGGGCTTTTGTGCCGATTTGGTTGATTTGCATGCAGGCAATCGCATTTGATGCTGTGGATAATGTGTTGATGCCTTACAAGCACTCAATGTGCCTGTAAATCAAGGGGCTTTCATGTATTGGATGTATATGTGGCCAAGGGGAAGCATCGTGAACACTCTGGATGCCTTCATGTGCGTCAATGTACCATGTATGATCAGAAATTGATCTTAAATCAAGGGGCTTTTCAAGTTTTCATGCTTGTTGAGCTTGGCAAAGCAGCAGGCAAGACATTTATGCCTTGAATCCTCAAAAATCAGCTTGCAGTCAAGGGGCTTTTGCCCAATTTCTGTTCGGGACTGTTGTATGCAGTGTTCGGGACTGTAAAAGTCTGATTTTCACTCATTTGGACAGCCAGGAGAGCATTTATTGCTACTGTACCTGCTGGTACAGATTTGGCACAGCTTTGCGCATGTTTTGGCATGGCTGTACACTGTTTTGAGTGACCAAAAGGTTCAATTTCAGCTGTTGTACTTGCCGGGACAGGTTTGGTACATCATTGGTGAGCACTTGGTACTGCTGTACAGTACTTTAGAAGGGCAAAAGAGCACATTTAAGGTGCTGTCCAAAATCTGCAGCAACCAGATTTTGGTGTTTTCATCACAAAAAGTGGGAGAAAAGTTGCATTCTTGCTTCCGCAGTGGGAGATAAAGTTTGGGAGAAAAACTGTGAGCACTTTGTGTGCTTTTGGTGCAGTGTTTGCACATTTTGCAGGGAGTCAGGCATTGACAGGTTGCATTTTGCTATGGCAACCACAGCTGAGAGCTCTTCATTGCTTCACATCAAGAAGCTTGAAGGCTCGCATAACTATGATATTTGGCAAACCCAGTGCTACAATGTGTTGCTCCAGAAAAAGCAGCACAAGCCTATCAAAGAAAGGGGTGTGATGCCCGCTTCTCTTACTGCCGAAGAGTGGGAAGATATGGATGAGCTGGCAAGATCTACTATCATGTTGTCTGTGTCAAACTCATTACTTTTCAGCATTCGTGAAGAGAAGACAGCTTGGGGAATGTGGCAGAGATTGCAGGACTTGTATGCCCAACAAAGTGCCTCAAGCAAAGTGTATTGGTTGAAGAAACTCATAGGTCTTCAGATGAAGGAACGGGCTTCTATGACAGCCCATCTAAATGAGTTTAATGGTATTGTCAGCCAGGTCATCAATCAAAAGTTGGCAATGGACGATGAGTTCAAAGCCACCTTTTTGTTATGCACTTTGCCAGAGAGTTGGGACACATTCAGGACAGCCACTAGCAATTCGAATGCTATGCTGTCATATGCAGATGTTGCTCTTCTTCAAGAAGAGATGAACAGGAAAAACAACTCTGTTGGAAAGTCCAATGCAATGAATGCACGTGGGAGATCCCAACAAAGGGGGAAAAGCCAAGAAAGGGGAAGGAGCAAGTCTCGCTCCAAAAAGGATTTGAAATGCCATTATTGTGGCAAGAAGGGACACATTAAAAAGCAATGCTACAAATGGAAAAATGATCAAAAGGAAAAGGGAAAAGGCAAAGACAAAGAGAAAGATGAAGCCAAAGATGTAAAGCCAAAGGGCAAAAGTGGAGTCAAGATTGAAGAAATCAATGTGTCACATGCAGGTGGCAGTGAGGATGAGGTCCTATTTACTTCTTCACTTGATGCCCATTCACTTCTTACAGGTGGTCATGGTATGCACTCATGGATCATTGATTCAGATGCCTCCTTTTATGTCACAGGTTGCAGAGACTTGTTTGTCAGGTATACTGCTGGCAATGAAGGAGTGGTTTATTTGGGTGATAACCATGCATGCAAGATTCTTGGCAGAGGTGATGTGAGGCTTGTATTTTCAGATGGCTCACAGCTTATGCTCCATGATGTCAGGCATGTGCCTGAGATCAAGAAGAATCTGCTTTCTACTGGACAGCTTGATGATGCTGATTATGTTACCACATTTGGTAGTGGAAAGTGGAAAATTAGTAAGGGCTCACTGGTTGTTGCCAGAGTCTCTAAGGTGGACACTCTTTATTTCATGCATGCAGGTGTTTGTCACCATGCTAATGTAAATGCAACCGAGCTGCCGGAAATCTCTATGTGGCATAGCCGGTTGGGACACATGAGTGTCAAAGGAATGGAGCAATTGTCTCGTTTGGGTTACTTGCCTTCTCTAAAGTTTTCAAGTTTTCAGTTTTGTGAGCATTGTATATATGGTAGGCAACTACAGTGCCCCCACAAGAAAGCTCTTGGACAGAAAGATGCTCAGTTAGAGCTTGTGCATACAGATGTATGTGAGATGCCTCAGCTTTCTTTGGGAGGGGCAAACTATTTTGTGTCTTTTATTGATGATGCCACACGCAAGGTGTGGGTTTATCCTCTTCGTTTGAAGAGTGATACATTCTAAGTGTTTCAGAAGTTTGTTGCTCATGTTGAGAATCAAACTGGCAAAACACTGAAGGCTTTGCGTTCCGACAATGGTGGAGAGTATATGTCCAAGCAGTTTCAGGACTTTTGTGATGCTAAAGGCATCAAGAGGGAGCTCTCTACTCCTTATGATCCTCCACAAAACGGGACAGCAGAGAGGATGAACAGGACCATTCAGGAGAAGGTCCGTTCTATGTTGTCACATGCTGCATTACCTCATGGTTTTTGGGCTGAAGCTATTATGACAGCCGTTCACCTTATAAATAGGTCACCTAACACGAGGCTTGGTGGGAAAGTGCCAGAGGAAGTATGGACAGGGAAGCCTCCGTCATACAAGCACTTGGGAGTGTTTGGTTGCGTTGCGTACGTGCACATACGCAGGGAAATGCGCACCAAACTTGATCCTAAGTCTCACAAATGCATATTCCTAGGATATGGTGACAGAGGTGAAATGGGGTATAGACTTTGGGATCCCGTGAATAGAAAGATCATACGCAGCAATGATGTCATTTTTGATGAAACATGCATGTATAAGGAGCCTGCAAGGCAACAGGAGCCTGGCAGAGTCATCTTTGATGATGATGGACATCATGGACAACAACAAAGGGCTGTAAATCAGCCATTACAGCAGGAAAACCAGCCCTTAAATGGTGCTGAAAATGGTCCAAATGGACAGCCAGAGATGGCAGAAGATATCCCTATGGATATACCACAGTTGGAGGAGATACCGGGCATGATATTTCAGCCTTATGGCATGGAACACGAGCCACCAATGGGTGATATGCAGGCTGGACAGCAACCTGCAAATGATGGTCATTGGGTACGGAGGTCCACTAGACCCTCCAGAGCCCCTGACAGGTTTGTTCCAGGGGTTGACTACTTGATACTCACTGACTGTGGGGAGCCCTCATGTTACAAGGAGGCTTTACAGAGGGCAGACAAAGCTCTTTGGGAGCGTGCCATGAAGTCAGAGATGGATTCTCTGCATAAAAATGAAACTTGGAAGTTGGTGCATTTGCCTGCAGGCAAGAAGGTTTTGCCATGCAAGTGGGTATACAGGCTCAAAGTTGCACCAGATGCAAAGCCAAGATACAAAGCCTGGTTAGTGGCTAAGGGCTTTAAGCAGGAATATGGTGTGGACTTTGAGGAGATCTTCTCTCCAATGGTCAAAATGACCACACTTAGAGCTGTGTTAGCTTTGGTTGCGCATGATGATCTGGACTTGATTCAGATGGATGTGAAGACTGCTTTTCTTCACGGTGATCTCCATGAGGAGATATATATGCAGCAGCCAGAGGGTTATGCAGTGAGTGGAAAGGAGAAGCTTGTATGCAAGCTGAAAAAGAGTCTTTATGGGCTCAAACAGGCACCAAGAGAATGGTATCATAAATTTGATACATTCATGAAATCACAGAAATTCAGGAGAAGTGACATAGATCACTGCTTGTACACCAAGAAAGCTTTGGATGGCAGTCTATTGATCCTCATCTTGTATGTTGATGATATGTTGATTGCCGGGAAATCTCGTAAAGAGATGGATGCCTTGAAGCAGAGGCTGCATCAAACCTTTGATATGAAGGATTTGGGTGATGCAAATCACATCTTGGGTATGCGGATACTTCGGGACAGAAATCAGCATGTGTTGTATTTGTCTCAGAAGGAATACATTGGCAAAGTCTTGCAGAGGTTCAATATGGACGGGGGGAAGAAGACTAGTACTCCTTTGCCTCCATATGTGAAACTCAGTGCTATGGACAGCCCACAGTCGGATAGAGACAGGGCTGATATGGCCAAGATTCCGTATGCTTCAGCTTGTGGCAGTCTCATGTATGCCATGGTTGCTACTAGGCCGGACATTGCATTTGCAGTGGGAGTGGTTTCTAGATACATGGCCAACCCTGGCAAGAAGCATTGGGAAGCAGTGAAAGGTGTCATGAGATACCTGAAGGGCACACAGGATATGTGCATTTGCTTTGGCAAACAGGATGCATTAGTGCATGGTTACAAGGATTCGGATTATGCCGGTCATCCAGATAACCGGAAGTCTACTACCGGTTATGTGTTTACATTCACAGGAGGTGCTGTGTCATGGATATCCAGGATGCAAAAGTGCACTGCCTTATCTACTACAGAGGCCGAGTATATTGCAGCCACAGAGGCTTGCAAGGAGGCATTATGGCTATCTCGGTTAGTGGTTGATTTGGGCTATACAGGGGATATTCCATTGTTGCATTGTGACAGTCAGAGTGCCATCCAATTGGCAAAGAACCCTGTCTTTCATGCAAGACGAAGCATGTGGATGTGAAGTATCACTTCATCAGAGAGGTGATAGAGAACAAGCAAATTCAGCTTGTTAAGATTCATACGGATGACAACCCGGCTGATCTGCTAACGAAGAGTTTGCCTCCGGAGCGGTTTGCTCATTGCAGACACTTGATGGGCATTGGATGAGGCCAGTTTCAGCCTTGATATGGCCTTGTATATTATCATGTACATGCTGATTTTTTCTTTTCCTTTACTTAAGGGCACTTTGCCTTTAAGTGGGAGGTTGTTGGGGTAAAGGCGTCATGCCCACCCTTATAGTGTGTACAAGCCCATAAGTTATAGTACATAGTACACTTAGTACTTTTAATGTACTAAGTGCACTATGTGTACTAGTGCAATATACATGTGTGATAGGGGAGTCACACACTCATGCCTCATGAGTTGACTTATCCCCACATCTCTCTCTCTCTCTCTCTCCCTTACTTCTTTGTGTATGTCTCCCATGAATGAATTCTAACCCTAATTCTGTATTCTCCCATCATATGTATGTATCTATGTATGTATGTATGTATGTACATACATACATACATACATAGATATATATGTATATCTATGTATGTATGTATGTATGTATGTATGTACATACATACATACATACATACATACATACATATATATGTATATATATATATATATAACATACATACATACATACATATATATGTATATATATATATATATATATATATATATATATACATATATATGTATGTATGTATGTATGTATGTATGTATGTACATACATACATACATACATATGTATATATATATATATATATATATATATATATATATATATATATGTATGTATTATGTATGTATGTATGTAGATATATATGTATATATATATATATATATATATATATATATATATGTATGTATTATGTATGTATGTATGTAGATATATATGTATATATATATATATATATATATATATATATATATATATATATGTATGTATGTATGTATGTATGTATGTATGTATGTATGTATGTATGTACATACATACATACATAATGCACACACACACACACACACACACACACACATATATATATATATATATATATATGTATGTATGTATGTATGTATGTATGTATGTATGTATGTACACACACACACACACACACACACACACATATATATACATACACACAAACACACACATATATATATATGTGTGTGTGTGTGTGTGTGTGTGTGTGTGTGTGTGTGTGTGTGTGTATACATACACATCTAACACATATGACAGGCTATGAAGAACATGTACCAACAAGAACAAGGGCATCGGTCAAAGAAAGGCATAAATATTTTGCAACATTTATTGATGACTTCTCTCGTATATGCTGGGTCTATCCGTTGACACAAAAATCACAGGTATATGATGCATTTTGGCCTTTGTAGCACTTGCTAAAACAGAGTCAGGATGCAAGGTTAAGACTCTCCGTTCTGACCCAGGGGGGGAATATATGTCACGCATGTTAAATTCCTTTCTTGAGAGTAGAGGTATGAAACATCAGCATACTACTCCTTATACTCCACAGCACAATGGGGTTGCAGAAAGGAAGAATCGGTCACTCATGGAGATGGCTAGATGTATGCTAAAGGCAAAGAAGCTACCACATATCTTTTGGGTGGAAGCTGCCATGTGTGCTTGTCATATTTTGAATCGATGTCCCACAAAGGCATTGGTTTCCATTACTCCTTTTGAGGCTTGGCATGGCCGCAAGCCTTCGGTATCACATTTTCGTACTTTTGGGTGTCTTGCATATGCACACATACCCAAAGAGTTGAGGAGGAAGTTGGATGATAAAGCCACAAAATGCATTTTCGTTGGGTATAGCCGTGAGAGCAAGGGCTACCGGTTATATGACCCACTATCCAGGAAGATATTCACTAGTCGGGATGTGATTTCTGATGAAAAATCAGAAATATCCATGGTTGGTTATGATGCAAATCAGGCTGAAAATGATGTGTTTGAAGGTCTACTACCTATGGAGTTTCATTCCACAGTTGGTGATCCAACACATGAGGGTACAGGACAGCCAGCAAATCATGAAGGTGGTGCAGAAATTCAGCAGCAAATTGAGCCAGAAGCTGAACCAAATATGGGGCAGCATGCACCACAGGTCAGACACATACCTAGATGGTATTTGAGGACATTACAGGACAGCCATCTAGAGGGTCCTGTTGCTGGTCGTACTCGTAGGGAGAGACGGACCAATGAGCATGCACATATCATGGATTTGAATATGGTTATGGCAGCCAGTTTACAGGATGATGATGAGCCTGATTCATTTGTGGATGCACGAGACAATGTGCATTGGAATAAAGCCATGCAGAATGAGCTTGATTCTATTAAAAGGAATCAAACATGGGATTTGGTTGAGAAAGCCATTGGTACTAAGTGGGTCTATAAGTTGAAAAGACATGCAGATGGATCCATTGACAGGTACAAAGCCCGTCTAGTTGCAACGGGCTATGCACAGAAGAAGGGCATTGATTATGAGGAGACATTTGCTCCTACATCCCGTATGTCGACACTTAGGTGTGTCATTGCATTGGCTGCACATCGTGGTTGGGTTGTTCACCAGTTGGACATCAAGACTGCTTTCCTACATGGGGACCTCGAGGAGGAAGTTTATGTATATCAGCCCATAGGTTTTGCAGAACATGGTCATGAAGGGAAAGTATGCAAGCTGAAAAAGGCCTTGTATGGTTTGAAACAAGCTCCACGAGCTTGGTATGCAAAGATAGATGCTTTCCTACTCACTCAAGGATTTGTGAACAACAGTCCATCTGAAGCCACTTTGTATGTAAAGAAAGAAGAGAAAGATCTGCTGGTCATCAGTCTTTATGTAGATAATCTCTTGCTCATGGGATCAAATGATGACAAAATTGCAGCTTTTAAAGAGATACTGCAACAACAGACATTTGACATGTCTGATTTGGGGCTCGTACACTACTATTTGGGCATACAGTTTGTGCAGGATAACAGAGGCATTGGGTTGTTGCAATCTCAGTATGTTGCTAAACTTCTGGAGAAGTTTAAATTTCAGGATTGCAAGCCTATTAGCACTCCTATGGAGCCTGGGATGAAACTGTCACTACAAGATGACAGTATTTCCTTTGATGCCACTACATATACTCAGGCTGTTGGGTGCCTTATTTATTTGTGTACTACACGGCCAGATATTCAGTATGCCGTATCTCAGTTGAGCAGATTCATGCACAGCCCGCGATTGTCACATTGGCAAGCTATGAAGCGTGTATTCCGGTATTTGCAATATACCTTGTCTCTTGGATTGCTTTATCCTAAGGGGGGAGACATGCAGTTATACGCTTACAGTGATTCAAATTGGGCTGGTGATTTTGATACCAGACATTCCACTAGTGGAAATTGTTTCTTTCTTGGCTCTTCATGCATTTCTTGGCTAAGCAAGAAACAAACCACAATGGCCACTTCGTCTCGTGAGGCAGAGTACAGAGCAGCCTACACTACTACTGTTGAATGTGTTTGGCTGCGTCGTCTCATGACTGATATGGATATTTCAGTGGAGGAGCCTACACCTATCTATACTGATAGTCAGAGTGCCATTGCTGTGGCCAGGAATCCTGAGTTTCATGCTCGCACGAAACACATTGAGATTCACTATCATTTTGTTCGGGAGAGACTCCAGGCAGGTGATATCAGTCTGATCTACTGTCCTACAGATCAAAATGTGGCAGACATCTTCACCAAGGCATTACCACGTCCGAAATTCGAAGCATTCCGCACTGCTTTGAATTTGTTTCCTTTTGGTGGATGATGTGCAGTGATCACATATCACTCCAGGGGGGTTTGTTGGGTTTTATGCTGTGTATGCACTCAGAGGAAAGCTAGTGATCATCAGTAGATTACTGGGGCACTTTTTACTTCAGTTAGTGGAGGTTTTTTTCCCCAGTTTAGCTTAGTTTCACTTATAACAGTTTATAAGTGTTTTGGTCCACCCGGCACACTTTATGGCCGGACATGTGAACACATCTTTTAGGTCACTTCATTATGTGGCTATTGTACTTCACATTATTAGATTGAATACAACGAGTCGTGTTCTCTCTCTCTGCTCTCTACGTTTATGTTTGCAGTACCTCCAAACCCTAACCCTAACTACTGAAAGCCTGTGTTCTCTCTCTCTGCTCTCTACGTTTATGTTTGCAGTACCTCCAAACCCTAACCCTAACTACTGAAAGCCTTCATACTCCTCCTTCCATCATTCTCTTCCTAGCATACGAATTGACTATGCTTAGAGAGGATGTTGCATCATTGCTTGCTTTGTTATGTTAATCAAGTCATACACCATCCTTCAATGTCTTAAATCTTTCCCAATTTCTACCTTCTCTTCTTCAATTTCTTAAGAATACTTGATTGAACCACTTCTGGCATCTAATCAAGCAAAATTGCAATAATGCCTTGCCAAAATAAGAATGGTTCCTCCAGATGTGTGAGAAGAGACCATTTTTTCATCATCACACTATGTTTTTAGATGGCTACAATCTACTATAAGTTCTTTAAGTATTTATACTTTATGAAATTATTGATTTTTCGAAACCTCACAGTTTCTTAGCCGAGGGACGAAACCTTTCGAAACAAAACCTGAAAAACCTCGAAACGAAAAAAACCTTGAAACGTTTTTCTTGTGACTATGGTGCGTGCATGGCCCATCCACTTTTGCTGTCGGCTACCCTCTACAGGACTGTTACCTGCTACCAGCTATCTTCCCTTGCCTCGACTTTGTTGCACAAGGTTTTTTTCCTTCTCTCCCTTCATTCTCTCAGCCTCTTGTTTTCTTCTAATTGTGTCGGTTGGATCTCTAATTGCCCTCTTTCTCTTCTC
Organism: Cibotium barometz; assembly: GCF_041138505.1. Taxonomy (NCBI): domain Eukaryota; kingdom Viridiplantae; phylum Streptophyta; class Polypodiopsida; order Cyatheales; family Cibotiaceae; genus Cibotium; species Cibotium barometz. Next base: position 263,779 of record NC_141108.1, on the reverse strand, counting down.
CCTTGCTCTCTCTTTGTTTGTCTATGTTTGGGATTTTTTCCCTTTTTTGTACAGTCTCTTTGTTATGGATTCTCCCTTCATTCTCTCAACCTCTTGTTTTCTTCTAATTGTGTCGGGTGAATCTCTAATTGCCCTCTTTCTCTTCTCCCTTGCTCTCTCTTTGTTTGTTTGGGATTTTTCCCCTTTTTTGTACGGTCTCTTTGTTATGGATTCAATACAAACTTTCAAGCGTGGTGATATAAAAAGAAGACAAGTTCTCATTGGAGATTCAGATGCTTGCCTTTTACATTGTGAAAATCCTGATTTGCAGCCGATTGCGAACACTCTTGATGAAGGCTTTACAGAAATCAAAAAAGTTTGGGAGACTCCTGCGCCTCCTTGGACATCTAATGCTTGATCCTGTGATGAATCTGGCTCAGAAGGCAGTAGTCCTTTTTTTACCTACGAAAATGCCAAATCCAACAGATGTTGCATAATGGCTTCAAGTGTAGCTGGGGGGTTGTTTTGTGGCTAGTGTGCATAAAGCTGACCGTGGCTTTTTTTTAAGTGATATTCACAGATCCACAATACAAACAAACACTCCTAGAAAAATAGCCTTTGTTTTATGTCGGCAACTAGTGCATGTTTACCCTTGGCTGCCAACCAAGGATTATCAAAGTCTCATAAGGCACAAGTGCCCGGTATGGGTGGAGGTAGTTGATCTCCCGCTTTATTACCGGGCTGCATTATCATTTTTTGCAAAAGCATTGGGTAAAGTTGTATGGCCCTCATGCATGAATGGAAATGTCAATAGGTTTTGCATATTGTGGGATGCTGATAAACCCACACCACCAAATGTTGAATTTGATGTGGAGATGATTGGCATGCCTTCCCAAGATGTCTTCTTCAAACTTAAATGGGGAAGATTTGCTGGCTCTTGCTTTACTTGTGGCAAATTTGGTCATATGCAATCAGAGAGCCCGATTGTGTTATTGCAACCACCAATTGCTGCAATGCAATCGAATGAGAACACTCCAGTGGGAACAGTGCAAACCCAAAAAGGGAAAAATATACAACATGCCTCAAATGTTAATATAGACAAAAGAAAAATGAAAGTTGCATCCACTACTTCTCCTATGCCTAAATCTAAGAAGAAAGAAAAGAAAGATACAAATGCTTGGCAAACCCCAAAAAAACAGTAAGACTGAGACCTGTTGTCTCGCACAATTGGACGGAGGTTGCCTTGGCTAGTGGACATCACACTGCTGAAATAACTAATGATGTTACAGGGGTTGGTCAACTTTGGTCAGCGATTGTGAGAGCTGATTCGTTATATGAGCAAACCCAATCACTACTCCTTGCAGATGTTGCAAATAACTCTGGAAAGGCCAGTGATTCAGATGCTATGGTTAATGTTGAGCATGGCTATGCCGAGAGCCAGGCAGCCATGCTAGTGGAAACTCGAGAGCTTTTGCTCCCACTACAAAACATGTAAATATGTATACACCACATAGATGTTTGACATATAATGTACAAGGCCTCTTTCAAATAAATAAATGGAGGCTGATTTGGGCTTACATACATAGAACTCAGCTGCACATAGTTTGCTTACAAGAACACAACCAACATTTTTTTGCTAGGAGGCAAGGTGGTTTTGCTGGTTTTCGTATCTTCTATGCTCGTAATCATGCTTTTTCTAGTTCTGACATTTTGGTTAGGCATGAGCTACAACCTCATTTGGCCTATAATGATCCTCAAGGCAGACGGATGATCTTTCAATGTATGGTGAATGGTGAACTATTTGAGTTTGCTACTATATATGCTTCATAAACATTTGCAATGCGAGCTCAGCAATTACAAGCTTATCCATGGGTCACGAATGCTTTTTTGTGTGGTGATTTCAATAATTCACCAGACTATGAAGACAATAGCTCTCACAAAACACACATGATTGCTTCTGAGAAAAGGACATGGCAAAATGTACTTCAAAGCATAAGAGCGTGTGATTTATGAAGCACTTAATGCCTACCCAAAAAGGATATATATACTATCATCGGGCGGTAGCTCAGTTGCTAAGGTGTTTCGTTGTCAAAACCCAGGTTATGGGTTCGAACCCTGCTGGCTACCCCGATTGATGTGCCTTGCCCCTGATTTGTGGGATAAGGGGGTCCCATGGGTACTAAGCCCGTCTCTTCTCTAATGCCAAACTTTTGAAAAAAAAGGATATACCGTCCATCACGATGCAGTAAATGACTACTCAGCCACATTGGATCAATGGTGTGTATATATATATATATATATACACCTAGATGAATCCAAGAACATGCCCAAATTCACCTTATAAGAAAGTGCAATTTATAACCTAATAGTAGTCATCCACAAGCCAATAAACCATCAACTCCATCATGCATAGTATGGACTAGATACTACGACATCCCCACTGACGTCATCAGTGCCCAATAGTGGGTGTAGAACTTGGTATCAATATACGCTCCCACACACAATGGTATATACTTAATGCAAATCAATTTGATGCCTTTACTTGCACTAAGTCCATAGACTTCTCTATGCAAATTTCGGATCATTTCCCTTTATGGATGACTTTGTATTTTGGCATGACTATGCATGATGTACCTTTGCCTCGCAAGAAACTTCTATAGTTAAAAACAGTTACCTGACACATCAGCAATTCAAAGTTTTGGTGAAGGCTAAAATTCAGCCTATAAAGCTTCACATGCAGATAGATGTAGATCTGGCGTGGCACAGATTTGCAATCGGACTTTAGGATGTCGTTCGAAAATATGGGAAATGCTATATGTGCATGGAAAGGCAAAATGTATTGATTGCAAAATCTAAAATACAATTACTGATGGGGTATAGTCAGTATATGATACTAGATGCTCAGGAGCAGGATGATCTTCCAGAGGCTCAAAATTGCTTGAAACGCAATGATGCCAAGAAGCTTCAAAAATGGCAAATTAGGTCACAACAAAAATCTCTCAAGATTAAAGATTGATCTTCAATGCCGCCTTTAAAAATCTGCATGCTTCCTGGTAGAGTAATCCATTCATAGACTCTCAAAAACAATAATGGGCAGTGGACTCAAAATAAACATCAGCTAGAGACAGAAGTATTGAACCATTTTACTGCCCTTTTTGCTGCCCCTACACAGCCATTGCAGCAAACCCTGCATGCGCGTCATGTTCTTTTGCAGCAGGTTAACCAAATTGTTACACCTCAGAAAGCATTGAAAATGGAAGTGTCTTTTACAAACGAGGAATTGCATCCCACCTTACGTGGTTTAGGGAAATGGAAATCTCCAAGCTTGACAGCAGAGTTCTTTCTTGAATATTGGGATTCACTTAAAAATGAAGTGTTTTATATAATTAATATTTGTTGGCACTCTGGTGTGCTACCAGCTTCTTGAACGTTTGCTCCCTAAAAAAATGATAAATTGACATATTGGAGACGTAACACTCTTATGCCTGTTATTTACAAGCTGGTTGCTAAAATGCTCGTCAACAAATTGAAAGATGTCCTTCATAATGGACTGCACCCTACTCAATATGGTTTTGTGCCTAGGTGACAAATCATGGACAATATTGTGAATGCCTATATAGGCATTGAATATGATAAATATACGAATCAGGATGTACTCATCATGCAAACAGATATTGAAAAGGCTTTTGACAGTGTTCAATGGAAATTCGTAGCTCAAGTGATGGACAAAATGGGTTTTGGTCCAAAAATGAGGAATATCATATAATGGCTATATGAGGAAGGCATAGCCCAATGAATTATTGAAAATGAACCCCCTCCTCCGTGGAAGCTTGGACGATCTGTGAGACAGGGATGTCCATTGAGTGCCTTGCTTTATGTGATAGACACTCATCCATTGCTTTTATATATGGATAATTTGATTGTAGAAGGGAAGCTACATGGTATTGACATTACAGGAACTAGCTAATTTGTTAGTCAAGCATATGCAAATGATTCCTTCTTTTTTCCTAGAAACAGTCAACATGGTGTCAATGCAATCATGAATGCTTTGAAGCTATATGGACTAACTGCTCGATTGAAGGTTAATTATACTAAGTCCAAGCTATTGCCTCTTAAAGAATGTAACTGGCATTCCGTTCTTTGCCCAAGTTTCATATTACCTCCACATCAGATTGTTCAGCATGATGCATCTTGGATATTCTATCGGATGGAAAGTTTCTCTTAAGCAAGAAAGACAATGGGTTATATATAAGTTGAATCATAAGATTGAGTATTGGAAACTCTCGACATGGCCATTACATGAACGGTTGCATATTGTCCAACCCATCATCATGGCTTATGTCCAATTCCACTTGCCTCTTATACCTTGGTCAAATAATGATATTGACACTTTCATATCCAAAGCTCTAGAATGTTTATGGAGGACAAAAACAGATAGAAAGGCTGTCACATTGCTCAAAAAAGAACTTGTATGCACTCCCAAAATGCATGGAGGTCTGAATATACTCAATATTCGCTACATGTCATTGCAAGGAAGGCAACTTTACTTCTTGAATTCCTACATACCTCCAGATAGAGGCAATTTCTTGCGAAAAGAAAGTATTCATTGGAGTAGGGCTTTTCAGCATTCTTTGGCTGCATTACGACTAAGAAAAGCATACTTCCTCTCCAATTATGGTGTACGCTTAGTTAATGATGTTGTTGATAATCAAGGCAATGTATTCTCCTTTCCGGATGCTCTCAGATGATATAATCTAGGTATGCATCACAAGCATGTATGGCATGAAATAAGCTCAAATTTTCAACCGGTGCCTCCACTTGAGGATGAGGAAAGATTAAGAGACGGGAATTTGACAAGCAACTTCCCGGTTACTCTCCTTTTTCTTTCCATCACCTCACGACAACTAGAGCCTATAAAATTTTGCTCCCTCCACCTTGGATACAATCACATGCAAATCAATTGTGGCATGTAAACAAACCTCTTCGATGGTGAAAGGCCTCTCTGACTACAGTCTGGAAAAGCAAATTGCCTCTCAAACATAAGATTTTTCTTGTTTGAGATGCATTGTGGGTGCATTCCCAATTAGCACCTTCTTAGCCACGAGAAACATTGCACCTGCCTCTTGTAAGAGGTGTTCTCATCACCAAGAGACAGTTATTCATTTGTTATGAAGACACCACTCTTCTTGTGCTCTCTTGGAAAGAGAGTCAAAGCACTAGAGATTGTGATTTTCCAACCACTTCTTCCGAAAATTCTTATGGATATTCGATTGCCGTTATTCATTGTTGCCGGATTACAGACTACAGTTTTTTCCTTTCTTAGACTAGATACTAGGCTTTGTGGACGATCTACCATGCACGAAATCAACTCATTTTAGTCATGAGGAGATCATATGCTTTCCTTTTTTCAGGAGGTCTCTTTACCTTTCACTCCGAGATTCTTTTGATCTCAAACATCTTCCCTCTCATCTGTACAGATATATAGATACATATATATACTTTATACATACATACATATTTATATATATATATATATATAATGCATGTGCGTGTGTGTGTGTGTGTAGTCGCCTTTCAGCACCAAAAGTTATGAACCTCTTTAGCAGATTTGAATTCAGCCATCTTACTGGGTATCTCTTTGCAAAAAAGAGTAGATTCTCAAGAGAGAAAAATCCTCCACCCCTGCAAATCAAAGTCAAAATACTTTGGAATGTGAAACAAAAAAATGTCAAAATACCACAAGCGTGAAAAGAAGAATTTCTTAATTTAGATAAAACTGCTTCATATGAAACCTGAAATCAGTTGATGGGTCATTGCCCTGCCACCCCATGTCTTTCCACTGCTCAGAGACAAGTCCATGTAAATCTGTGTCAGGGAAAGCAGCATACCATAATGCCTTCAACGCCTCCTGATACAAAACAGCATTCTTTGGTAATGAATATCACGTATCAAGGATGCATAATACAGAATTTGGCACTCAGAAGCTCACTTGATGACCAGACCGTGTTCCATCGAAAGCAATTTCCAGGCGCAGTTGAAGTCTACGAAGTCGTTCTTCCTGTTGATTCATTCATTTGAAAATGTTTGAAAAAGTAATGCAAATTTAATTCACTTAAAATGTCAGAAAACTAATCAACAGTTTGCCATTTGAAGATGCCTAGCTATGCTACTCATTAGCACATCCTGCCTATTCAGTTGCATCGACTAATACATTCATGATTAGACTGTCAAGCTCATTTTCAACTATCAGCCCTTTCATTTCCAAAACTAACTTTAAGGAAGTTGCAAACCTACGCACAGGCAATTGATTTCAAACATCTCATTCCATACGCCTTTGTAGGTGTGCTTAAAGCTGGAACATCAGCCTCTCCTTTTCCTCAAGGCATTGCACAATTGGAAAGAAGTGCACAAAGTGAGGGTGACCTAGAAGGGGAAGAACAAGAACCTGAGGAGGAAGATGAAAGGCTTAATGAAGAAGATGGACTCCTGGACCTTTTCCAACCATGCCAGCTTTCCCCACAATGAGAGTGGGCTGATTTGGAATGGCTCCTCTTCCTTCCACGAGAAGGAGGACTAGGTGATCTCTTTGAGGGAGATCTCTCTGATGAAGACTTTTGACATCCTCCTTTGTTGATTGCTTATCCCCTTTCTTCATTTGCTCAATCTTCTTAGATAGCTAATCAAAAATTCTCATCAAGTCAAGATCTTGGAAAATAGTGTCCAAATTGGTCATAGTTTCTTTGACCATGTGGGTCTTCTTGGGTTTGCTTTCCACTTTTGGTGGCTTGGTCCTCTTCACCAAGATCTGACATTTCAAAAGAAGCTTGCAAATCAGCCTTGAATGCTGAAATTTCAGCTTCATTGTTCCTAGTCACAACTGCATATCATCCACATAAAGTAAGAGCACCAACAAAATCCCATGATCCTCTTTCACATAGAGGGTGCTCTGAGTTGGACTATTCTTGAAACCCCGGCTGGTCAAGTAAGAGTGTATCTTCTGATACCAAGTTGCCTTCTCGACCAGGTACAACAAAACCAATGGACTGATTTACATAAACTTCTTCGTGCAAATCCCCATTGAGAAAAGTTGTTTTAATATATATATACCTAGATGAATTCAGGAACATGCCCAAATTCACCTTTTAGGAACGTGCATGTTATATACTCATGGTAGTCAACCCACAAGACTATATAACTATCAACTCCATTATGCATACTATGGACTAGATACTACAACATCCCCACTGACGTCATCAGTGCCAAATAGTGGGTATAGAACTCTGTATCAAGATAAGCTCTCACACACACACTCCACACCATACTCACAAGGGACGGAAGGGACGAGTGCTTGGAACGGAGGGATGCCGAAACGGGACGGACCGGCGACAGGAACGGCAGGGGACGGACGGACGGACGTCCGCTAAGAAGCGTTTCTCACAGGGGATGGCGACGGGGACGCCTCAGGAACGGGGACGCCGGTGGGGGATGGTTTTGTGAGGGGACAGCAGGGAGCCGTTTGCGCGTTTTTGTGCCGTTGCGCCCGCCGTTTATAGCCGTTGCAGTCGCCGTTTCCAAGCCGCCACTTGCTTGGGCCTTGGGTTCTTTGGAGGCATCATAGCTTGTCACCTCATTCTCCATTCCACCTCGTCCTATTGGGGCAAATCATACATACTTGGCATTTTCACTAGTCGGATCACCAGTATCACCAGTCCCCCACATACCGACGCCACACACTACCATCTACTTCACACATGACATGGCAGAGTAGAGGATGGGCTCCTACTCATGGATCCCCTGGCACCTATGGATACCATTACAGCCAAGCTGGCATCACTCCTACACACGGCTGCATTACAGAGCTTCCCACATCGTGTCCACTCAGGAGAGCCTACAAGATCTGGGACTATGCCCCAAAACAGATGGTATGATGACGAGTGTAGAGTCCTGTACTCACGGCTCCGCATACAGAGAGCCTTGGGAGCCATCACAGAGCAGGAGTCGAGGAGAGAGATGAGGAGACTTACTCGCCGCAAAAGGCGGGCCTTCGCAGAGATACAGGAGCTAGAGATCTTTCATTTCTTCATGAGTAGAGATAGCCCTATCTCATGGCGGCACTTCAGAGAGCCCCGGACACCGACACCTATTGCAGACCCACAGACATGGCGCACACATATGCAGAGGGCCTATACCATGCCCCACAGCAACCACCTATACCTCAGCCACAGGAGCCTCGACCTACCACAGCTAGCTTCTTTACCCACTCGATGGTAAAGGAAGCTATCCGCCGCCTACAGCATGGACGGGCCGCCGACTATATGGGCCTGCAGGGTGAGCATCTCATATATGCAGTAGATTCTTTGGCTCCTTTTCTTGCACACCTGTTTAACAGGGCACTAGCAGAGGGTTTGCCTGCGGAGTGGACGATGCACACCATTGTGCCGATTCACAAAACAAGGGATATGCTCGATCCGAGCAAATACAAGACGGTTATGTTTGGCCACGTGTTGGCCAAACTCTATGGTGCAGTGTTGGAGCAAGAGCTTAGCTTATATGCTGAGCGAGCAGGTTTACGCTCATCAGGGCAGGCAGGCTTCAGGAGAGCTTTCTCTACCACTGACCATGTATTCACTTTGAGATATATGATTGATCAGGCCAGAGTGAGGAAGAGAAGGCTCTATTGCTGCTTTGTGGATTTCCGCAAGGCATTTGACACAGTACCACGAGAGAGGCTCTTTCAGCGCCTGCAATCTCTTGGCATACCAGCAGATATGACATGGAGCATCTATGCATTATACGAGCAGGTTTTTGGGCGAGTCAGATGTCCAAGAGGTATGTACAAGACTATTGCTAGCACCATTGGTGTGAAGCAAGGATGCCCACTTTCCCCCACGCTATTTGGGTTATACATTGATGAGGTGGCTGACTTCATTACACAGGGAGGTGGAAATGGAGTTGATTTAGCAGGTACCTCAGTACATATTATGCTTTATGCTAATGATATTGTATTGGTGTTTGAGTCTCCAGGAGGTCTACAGCAGCATCTACATGCACTCGATGATTTCTGCACACAGAGGGGTCTTACTGTGAACCTTGGGAAAACCAAGGTTATGGTCTTTCATACATCGAGACAGGGCAAGAGTCAGCTGACATTCACTCTCGCAGGACGCCAGGTGGAGGTGGTGACATCATACGTGTACCTAGGGGTTACCTTCTAGGCAGCAGCCACACGCTTCACCATGGGTTCAGCAGCCAGAGCCAGATTGACACGGGGATATGCAGCATTGGCTATGCTAGAGAGAGAGTGCCACCAGGCGCATTTTCAGGAGCCCCGGACGAAGGGGTGGCTATTTGACACATTAGTCACACCGGCATTGATGTATGGAGCAGCGGTATGGGCGCCAGGACTTGCTACCTATTGGTGGACACAGATAGAGAGACCACAGGCCCTCATGATGGCACGCATGATACGCAGCAAACCGTCAGTACCTCATGACATTATCCGAGCAGAGTTTGATGGGCCTCCTATGATGGTAGAGGCCATATTCAAGACTATATGCCTGCTAGACATATTCAGAGAGATGCCACAGGACAGATTGTCATATAGAGCTTTTGAGGCATCTAGATAGCTGGCTGAGGCAGGAAACATAGGATCATGGTATGCACAGGTCACACATTGGTTCTCACAGCATGGCCTAGACATGGACCATCTACCACCATTCCAGTATGACAGGGATGCACCACATATCCGTCTCTCTCATAGTGAGAGGAACAAAGTATTGAGACAAGACCTATGGCAGCTCTATACACGAGAGACATGGATATCACCTACACAGCCTCTTCCACCGAAGATGCTATACTACAGAGATCACTTCATGAGTATCACTGATGATGGATTTATAGAGAGGCCTAGATACATGGAGGGCTTTTTACCACACGGCTCCCGAGTAGCTATTGGTCAGCTTAGAGTCTCATCACATCGATTGCAGATCGAGACTGGCAGAGCAGCACGGATCCCCCGAGAGGAGAGGGTATGCAGATTGTGCAGAGAGGAGGTGGAGAGTGAGGAGCATTACGTATGCAGATGCAGACCATATACAGCCATCAGAGAGAGAGATCCCATTTTATTCAGAGAGCCACATTCCCTATGCCAGATCTTTGAGGCAGCAGACCAGCGCATACTAGGGAGATTCATTCTAGACATACAGCGTCACAGAGAGACATCATTACAGGCTCAGACAACTCCAGAGGGGGGACGATAGACACAAATTACTACATTTTTCAGAGATCCATCCCACTCCCAGCCCCTACACGGCAGGGAATTACTCTCCAGAGAGCAGAGACCTCAGAGCCCCCAGGAGACAGAGGACACCTGGCTTTCGGACACCACGCCTATACCAGAGAGAGATGACAGAGATCAGAGCTCAGTTTCACAGAGAGGGTGCGGAGCGACTCGCTCGCTTCAAAGCAAACCCAGGCATGTTCTTCAGGGAGCTGTGGACACCCCCTTCATTGATATATACCATTTTATACCCCCAGTATGGTTCAGGATGGAGCTAGCTAGGTTGCATATCATGATTGTATACTCCATGCATATAGCTTTGCATTCTCCTAGTAGTAGAGCTCCATCCCCTCCCCCACTCCCTGTACTTATTGCACACCCAGATTCAGCTTTTTAGTTCAGTACTTTTTCATTTTGTTGAGATGACAGAGGATACCCCATACAGGTACACCGATTTGTCTCGTAGGCCGAGTTCAGTCTTATGGAAGACGTTAATAAAATCTTTCTTTCTTTCTTTCTCTCTCAACTTTCAAGCCTCTTGAGTCTTGAGTCTTCCAACTTCAAGCCTCTAGGCTCTAGGCCTTTCTCTCTCTTAGGAGAGCCTGCGAGACCTGGGACTATGCCCCAAAACAGATGGTATGATGACGAGTGCAGAGCCCTATACTCACGGCTCCGCATACAGAGAGCCTTGGGAGCCATCACAGAGCAGGAGTCGAGGAGAGAGATGAGGAGACTTACTCGCCGCAAAAGGCGGGCCTTCGGAGAGATACAGGAGCTAGAGATCTTTCATTTCTTCATGAGTAGAGATAGCCCTGTCTCATGGCGGCACTTCAGAGAGCCCCGGACCCCGACACCTATTGCAGACCCACAGACATGGCACACATATGCAGAGGGTCTATACCATGCCCCACAGCAACCACCTATACCTCAGCCACAGGAGCCTCGACCTACCACACCTAGCTTCTTTACCCACTCGATGGTACAGGAAGCTATCCGCCGCCTACAGCACGGACGGGCCGCCGACCATATGGGCCTACAGGGTGAGCATCTCATATATGCAGTAGATTCTTTAGCTCCTTTTCTTGCACACCTGTTTAACAGGGCACTAGCAGAGGGTTTGCCTGCGGAGTGGACGATGCACACCATTGTGCCGATTCACAAAACAGGGGATATGCTCGATCCGAGCAACTACAGGACGGTTATGGTTGGCCACGTGCTGGCCAAACTCTATGGTGCAGTGCTGGAGCAAGAGCTTAGCTTATATGCTGACGAGCAGGTTTACGCTCATCAGGCCAGGAAGGCTTCAGGAGAGCTTTCTCTACCACTGACCATGTATTCACTTTGAGATGTATGATTGATCAGGCCAGAGTGAGGAAGAGAAAGCTCTATTGCTCCTTTGTGGATTTCCGCAAGGCATTTGACACAGTACCACGAGAGAGGCTCTTTCAGCGCCTACAGTCTCTTGGCATACCAGCAGATATGACATGGGGCATCTATGCATTATATGAGCAGGTTTTTGGGCGAGTCAGATGTCCAGGAGGTATGTCCGAGACTATTGCTAGCACCATTGGTGTGAAGCAAGGATGCCCACTTTCCCCCACGCTATTTGGATTATACATTGATGAGGTGGCTGACTTCATTACACGGGGAGGCGGAAATGGAGTTGATTTAGCAGGTACCTCAGTACATATTATGCTCTATGCTGATGATATTGTATTAGTGTCTGAGTCTCCAGGTGGTCTACAGCAGCATCTACATGCACTCGATGATTTCTGCACACAGAGGGGTCTTACTGTGAACCTTGGGAAAACCAAGGTTATGGTCTTTCATACATCGAGACAGGGCAGGAGTCAGCTGACATTCACTCTCGCAGGATGCCAGGTGGAGGTGGTGACATCATACGTGTAACTAGGGGTTACCTTCCCTGCAGCAGCCACACGCTTCACCATGGGTTCAGCAGCCAGAGCTAGATTGACACGGGGATATGCAGCATTGGCTATGCTAGAGAGAGAGTGCCACCAGGCGCATTTTCAGGAGCCCCGGACGAAGGGGTGGCTATTTGACACATTAGTCACACCGGCATTGATGTATGGAGCAGCGGTATGGACGCCAGGCCTTGCTACCCATTGGTGGACACAAATAGAGAGACCACAGGCCCTCATGATGGCACGCATGATACGCAACAAACCGTCAGTACCTCATGACATTATCCGAGCAGAGTTTGCTGCGCCTCCTATGATGGTAGAGGCCATATTTCAGACTATATGCCTGCTAGACAGATTCAGAGAGATGCCACAGGACAGATTGTCATACAGAGCTTTTGAGGCATCTAGACAGCTGGCTAAGGCAGGAGACAGAGAATCATGGTATGCACAGGTCACACATTGGTTCTCACAGCATGGCCTAGACATGGATCATCTACCACCATTCCAGTATGACAGGGATGCACCACATATCCGTCTCTCTCATAGTGAGAGGAACGGAGAATTGAGACAGGATCTATGGCAGCTCTATACACGAGAGACATGGATATCGCCTACACAGCCTCTTCCACCGAAGATGCTATACTACAGAGATCACTTCATGAATATCACTGATGATGGATTTATAGAGAGGCCTAGATACATGGAGGGCTTTTTACCACACGGCTCCCGAGTGGCTATTGGTCAGCTCAGAGTTTCATCACACCGATTGGAGATTGAGACTGGCAGAGCAGCACGGATCCCCCGAGAGGAGAGGGTATGCAGATTGTGCAGAGAGGAGGTGGAGAGTGAGGAGCATTATGTATGCAGATGCAGAGCATATACAGCCATTAGAGAGAGATATCCCATTTTATTCAGAGAGCCACATTCCCTACGCCACATCTTTGAGGCAACAGACCAGCGCATACTGGGGAGATACATTCTAGACATACAGCGCCACAGAGAGACATTATTACAGGCTCAGACAGCTCCAGAGGGGGGGCGACAGACACAGATTACTACATTTTTTCAGAGATCCATCCCCCTCCCAGCCCCTACACGGCAAGGAATTACTCTCCAGAGAGCAGAGACACTTAGAGCCCGCAGGAGACAGAGGACACCTGGCTTTCGGACACCACGCCTATACCAGAGAGAGATGACAGAGATTAGAGCTCAGTTTCACAGAGAGGGTGCGGAGCGACTGGCTCGCTTCAGAGCACACCCAGGCATGTTCTTCAGGGAGCTGTGGACACCCCCTTCACTGATGTATACCATTTTATACCCCCAGTATGGTAAAGGATGGAGCTAGCTAGGTTGCATATCATGATTGTATACTCCATGCATATAGCTTTGCATTCTCCTAGTAGTAGAGCTCCATCCCCTGCACACCCAGATTCAGCTTTTTTTTTGTTCAGTACTTTTTCATTTTGTTGGGATGACAGAGGATACCCCATACAGGTACTCCGATTTGTCTCATAGGCCGAGTTCGGTCTTTTGGAAGACGTTAATAAAATCTCTCTCTCTCTCTCTCTCTCTCTCTCTCTCTCTCTCTCTCTCTCTCTCTCTCTAGACTCTTGAGGTGGACAAAGAGGCAATCAAAGAAGAGATCACCAAAACCCTCACCCACACAATCGAGGGGAAAATGGAGGCGGCCCGCAAAGGATGGGTAGAAGTGATGAAGAAGAACATCAAAAAGGAGATGCAAGAAGATGTACAAGTGATGAAGAAGAACATCAAGAAGGAGGTACAAGAAGATGTACACATGCTGCAGTCTACTCTTGATGAAGAGAAGATGCAACGGATCCGGCGCCTCAACATCCGAGTCACAGGGATACCAGAGAGCACTACCTCCACGCCCGAGATTGACGGGCGGAACCTATGTACCAAGCTAGGACTAAAGGAGGATGAGCCGCTCCCATTCACTAGAGTATGGAGGACAACCCCAAAGGACTCCACCACAGGCAAGGCCTTAGCGCTACAGTTCCCGGACGAGGAGAGTAGGATGAGCTTTATGAGAAGAAGGGCTATCTTGAGGAGCTTGCCAGGGGACCCCATCTACTTCAATGATGACCTCACATGGATGCAACTGGAGCACAGAAGATTATGCATGCCGAAGATCAAGGCGGCACGCAAAGAAGGAAAGAAGGCACATTATAGGGATGGTCACATCTACATTGATGGGAAGAGGGTCGAATAGCGCCATTTGGCCTATGAGACACGGAGGAAACAACATGAAGACAAAGAGATACACATAGCAATCTGGAACTGTAATGGAGTCCTATGGACACATCTAGGGAGACTTGAGGAGGTGGAGGGCCGCGATATCATCTTGATGACAGAGACACATGAGAGCCCGGAGAGGGGCTTACCACGGGTTGAGGGTTATCAGTGGGAGTCAGCTCACCGACAGGGGATGAGACACGCCACCTCCCGAGGTTCATGAGGTATTGCAGTGCTTTTCAGGCATGGGTTACATGAGCATGTTCGAGTCGTAGCACGGGACTCGGAGGCGAGATACATGTGGATTAGCTTACGCCTCTCGGAGACCAGATGGATTTATATCGCCCTTTGCTACTTTCCTCCAAAGGGGTCGCGGTTTGCCACCACCGAGGAGCCGGGTGGAGGAGAGGCTAGTGAGTCTCCATACTCTGTCTTATCTGAGGAGATCTTACACTATTCGACACTGGGAGAAGTCTTCTTGATGGGGGACTTCAATGCACGGACTCAGAGCAGACAGTGCGAGATCTATGACTTTGAGGATCCCCTGAGACTAGAGCCGCTAGCTACAGAGGATACAGGGACCACTCGGATCTCCGCTGATGGAGGAGCTGACAGCACTGGATATGGGCAACATTTGCTAGAGCTTGGGGCCCGACACCATCTCGTTATTTATAATGGGATGACTCAGTGGCCAGATTCAGGTGGGTTGACTTGCTTTCCAGTGGGAGGCGGCAGTAGTACAGTGGATTATGTGATGGGATCCCAAGAGGCAGCAGATATGGTGTCTCACTTCACCGTACCACCATGCCCCATTGGGGCGGATCATACATACCTATCCCTCACTTTCAGGAGCTTATTGGAGACCCACCCACCCATCATACAGCCACCACGCACTATTTTTCACTTCACTCAGGACCTAGCCGAGGTGTACGACTATCATGTTCATGATCAGCTATTTGCCTTAGATCCATCGGCACCCATGGCCATGCTCACCTCCCAGCTCTCACATGTACTGCACTCCGTAGCCGCAGGGAGTTTCCCATACCACATACAGACAGGACGGCCACCTACATATGGGAGCATGCCCCAGAACCGATGGTATGATGATGAGTGCAGAAACCTTTACCGCAGTCTCCGAGTGCAGAGGGCTCGCAAGGAGATCACCCGGAGGCAGGCAGGCAGGAGGATGCATACTCTCACCCGCCGTAAGCGGCGAGCTTATGAGGAGGCTCAGTACTGGGACACATATCACATGCTCATGAGCAGAGATGCTGCTCCTGCTTGGAGGAGACTCAGAGAGCCCCGTCCTCCCACACCTATTGCCGATCCTCAGACCTGGCAGACATATGCAGAGAGACTTTATGATGTGCCTCCACAGCCCCCTATACCACAGCCCACAGAACCATGCTCCCTATACCACAGCCCCCTATACCACAGCCCCCTATACCACAGTCTCCACCTTCTTCACCCCACCTATGGTTAGGAGGGCCATATGCCGACTCCAACATGGACGGGCGACAGATCATACAGGATTACAGGGAGAGCATCTCATCTATGCTATTGATACATTGGCACCATTTCTTGCTCATCTCTTCAACAGAGCTCTGTCAGAGGGGTTTCCGGCTGAGTGGACGATGCACACTATTGTGCCGATCCATAAAGCAGGAGATGTACTAGACCCCGGGAACTACAGGACCATCATGATTGGCCATATATTGGCCAAACTATACGGGGCAGTTTTGGAGGCAGAGCTGAGCACTCATGCAGAGGTTGGGGGATTGAGAGCAGCAGGCAAGGCAGGCTTCCGTCGAGCCTTCTCGACCATCGACCACATTTTTACATTGAGGTGCCTGATTGATCAGGCCAAGGCACGGAGGCAACGGCTCTATTGTTGCTTTGTGGATTTCTGCAAGGCATTTGATACTGTGCCCAGAGAGCGCCTCTTTCGGCGACTACAGACACTAGGCATACCTTCAGACATGATGTGGGGCATATACAGGCTATATGAGCAGGTCTTTGGGAGAGTCCGATGCCCAGGAGGCTTGTCCGACACAGTTGCTAGCACCATTGGTATGAAGCAAGGGTGCCTGCTCTCCCCCACGCTCTTTGGGCTCTATATTGATGAGGTGGTCGATTACATCACACAAGGAGGAGGCTCTGGGGTTGAGCTATCAGGTATTACTGTCCATGTTATGCTTTATGCTGATGACATCGTCTTGATATTCGACACGCAGGTTGGGCTTCAAAGACACCTTGTGGCTCTTGATGACTTCTGCGCACAGCAGGGGCTCACAGTGAACCTTGGGAAAACCAAGGTTATGATCTTCCACACTTCACCCGCAGTCAGGAGCCACACTACTCTCACATTAGCAAGAGGGCGGGTCGAGGTGGTGAGCTCTTATGTTTACCTTGGCATCACATTCACTAGCTCAGCTGGACGCTTCTCCATGGCTCAGGCAGTCCGAGACAGAGTGACCCGGGGGTATGCAGCTCTTGCTGGCCTTGAGCGTCAGTGTCATCAAGCACATTTTCAGGAACCCCGCACGAAGGGGTGGCTCTTTGATACATTAGTGACACCAGCCTTGATGTATGCAGCAGCGGTTTGGGCACCAGGGCTTGCAACCTCCACATGGGTACAGCTGGAGAGACCACAGATCTTGATGCTCTCGAGAATGATACGCAGCAAACCATCCGTCCCGCACGATATTGTTCGAGCTGAGTTTGCTGCACCACCTATGGCACTGGAGGCATTGTTCCAGACGATCTCCTTTATATACAGGATGAGGGAGATGCCCATGGAGAGATTATCCCGCCGAGCTTTTGAGGCATCCAGACAGCTGGCCGAGGCTAGACACACTAGATCTTGGTATGCACAGATGCTACAGTGGTTCTCACATCATGGTATAGACATTGAGCGGTTGCCACCTTTTCAGTATGATCAGTCTGCTCCACGGGGTTACCTCTCTCTCAATGAGAGGAACAGAGTGATGAGACAGGACATATGGCAGCACTACATACAGGAGACATGGACAGCACCACAGAGCCCACTACCACCAAAGATGCTGTATTACAGAGACCACTTTATGAGCATCTCAGGGGATGGGTTTATACATCGACCGCGGTACATGGATGTATACATGCCACACAGCTCTCGCGTTGCTATTGGACAGCTACGAGTCTCATCACATCAGCTAGAGATAGAGGCTGGGAGAGCGGCACGGGTTCCTAGAGCTGAGCGGATATGCAGATTGTGCCACGAGGAGGTGGAGACTGAGGATCACTTTGTATGTAGATGTAGAGCCCACCAGGGGGTCAGAGATAGATATGCAGGATTGTTTGAGGAGCACTCTTCACTACATCAGTTGATGGAGGCCTCGGACCAGCGACAGCTTGGCAGACTACTACTAGAGCTTCATAGTTCTCGAGAGAGACTCCTCCAGCCGCTCCCACTAGGGGTGGGAGACAGTCCCAGCTCACAGATTTCTTCCAGAGAGCTATGCCAGTGCCAGCTAACGTACCACGTGGGGTGACCGCACAAAGAGCAGAGGAATTGAGAGCCAGGAGGAGACCTAGACAGACTGGACATAGAGCACCCCGACTCCGTCACCGAGAGATAGCAGCTATCCGAATGAGACACCAAATGCAGACATAGGAGAGGCTAGCTCGCTTTCATTCAGACTCAGGGTACATGTTCATGCCATTCACAGCCTCAGCATCGGCGATGTATGGTATCTCATATCCCTCTTATGGCACTGGATGGAGTTAGACATAGTAGCATGCTTGTACTACCCCTTCAGCATATAGAGATGCATCTTGCCTTAGCACTCCATCCACATCCCCACCCCCCTTATATTGTTTGTATATGGGCTCCACGATCCATGATGATTCACAGTTGTATCCAGACACATGCACACTTTTTCTTTTGTTTCTTTTCTTCCGATGACCGGAAGAACATAGTTGTATTATTTTGTCTCATAGGCCGACTTTGGCCTCTCATAGACGTTAATATATCTTTCTTTCTTTCTTTCTTTCTCTCTCTCTCTCTCATTCCTCAAGGCTCAAGAGTCGAGCCATCTTCAACCATGGCATCCTCCTCACGTGCCGAGGCTTCCCGTAGAAGGACAACGGGATGGACATGGTGGGAGGAGGTTAACTACACCCCATCCGCTCATGGAGGCGGTTCTCGGCCATGGGTATGCAAGCTTTGCCCGTACCGGCGAACGGGTGGCGCCGACAAAGTGCGAGCCCACCTCTTGCATGAGAGTGGACATGAGGTGAGGTTTTGCCCGAATGTCACGCCCGAGAAGAGACGGGAACTTCTTGACAAGCTTAGCGTCTACGAGGCGGTCGAAGCGACAAGAAGGACACCACGAGTGTCTGTGGATCCCGCGACGATGGGGAGAGGAACTCAAGCCTCTACAATGGAGTCATGTGGTGAATCGGGATCATGCACACCATCACCTTCACCATCAAGTCGGAATGTTACTCCATCCACGACGCCGCCACACTCCATCTCCATGGCCTCTCAACCATTACGTGGCCCATGACAACAATCTACACTTGGGGAGATTTGTTGGAACCCCAAGTTGAAGGAGGAGGTGGATATGGCGGTGGCCCGCTTCTTCTTCCACAACCACATTGCCTTTCAAGCGGAAAGGTAAGTGCAATCGATCCTTGCCAATTCATCATTCATGTTTTCATCATCCTAGTCCCCTTCTCATTAGTAAATTACTTTCTTGAATAGGTCGGAATACTTCAAGGTCATGGTTAAGAAGATTGGGGAGTATGGCTCAACCTATACGCCCCCCTCATCCGAGAGCTTGTGCACTACATTGCTCGAGAAGGAGAAGCGCATTGTAGAGCAAGCGGCCGACAACACAAAGCGGCAATGGGAGAGGAACGGAGTCTCCCTCATTGTGGATGGATGAAGTGACACCCGCAAGAGGAGTATTCACGGCATGGTTGCATATTCCTGCGGAGAGATGTACTTCATCCCATCTCATGATGCATCCTGCACTAGGAAGAGCGCGGATGTGCTTGCAGCGGAGTGGGCTACCACCATGGAGATCAAGGTATGTATGGACATGTCACGGTGTCCTTTTGTATGGCTCATTGCCTAAACAACCCCCTCAAGGACATCGGGGCATTACCATGGATCAGCCCGCTCATTGAGGAGGCCAACACCATGGTCTCCTTTGTCCTCAACCACCAAAGACTTCGGCATGAGTTCAACAAGAGGTCCTGTCTCTCTCTCCTCAAATATTCCGACACCCGGTTTGCCTACAACTTTCTCATGTTGGGCCGGTTGAAGGATTGTAGCGGTGCTTTGAGGGGGCTTTTCCTTAGCGACGAGTTTGTCGCCATGCAAGAGTCCCATACAAACACTGGCCAACAGTGTAGGCTACGGGCGGATGACGCCTCTTGGTGGGAGCGTGTGAAGACCACAGATGCTATGGTGAGGCCCATAGTCCACCTATTGAGGATTGTAGACGCTATGCAACCATGCATAGGCAAGGTCTCCGAGGCCATGGATCGCATGATAGAGAAGTTGAAAGACTTCGTGCCTGACGAAGACAGATACAAGGAGATCCATGCCTTGTGTCTAGGAAGGTGGAATTCCTACTACTCTCCATTGCATGCAGCAGCTTATGTGGTGGACCCAGAATTCCAAGGCAACAAGCAAGAGAGCGACCGGGAGGTGAGCGCTAGATGGAGGATCATCTTGGATCGTCTTGTGCCTGATGCATCGGTTAGGCGCAAGATCAGGGACCAGCTTTCGATGTACAGGTCATTTCATGGCTCCTATGGCTGTCATGATGCACAGGTTGACCGCTCCAAAGTTGGTGCTGCTCTATGGTGGGAGGACTTTGGTTCAGATTGACCGGAGCTGCAGCAGCTTGCCATCCGCATACTTAGCCAGGCCGTCAGCTCCTCTTGCTTGGAGCAACTTTGGAGTACCTACAGCCACATTGCCTCTAGGAAGAGGAACCGACTCGGGGTAGAGCGTGCCAATGACCTTGTCTTCGTCAACGCGAACTTGTGAATGCTTTGCAAGAGCGTGACCAAGAAGGCAGATTCCTTCACCGAGTGGGAGATGAGTCAACAAGAAGAGCAACAAGAGGATGAGGTGCACGAGCAGCATGCCAATGAGGATGAGCTTGATGCTTCTTTGGCACAAGCTACCCATGACCATGAGGGCAATTTCATGCCAGAAATTGGGGCTTTTGCCTATAGATACTCCCAATTGCTGTGTTTTTGCATTATGAATGCTCTGTGAGGGTAAAAACAACAACATTTGTTGTTTTTAGGCAAGAATTCGCTCGCTGAATTTTCTGCACAAAAAAATTCAGAATTTGTTATTCTTGCCGAAACTTGCATATTTTGGCCCAATTTGCTCTTGTGACCCTTTGGAGCCATTGTGCACATTGTAGTGAGGCTACATTCCCGTTTTGGTGCAGTTTGCCCAAAATTTCAGCACTTTAGCCCTCTCGTTTGTGCAACCATGGCATCATCTTCCTCTGACGTAAAGAATCTCTTTGAGATCAAGCGCTTTGAGGGAACAGGTTTTGATCTTTGGAAGGATAGGATTCAAGGAATCCTCTTTCTCAAAGATTGTGACAGGGCACTTGAAGCAGAGAAGCTAGAAGATATGACAGATGCAGCGTGGCTTACATTGAACAGGAAGGCCATTACCTACATTAAAATGGCCGTCTCTGATGAGATTTTGGTAGACCTCAAGCCTCAAGGGTCTTGTGAATGCGTTTGAGCTGTGGGAGAAAATGAAGGCAACGTATGAGAATACAACGCCAGTTAATCAGGTGCATTTGATGCAAAAACTTGTTGGCATGCAGTTAGATGAGTCCCAAGAGCGCTGCAGAGCACTTGTCGTTGTTTACAAGTACTCTATCTCAGTTACAGGACTCAGGTTTGCCCCCTTTTGATGATAAGCTCAAAGCTATCTTCTTGCTGATGACTCTACCTGATTCTTGGGAGACATTGGTGGTCTCATTGTCAAACAATCCCAATTTGACCTTTGATGGTGTTAGGGGTTCTATATTGAACGAAGAAATCAAGAGGAAAGCAAGTGGAGAGGATGGCAATTCAGCCAACATGGTTAGAGGCAGGACAGAGAAGAAGACTGCTTATGCACAGAGGAGTAAGAGTAAGAGTAAAGAAAGGGGAAATGCCAACAAAGGCAAGGGTGATGTGACATGCTATCAATGTGGCAGGAAAGGTCACAAGAAACCCGAATGCAGGTACTACAAAGCAGAGTTGGAAAGGAAGAAGAGCGGTGGAGACAAAAAGAAAGAGAAGAAGGAAGTCAAGACAGACACACAGGACAGCTCAAAGGACAAAGAGAAGGCCAATGTGGCTTCTAGTGTTGTTATTGAGGAGCTGTCAGATGTAGAGGACATCCTATGTGCCACTTTGTCAGCCGACGATGCTCATGAGTTTGATGCCTCTCTCAATGTTCATGCATAGGACATGCAGATCACCAAGAGTGATCTCATTGATGCTTTGTTGACTGTTAATGATGTATTGTCCCAGACTTGGATAGTCGATTCCGGTGCTTCATTTCATGTGACTCCTATTAAGGAGTGTTTTTCTACTTTTGCTGCCGGCAGCCATGGCCATGTATACCTTGGAAACAATCATGCATGTTCCATTGAGGGTATTGGCACCGTGCATCTTTCTATAGATGGCACGAATGAGTTTGTCTTGCATGATGTTAGATATGTGCCGGGAATCAAGAAAAGTCTGCTTTCTGTTGGCCACATGGATATGCATGGTTACAGCATTTTGTTTGAGAAAGGATCATGGAAGATGACCAAAGGCTCAAGGCTGATTGTGAAAGGTACAAGAAAGGGACACTTTACTGCTTGCATGGAAAGGCCTTGTTGGGCAAATTTATTGCTTTGGCTGAAATTAACTCACATATGGAGTTGTGGCATAAGAGGCTTGGCCATATGAGCCAAAAAGGCCTTACTAAGCTTTGTAATTTGAATAAGCTTGATGCTAAAGGCACAAAGCTTGACTTTTGTAATGAATGTCAATATGGTAAGCAAGTGAAGAGTTCTTATTACTCCGGTGTCTCTCGCAAATCTAATGTGCTTGATCTTGTACATTCTGATGATTGTAGCATGCCTACCAAATCTATGGGGGGTGCACACTACTTTGTTTCTTTTGTTGATGATCATTCTAGAAAAATTTGGGTTCATTTGCTCAGATCTAAGGATGAAGCCTTTGCTGCGTTTAAGAAGTTTCATGCATTTGTGACCACCCAAACAGGTAAAAAGCTGAAATGCTTGCGTACGGATAATGGGGGGGAGTTCACAAGTGCTGAATTTAAGAAGTTTTGTGAAAATTTGGGCATTAAGAGGGAGCTTACTGTTCCATACAGCCCCTCTTCTAATGGTGTGGCTGAAAGATATAATAGGACTCTATGTGAGAGGGTGAGATGCATGCTGTCCACAGCTAATCTCCCTCATGGATTTTGGGGAGAAGCTCTAAAAACTGCAGTGCATATATGTAATCGATCCCCTCACATGTCTTTGAAAGGTGACATCCTTGAGGAGGTTTGGTCTGGCAAACCTGCTTCATATGATCACTTACGCATCTTTGGTTGCGAAGCGTTTGTGCATATAAGACCTGAGTTGAGGAGTAAGTTGGATGCAAAGTCCATTAAAGGCCTCTTCATGGGATATGGTGAAGAAGGTGAAATGGGCTACAGGATTTGGTTACCTCAGCTCAAAAAGGTTGTGCGCAGCCGGGATGTTGTTTTTAATGAGGCAAGGCTGCTTAAAAACAATTGTGCCTCTAATGGTGACCATAAAAAGGTCAAATTTCAGCATTTACAGCCACCTATTAGGCCTATTTTAGACCCTCAGGATGCACCACATATGACTGAAAATGTTGATGAACCAGTGGTGTTTGAGCCAGATGATGTTGGACAGCAAAATGAGGCTCCTGAAGGGCATGTGCAGCCACATAACAATGCTGAAAAAAGGGCTGAAAATGATGTACAGCAGCCCATTGTTGATGATATTGATGTACCACCTGATGTAGACCCATTTCCAGATAATGTGGATCATTGGGTGAGGCGGTCTATTAATCCAAGGCGGAATGTGAGTAGATATGATCCCTCTTTGCATTATATTATGTTGACTAATGAGGGGGAGCCTCTCACTTATAAAGAGGCAAAAACATGTGAGCACAGTAAGAAGTGGGAGCTTGCTATGCAGGAAGAGATCAAAGCTTTGCATGCGAATGATACTTGGGACTTGGTGGAATTGCCCAAGGAAAGGAAAGCCATTCCTAACAAATGGGTGTATAAAATCAAGACAGTTGATGCAAAACCCAAGTATAAAGCAAGGCTGGTTGCAAAGGGATATGCTCAAACGAAGGGCATAGACTTACAGGAAGTGTTCTCTCCTGTAGTGAAGATGACCACTTTGCGTGTATTGTTTGCCATAGCGGCTGCCCTTGATTTGGAATTAGACCAAATGGATGTGCATACAGCTTTCTTGCATGGCAATGTTGATGAGGAACTTTACATGAAGCAGCTCGAGGGCTTTGTTATTCCTGGAAAGGAACATTTGGTATGTAGGATTAAAAGAAGCTTGTATGGGCTGAAACAAGCCTCTAGACAATGGTACAAAAAGTTTGATGCTTTCATGCTCAAACATGGGTACAAAAGGAGCCATGCAGATCATTGTTTGTACACAAAATTTGATGAGGATGGCAGCCCTATCATTCTTGTGCTCTATGTAGATGATATGTTGATTGCTGGGAAGAAAAGAAGCACTGTTGATGCTCTTAAACAGCAGCTGAAATCTGCGTTTTCCATGAAAGACCTTGGGGCAGCTCGACATGTTCTTGGAGTAAGGATTAGAAGGCAAAGGGACCAGCGCATATTGTATTTGTCTCAAGAAAAATACATTGAAAAGGTGCTGGACAGGTTTAACATGGCTGATGCAAAGCCTCTTGGTGTGCCATTACAGCCATATGTTAAGCTCTCCAAGGATGATTGCCCCAAATCTGATCAGGCAACCAATGATATGCAAGGTGTTCCTTATGCATCAGCTTGTGGTTCACTTATGTATGCTATGGTTGCTACTAGGCCTGACATAGCCCATGCAGTGGGAGTTGTGAGCCGGTTTATGGCTAATCCAGGCAAATTGCATTGGGATGCAGTAAAGTCCATTATGAGGTATTTAAAAGGGGCTAAAAACAAATGCCTTTGTTATGGTAAGGGTCCTTTGGAATTGAAGGGATTTTGTGACTCTGACATGGCTGGTGATGTGGATACACGCAAATCCACAAGTGGTTATGTATATACTCTTGCAGGAGGTGCTGTCTCATGGTGCTCTAGACTACAAAAAATAGTTGCACTGTCTACTACAGAGGCTGAATATATTTCAGCCACTGAGGCTTCCACAGAAGCCATATGGTTGGCACGTTTATGCAGTGAGTTTGGTTTGCCTGACAAGGCACCTATGCTTGGTTGTGATAGCCAGAGTGCCATATGTCTGGCAAAGAATGCCATGTTCCATGCGCGCACAAAGCATATTGACGTGCGGTATCACTTCATTAGAGAAGTGCTTGAGGATGGCCTTATCACAGTTGTTAAGGTACATACGTCACAAAACCCTGCAGATGCTCTCACTAAGTGCTTACCCAAAGCACATCATCAGCTATGCATACAGATGGTGGGAGTGACTTAGCTTAAAGGCGCCATTTATGCCTTTAAGTGGGAGGTTGTTGGGTTACAGGCCTAAATGACCCCCTCTATGTACTCTTGTATATCTTTGTACATGGCCTTTTTTTTAAGGCTTAGGATTTTTTTTTAAAATTCCTTGGCCAAGTTCACATTGAACTTGGACCAAAGACTTTTTTTTTTTTTTAAGGTCTCAAGACCTTACTTTTAATAAAAGGGAACACAAGGGCAAAATTCTCTAATGATTTTCCCCCAAAATCATACGATCTCTCTCTCTCTCTGTTTTTCGAACCTCCATGCCTCTCTCTCTCTGTGTGCTCACGCCTCTTTGCTGCAACCCCCAGACCACACTATTGGACCTTGTGCATCACCTGCTACCTTCCCTGCTCCTTTTCAACCCTGTGTAGTGTTCTCTTGTCCTACGTGCTCTCTTGAAGATTGTTTCTACCATGTGTGGGTGGAAAAATAGAGAGCAGATAGAAGGGAACATGGCACTTCAGAGGGTAGTGTCAAGCACAACATACCCTGTGCAGTGTTCTCTTGTCCTACGTGCTCTCTTGAAGATTGTTTCTACCATGTGTGGGTGGAACAATAGAGAGCAGATGGAAGGCAACATGGACACTTAAGAGGGTAGTGTGAGTGTAACACGCGGAAGCTCTGGGGGTCTTCTTTCAGCCCTAAACACTCCTGGAAACATGCTGATGCAAAACGCAGATATGAAGAGAGAGAAGAGAGAGAGAGAGAGAGATGCTGGAAATTCACTATATTCTAATGGTACAAAAAGGTACCTAAATCTGCAGCCCTAGGCTGCCTTTTCATACAAAAGGTGTTAAGACGCCCAAAAGTCTAGTCCTAATATGGACCCTAAAGATCCACCCCATAAAGGAATGAATGAATCAAACTATGAGCACACTTAGCTATGTATAGGGTTCTTGGACACTTGGTATATTGGCCGACTGCTGATCGGCCAGTCAAATATGCATTAAATGCTCTTCAGCGCTGCCCGACTGGATCTCTTCCCTTGTTATGATGCGCATGCAGCCACCCTGTCCTCTGGTTCAGCCAACCACCTCTATGAGCAGACAGCCTTCTTTTCTTCTAACGCGCTGACAGGACAACCTCTTCATGCCCTCCAGGCCTTGCTCCAAGTCCACACTGTCCACTTCTGTATCTTGTGCTCCAAATCCCTAGCTCTAATGGTCTTTTTCTGGTGACCTCTATTGGAGAATCTCTGAGAATGTCCATGGCATATTCATGCACATGACAGTGAGCTGGTGGCCGAAATGCCTATAAACCATGTGGAGCAAAAATGTTTATGGGACACCAGGCTATCTATGCCTGTGAATGATTGTTTTATCTTATTACTTGAGCCCACCTCTCATCCAAGGTGTATGGTTAGCGTACCAACACGAAGTGCAAGTAGCAGACTGAACATGACGCCTAGATGGCACGGGACTTATGTCTATGCCAAGGGTCATGTGGATTGACACCTTGTTGGCAGGTGACTTGTTTTGTCTCGCCCATTTACTTGGAACATGATTATGATATCTGGACAATTGGAACTGATTTGTCTCGCCCATTTACTTGGGACATGATTATGATGTCTCGACTTATGGGACTCTTTTGTCTCGCCCCTTTATTTGGGACATGGATTTTTTCAGCCATATTGGAATCACCATCTTCCCATACGGAGGCCAAGAGGTTCATTGTTCATTTCACCGTGCATGTGGATTCGTATTGGGATTGTGAGAGAGCAATTCAATGAACACTCCACCATACACGTGGATTCGTGTTGGGATTGTGGAGTGAGTGTTTCATTGTTTCCACACCAAGCTCATTGATCAGAGTTGGGATTGTATGTGAGAACATGGAAACTGTTGAGATTGGGAGAAAGGATTCCCAGAACCAGCTTTTCTGTCACCATGGTTTGTGCTCTTGAATGGCACCAGTTTGTGTCCATAGCACATGTTTCTATGCGAGGCACTAGTTTCTTGTGCATGGCACTTGTTTGAGTGTCTTAGCACCTGGTTGGCGATTTTCATTGGCATATGATTATCTCATTGATATTGATTATTGAGACACAGTTGGCTCTTGTGCTTGTGTCTAGCATATCTTCCACGGAATTCTTGCCCACTTGAGGACATGGTTATATCTTGGTATATGGTTTGAAGCTTTAGAGTTGAGGACAACAAGAATGTCTTCGGCATCTCCAAAACTCATGTGTGTGGATGGGTTTTGGATGCCCAAAAGATCACGAATGTACAACCTTTGGGAATGGGGGATTATCCACTACAAAGAACCAAGTGTTCATAGCATGGTCCAGGCACTCGAGACGGTTTCTTGGACACAGAAATGGGCCTTGCAGCTCAAGTGTCAAGTGGAAAGTATGTATATGGCGAACTCCAGGATCTGGGAGAGATCGAGCAGTGAATCAAGTTTCTACGTGGTGCTTACATGTATTTCTCATGTGGTAGAACACAAAGAGATCATCTCCTAAATTTTAGAAAAAGTTGCTAGTTTTAGCAATCTCCGATGGAATTTCTGTTCGCGTCATTACCTCTGGAATTCGACAAAGATCAAGTATTGCCAAAGCACCATTGTGAAATACACTATCATCTAGGATATTTTTAGAGCTGAAGATTGTGGAATTTTTGGCCTTCAGATTTGGAACATGTGGCAAATAAGAGGATAAAAGTGAGACAGAGAACTATAAAATCTGATCTAGGTACATGAGCAAAGAGCTCTCATATCACCCTCGGCGCGAGAAGCTCCTGCGATTATGGGAGATCATGGCCCGGATCCTGAATCACAATAAAGACTCGGTACACCCAATTGGGTCCCAAATACCCTCTGGAGGGGCCCCCACCAAGGATGGTGTATTTGCTTTATTGAATGATGAGAAAAAGACTGACTTTTGGAGATCTTCCCTTGGCTGTAAACCTTCAGCCAATGTAGAGAGAGAGAGAGAGAGAGAGAGAGAGAGAGAGAGAGGAGATCCGAGAATCACAATAAATTGGAACGATACAGAGAAGATTAGCATGGCCCCTGAGCAAGGATGACACGCACAAATCAAGGAAAGAGAGGAGAATCACAATAAAGACACGGTACACCCAATTGGGTCCCAGATACCCTCTGCAATGCAATCCACCAAGGATGGTGTATTTGCTTTATTGAATGAGGAGAAAAAAACTTGACTTTTGGAGATCTTCCCTTGGCTGTAAACCTTCATCCTGAAGATGACTTGGTTCTCGACCTTCAAGTTCACCTTTGTGTTATGCTCCCTTTGGCTGTCCTGGCTCAGCACTTTGTGAATTATGAGTAAAGCCTTGGCTAAGCCATGCTTTTATACAAATCCTAGATGCTGGGTCGGTGGTTTCTAGAAGCTGATCCTCATCTCCTACCACATCCAGAGTGGACGTCAGTGTAGCAACCGAGCCGGTATGACCTTTTACACAAGAATGTGCAACCAGGAATATTGGCAGCATAAGTCAAAGCATTAGCAATCAACACATGTCCAATTCGATAGGTTTGATAGGAAACACAATCCAATGCAGCTCTCTCTTTCTTTTAGCAAACACATGCAATGCACTCTCCACTGCAAAGAAACGAGACAAATAACTAGAGAGAAAGAGCTGAGTAATCAAGTAAAATACTTGAAGTGGTGTGAGATCCAAAGTCAAGAACTTGTCCCCCTGTCCTTTCTGATGAGTGCAGCCACAGAGTAGCATCTTGCCAAGCCACGATGCAGATCTTCTAACAATCTCAGCTGCAGCAGAGAGCCAACGAAAACCATCACCAATCCACTTTGCGAGTAAAATAGCATACAGTACCAAGCTTTCGCTAGAAATACTTACCAAACCATTTTGCCCATTTTATAATGAAGCGGCAGAGAACCGACTGCAATCCAGGCTTTTCCTCCCTGCTCTTCTGTTCCCACTCATCTCCGTCATCCTGAACCTAACAAAAGGCCCATGACAAGAAGCTGACAAGACAATCACCATACAAAAAATGTAAAATTGCAAAAAATCAGTGAGATGCTTAGGCCTCATTGGAATCGAGCTCGGCTGATGTGGCAGTGCAAAAATGCCAATAATTACCAGTTTTCTACCCTGGTTGAGGCCCAATTCTGGCTAGGATTGAAACTGTGCATTACTTAAAGTGGACTACACTGTAACAAAAAATGCACAGAATTTAACTAGTAGAGTCACTAGACTAGCAACAATTTATTCATCATACTCCACTGAAATCTAACAAAAGGTTACACTGAAACATGTTTATGGTACCCTTGCAATTTATCTTATACACAAATCTGCCTAAAAATGTCTCCAATGAGATGGTTCAGCAGTACACTGCCTGCTCGTGTTTTCGGCCCACGAGCACAAGTTCAAATCCCACTACCGGCAAAGGACATTGTCTAGTGAAAAAGACTAATATTCTCACCCGTGGGTACGGCTAGCCACATTAACGCTATGGCCTAGTGGCCTAGCAAGGAAGGAAGCCTACTAATTGCTCATAACTCCTATACAGCATGGACAGATCAAGTGCACGACTCAAGAGACCCTTCTTCTATGGCCTCTCAGGCAGAATGGGAAGCAATTCAAAACAGACAACAAAAAGTGCTTGGCCACTCTATATGGCTGGCCACATTAACGCTATGGCCTAGTGGCCTAGCAAGTAAGGAAGACTGTTTCGCGTACGAGAAGATGCCTACTAATTGTTCATGACTCATATACAGCAGACCAAGTGCACGACTCAAGTGACCCTTCTTCCATGGTCTCTCAGGCAAAATGGGAGGCAATTTAAAACAAACAAAAAGTCCTTGGCCACTCTATATGGATCTTCTGTAATAAACTGAAATCTGGATTCCACTATCATAAACTTAAATCTAGCTTAAAGGTTAAACCTTTTGATTGGTGCACTTACTTTGTTGTTGCTGTTTTGGCTTAGCAGAGGCTCGATCGAAGAATCAAGCTCAGAAGTTTCTCCATATTGCCTCCTCCTGAGGCCGTCTGAGGACATCGTACATATCGGAAACGCACGGAAAACCCTGATGAAATGTTGGAGAAAATGCTGTGAAGTCTACAGAACGCGCTAGAAAACACACAGAAATCTGGCGCAAACACTGAGGAACCTGCCGAAAAACGCAGTGGATCGGCAGATGAGAGGTGGGGGAATGTCACGGTAGACGGTGGCTATGGCGATGCCAGAAAAAGGAAAGGAGGAGGACGAGAAGGGGGAGGCATTGATTTCTTTTGAAATGGAGAAACCACGGCCATTTGATGGAGGCTGTTGGAGTCTGGACCGACGGCCCAATACAAAAGCAAAAACAGGAAGGTGCGCTGAGCCGCATTATTATAATTTCCGATTTTCCAAGCCTTTATTTTAAGTAATAAATTTTGGTACATTTTTTCTGATCTTTAGTATGGATTTATGGCCTTTAGTATACCATAAAAACCTGTTGATTCAATGAACGTGCTTTTGCTATGGTTGGTTGAAAAAAGGGATGTGTGTGGTCTCCATACTTTTTTCAACAAGGACCATGCCACTGGTGCCACATATC
Source organism: Cibotium barometz (assembly GCF_041138505.1). NCBI lineage: Eukaryota > Viridiplantae > Streptophyta > Polypodiopsida > Cyatheales > Cibotiaceae > Cibotium > Cibotium barometz. Next base: position 233,063 of record NC_141108.1, on the reverse strand, counting down.
GAGCCTATTCTTTTACATCGCTTTAACGCCACGGATGGAGAATCATCACATCCATCAAATCAAACATCTATGTGTAATTTCTATCACATCAATGCCACGGAAAGAGAAGCATCACCACTTATCACAGTCCCTAAGAACTGATCCCCAATTTTGAATGTGTTGATAGAATCCAAACTTCTAAGCTTTCTTCGATTGTCGCCCCTTTGGCTCGATATCCAATGCAAGTCATGTGCTTCTCATCAAAATTTGCACCCAATAATGCCCAAACAAGTTCTTTGCCATATATGTCCACACGTGCTTGCCCTTCACCACCATGATGTTGCCTAATAAGTGTTACAATAAGATGTCATTATGAATGAGAGTATGCATCCCTATTACAATATATTCTATTGCTTGCTTTGTAACAACTATATGCCACTATGGTTCTGCTTAGTCAACTTTGAGGGCCAAATCAAATGAAAATCTCAATGTATGGGGCACAATGTTATTTGCTTGCTTGTTGTTACCAATGTACACAACTCTTGATCTTCTGGGAAGGATTCGCGTCTCCATGAAGACCAAAAACAAGATTGTTTTAGTTCTTTACCTTGTAAACTTTACAATGCCTTGGTAATAGAGAGTAGAATAAAATATAATATATTCCTTTGTCAATTAACATCATGAAAGCATGGAATGCAGATTAAAAAGGGAACTATGATAGGGCACAAGATCTCATCCTCATTCAACACCACCCATGACATGGGACCATACATTGAATTTAAAGGCAAAAAAGAAGAAGAGAGTCACATGGATCGATGGACATATATACATATATACATATATATATATATAATGAGATGGACATATATACATATATACATATATATAATGAGATGATAACACCTTACCTTGCCAATTTTGAAACCTTTGATAGTCGAACCAATCTCATTTCATATGTATCCATGTTGGAGCTTTCACACATGTGTAACCTTACCTTTGTAATCTAGTGATGAATATACCATGTGGATATGTGTGCTCTCATTAGTTGAACCTTTTTGTGTGGCAACATGTTTGGAAATTACTAAGTAAACAAGTTTACGAAAATAAATCTAATAGGGGAGGCGTTTTGTAGCTATTTGCAGTAGAATGGGCATGTATATATGTATACATGTACATGAGAGATATAACTATATTGGAGCATGCTACTAAAAATGCTAAAAATGTTTTTAAATCTAGCCCCTTTATAGACAAGGGGTTGGATTATATTCTAACTTAATAGCCCTTCAACAAAATGCTATTTAAGAAATTCCTTAAGCTAATTTTAAGTGAAAAACACGTAAATTTTCTTATTTTATAAGAAGTTACTTGTAAAAACTATATCATAATGTCAAGAAGAACAAAGCTATTTTTACAATGCAATCTATCATATAAGAAAAAAGGTTAACTATGAAGGTGAACTAAAAAGAAAGCCTAGCAATGTGTACTATAAAATTTTATAAGAAGTTACTATATCATAAAAATTTATAAGAAGTTACTATTTTATAAGAAATTACTGTATCATAATGTCAAGAAGAACAAAGATATTTGTAGAATGCAATCTATCCAAAAGATAAAAGGTTAACTATGGAGGTGAACTCAAAAGAAAGCCTAGCAATGGGTACTATAAAACTTTACACAACTCAATGGTACTTCTCGAATAGAAGCTTAAGAATCTTAGGTTGCAAAATGCTAGGAGAAAAAACAAAAGATAAGTATATATGTTGCCATGAGAGAAAGTTGTACTTATAGCACATGGGAAGCTAAATATTATATAAATTGTCAACGTGACGACTAACATGAGAAGGCACACACCACAATGGCATGGCTACATGATAAGACTAAAGCCGCCTCACTTCATAGACAAGGAAAGCCATGGAAAGAAAGACTCCACAATAAACATGTCTACATTTTTTCTCGCAAATTCTAAGAAAACAAAGGGTTCAACCTATTAAGTAGGCAAATAAACAAAATCTTAGTGAGAAACCAAAACCTAAGAGACCATGCATTAAACTCTACTTACAAAAACAATTATGTTACAAACATTTCTACACTAAATGACTCATGGGATGGGCACAAAGCGAGCTTTTTGGACAACAAATATCTATTTATACCCTCTATTACCCTTGTCTTCTCTCCTGCTTCTCCCCTACTCCCATCCCACCCTAGCCTTGACCAACCCAACATCCTTCCCCCCTCTCATCCTCCTCTCTCTCTCTCTCTCTCTCTCTCTCTCTCTCTCTCTCTCTCTCTCTCTCTCTCTCTCTCTCTCTCTCTCTCTCTCTCTCTCTCTCGTGCCTATTCTTCTCTCCCTCCATCTCTCTCTCTCTCGCCTATTCTTTTATTTATCTCTTTCTCCCCCTTCAGTCTCTCTCTGTGTCTCCATATACCTCTCTCATTGTCCTCTCTCCCACTCCCTCTCTCTTCTCTCCCTCCATGTTGTAACCCATGAGAGAGAGAGAGAGAAAGAGAGAAGCAAAAAATTAGAGAGAAGGTTGGGTGGGAGAGAGAGAGAGAGCAATAGAGAGATGAGCAAGATAACAAGATGGAGAGAGAGAGAGAGACGGTCAAGATAATGAGAGAGAGGTGCGAGATAATGAGAGATAATGAGAGAGAGAGAGAGAGAGAGAGAGAGAGAAGAAGAAGAAGAAGAAGAAGAAATCCCTTCACCACTCGAAGGGTGGGTAAGGGGAAAAATAAAGTTTATTTTTTAAAAAAATCCAATTCCTCCCTTTCCCAAACCCAAGTGGAGGGAAATCTTTTCTTAATGTACAATTTAGAAAAAATGTTTTTTGAAAATTATTATTATTATTTTTCCTTTTCCCAACCCCAGAGGAGGATATATATATATATATATATATCTATCTCCAAAAAAAAACTCTCTCCCAACCTGAAAGTGGTGAGCTCGTAGTGGGGGAGGGCAATAAAAAAATTAAAATATTTTCTTTGCTTTTTTTTTCCCTCCTCCACCCCCCAAGTAGCGAGCTCGTCTCACTGGTGGGAGAGGGGATCTCTCTCTCTCTCTCTCTCTCTCTCTCTCTCTCTCTCTCTCTCTCTCTCTCTCTCTCTCTCTCTCTCTCTCTCTCTCTCTCTCTCTCTCTCTCTCTCTCTCTCTCACGTGGATTACAATGTGGAAGAAGTTGTTGGAGTACATGACCATTATGGGAGATGTGGTGGTAGAGCTCTTTGCTCTGGGAGTGGAGATCTCGTGAGACTTGCAAGAGATCAAAGGAGAGACATAGTTTATGTAGGTAAAAGTACCATTGAGAAAATTGTAATGAATATAATGATGTACATATGAAGCTCTACTTGATGTCAAAATGCACTCTCTTTTTCTCTCTCTCAATAGTTACTAATATCCTCTTTGTGATGGTGGAGGAATCGCTCTAAGTATGTGTTGTGTTTGCATGGATAATTAATATGAGAGAGAGAGAGAGAGAGGTAAATGGAGACAGATAAAGAGACTAGAGAGAGAGAGAGAGAGGGAGAGGGAGAGACCACAGAGAGAGGGAGAGAAAGGGATGTGTGTGTGTGCATGTGCGCGCGCGCGCGCGTGTGTGTGTGTGTGTGTGTGTGTGTGTGTGTGAGAGAGAGAGAGAGAGAGAGAGAGAGAGAGAGAGAGAGAGAGAGAGAGAGAGAGAGAAGAAGAAGAAGAAGAAGAAGAAGAAGAAGAAGAGGATAGAGGTCGATGGAGAGCGAGTGTGTGTGTGTGTGTGTGTGTGTGTGTGTGTGTGAGAGAGAGAGAGAGAGAGAGAGAGAGAGAGAGAGAGAGGATTCAAGGGCTAGGTGAGCCAGGCTAGGGCAAGCCATGTTGGGCCAGGCTGGCAAGAGGAGGGGAGGAGTGAGGAGGAGGAAAGAAGAGTGAGAAGAAGTAGGGAGGTATGTATAGAGAGAGATTAAGGCTTTGTTCTGAGCTGCTATTCCCATAGACAAATGAATAACCTGATGAAAAGTCAGGCATTATAAAAGGTTGATCCACCTTCTCTTTCCCTTATGTGATACATGTGAATTTGATGAATTTCTAGCACCTATAGTACTACCAAATCATGTGTTAGAATTCCTAGCATTCTACCTCAACCTTCCTGACCAAGATCTAACAATATTCCCGCTATTAGAGAACTCTCCAGGTCCATTAAGCACATGTGACCTATTGCTCTCCATTCGTTTTAGATACATTGTTGTTTAGACCAGCCTTTGTGGAATCCTTCACTAATGTATGGTATTTTTACTCAAGTGAATATCTAATAAAGATACATTTTTCTACCTTGGGATCCTATTTGCTTTCCACCACAGCTGGTACATGTACATATTCAATACACCCAAACACTTTAAAGTGAATATCTAATAAAGATACATTTTTCTACCTTGGGATCCTATTTGCTTTCCACCGTAGCTGGTACATGTACATATTCAATACACCCAAACACTTTAAAGTGTGCCAAATCTAGTTTTTTACGAGTAAAAAAATATGTTTATATATCATGCCATGGACTGCTATAGTGGGGATTCTATTCATAATGTAAACTATAGTTATTGCTATTTGCGTGTCCAAAAATAGTGAGGCATTCCTTTCTCATCCATTAATGCACAAGTAACTTCTACAATATGTATGTTCTTCCTTTCTATAAGCCCATTTTGTTACGGGCGTACTTACATGTAAATTACATCTATATTCCATGCCCTCTTCGATAATAACCAAATTCATCGGAGAAACATTCTCCCCCCATCATCTAATCTTTGGCATTTTATCTAGATGCTTTGTCTTGTTGATAATCATGGATCAAGCTCTCCTAAACAATAGACATCTATCTAATTCTATCTAATCAAAATCTGACAGTAATAACAATACTAATCTAAGGTGGATAGAAATGAAGGAGACTCATTGTGATGAGTGTGTGCTAATTAAGTTTAGACTCAAGCTCAATTAGGTTACAAGATGGAAACTTGTACTCATAAAAAGACTTGAGATGTTATGCTTATATTCCATTGATTGAAATGTCTACCTTTTATATGAGGAGAGTACAACTTAGCTTTTCTCTTGCATGTGGGATAATTCTCACTTGGTGATGTGCCTACTCATACTTACTCCATACTTGTGCTCTTTAGCACCACATTTCTCAACACCCCCCTTGGTGCCAAATCTTTGGGCTACTCAAGGTGGTTGGATGTCGGTTAAAAAATCTTATTTGACTTTTTACTTTCTACTTTCCTGTATGTGCTGTGAGCAACGTTGGCCCAAGTGCTACTTTGGCACTTCCCCCCCCCCCCCCCCCTTTTGATGGTGACTTAACCTATCTTTGAGGCCTAGAGGTCATCTCTAATAGTGAGGTAGCAAATTTTTGGCTATTTGTTCTACCTTGGCTACATCATTAGTGCCAAAGTGTATGACAAGCACTTTTTTTTAGAAAGTAGGATTTTTACAACAATTTTTTGTGTAAGAGATGAGTAGTGAGAGAGTAGCTTATTTTGTTGCTTTGTTGATGCTTGAAGTGCACCCTTTCTTTTTTTATGCACACATACACTCGCATACTCATTTGGTTGCGGTGTTTTTACAAGCGATAGAACTCTTATCTGTATGTAATGGTTATAAAGAAGAGAAGAGAATATAAAAAAGTTAGCCATCCACACCTCTTATGTGGGCTTGTCTAGTCTTGTGTGTGTGTGTGTGTGTGTGTGTGTGTGTGTGTGTGTTTACTTGCAAGGAGCTCAAGCTCACCCTCGCCCCCACATTTTGTTTCCAAAATTTTGAAATCATGGTAAATAATTGAAATTTGATCCATAAATAGGTGGAAAAGGCCACTCTAGAAGTAAGGGGATCTAGAGAGGCCGAGGTGGATGGCAAAAAAAAGAGAGTGAAAATAGCATGGAGTGCTCTTATTATGGTAAACTAGGTTATACAACAAAGGACTGTTATAAAAAGTAGAATGATATTAAAAGTGAAAAATTGCAGCAAAAGGGAACTATGTATCCTCAAGCAAGCAAGCCAAAGATAGAAGTTAGAAGCTTTTTGTGATCCACCATGTGCTTAGTTCCATGACCGTAGATGCACGAAGTCCTGGAGATTTATGGTATGTTGATTTATGTGCTAGATATGTCCTTAAGAAAGTAAGCTAAAGACAGAAGTGATAGCTTTTTGTAATGCAGCATATACTTAGCTCCATGACCAAGAGATGCACGAAATCCTATAGTGTATTGATTTAGGTGCTTCTAACCGCATGACCAACCAATGTGAGTGGTTTACAGATGTGCAAAAGATGGAAAAACTAGGGTATATGGAAACATGTGATGATATTGTGCATCCTATTGCGCATGTTGGTAAGGTGCCATTGTCTATGCAGGATGCTAAAATGAAGTTCCTGCTGATGCACTTTATGTTCCAAACATTACAAAGAACCTAATTAATGGTTAAGTAGGGTTTGCAAGTGAGGTTTAATCCTCATGGATGTTATGTACAAGATTTTAATAACCAGTGCTACATGGTAGTAAAGGGGAATAGAATTGGCAAAATGTTTATATTGGATGTAAGCATGTCTAAAGTAAAGGGTACAATGTTTACATGTGGTATAGGTGTGATTACGAACATTGACATTTGGCATAAACATATTAGTCATATCAATACTCAGCGGCTAAAAAATATGCAGGTGCATTTTGATGTTTGGGGGTCCAACAAAGATGACATCAATCAAAGGATGCCACTATTATGTATCTATGATCACATTAGAAAGGTGTGGGTATACTTCATAAAAGGAAAACAGTGAAGTGTATATGCACTTTTAGAGCTTTAAGGCTAAAGAGCACAAGGAAAGTATGGAGTGAGTGTGAGTAGGCACATCACCAAGTGAGAATTATCCCACATGCAAGAAAAAAGCTAAGTTGTACTCTCCTTGTATAAAAGGAGGACATTTCAAGCAATGGAATATAAGCACAACATCTCAAGTCTTTTTATGAGTACAAGTTTCCATCTTGTAACCAAATTGAGCTTGAGTCTAAACTTAATTAGCACACACTCATCACACTCATCACAACATCTCAAGTCTTTTTATGAGTACAAGTTTCCATCTTGTAACCAAATTGAGCTTGAGTCTAAACTTAATTAGCACACACTCATCACAATGAGTCTCCTTCATTTCTATCCACATTAGATTAGTATTATCATTAGTGTAGGATTGGATAGAATTAGATAGATGTCTTTTGTTTATGAGAGCTTGATCCATGATTATCAACATGGTATTAGAGCTAGGGTGAGGCTCTCCAATTTTTAGATAATTAGGCTTCATTATCAAGTTATTAGTCTTAGATTAGGGTCATCTTCTCTCTTCAAGCTTTCTTACATTGGGGGTTGTCAAAAGTTTGGGATGAGAAATAGAGAGAAAAAATTGTTGTTTGGTGCTTAAGGATTCTAGCTTAGAGAACATCTCCCAAGCTTGGCCAAGATTGAGGCTTATAAAAAAGACTGCAACATTGAAGGAGATATTGAACAAAAGGTTTCAGGTGCATACACTTTGGTGGCAATAATTGCAAGAGAGAAAGAAAAGAGAGAGCATCATAGTCATCGTGGAGATTAGCATAGAAAAAGAGAGAGCATCATAGTCATCGTGGAGATTAGCATAGAAAAAGAAGCAGTAAACTGAAAGGTAGGGTGGTTAGCAGCCATCGCATCTGACTTTAGATTGAGTGGGGGAATAAAATAAATTTCGGTACTTTTCCTTTTACTACAGAGATGGCCAAGCGCCAATTTCTTATCTCTCTTGTAGCGCCTTAGCCGTCTTGCACACTGGCTTTGGTGCCACTTTGAAGGGTCTACAGCACGCAGAGAGCTCCATGCATAGCACAACTAAAGAGGACAAAGAGAAGCAACATAGAAAAAGGTAGTCGCAGCAAAACAGAATAGTCGCTCGCCACATCAAAATAAGGTGATGACGCCCTCTATTGAAAGCACGTTGTGTGAATGGAAGAGAGAGTCGAAGTGGACAACCAGTAGTAGCCACACGAAAGGGCTCCATCGCCAACAGAGCAAGCAGCCACGTCCGTTCAAATGAGATAAGGTTAAGATAAAGAGAAAAAAAAGGAAAATAAAAAAAAGTGTAAGCTGATTCACATTACCTCCATAAGAGGTGGTTCACATGCAGTACATTAAGAAAGGAAATAGCGAACACTATCATGCATTTTGTAGTGGCATTTTATTCATCAACTTGGGTCATAAAATCTCCATCAAAATCAAGAAGTTCATCAACAATGTCATCATCATCAAGGAAATTTTCACTAAATAAAAAATTCACCAAATCTTTTGTGTTTGACCATGAGTCAAAAGTGCTTCTAATCAGCGGGGAGGCGGGCCAAATGAGCACACTAGTGTGTGTGAAAATGAAAAGGAAATCCCTTGTAAAAACACTGCAACCAAATGAGTATGCGAGTGTATGTGTGCATAAAAGAAGAAAGAGTGCACTTCATGCATCAACAAAGCAACAAAAGAAGCTACCCTCTCACTACTCATCTCTTTCACAAAAAAATTATTGTAAAAATCCTACTTTCTAGAAAAAGTGCTTGTCGTATCCTCTGGCACCAATGATGTAGCCAAGGTAGAAGAAATAGATAAAAATTTGTTACCTCATTGTTAGAGATGACCCCTAGGTCTCAAAGATAGGTTAAGTCACCATCAAGGGGGGGAAGTGCCAAAGTAGCACCTAGGCCAAAGTTGCTCACAGCACATAGGGGAATGTAGAAAGTAAAAAGTCAAACAAGATTTTGTAACCGACATCCACCAACCACCTTGAGTAGCCCAAAGATTTGGTACCAAGGGGGGTGTTGAGAAATGTGGTGCCAAAGAGCACAAGTATGGAGTGTGTGTGAGTAGGTACATCACCAAGTGAGAATTATCCCACATGCAAGAGAAAAGCTAAGTTGTACTCTCCTCATATAAAAGGAGGACATTTCAAGCAATGGAATACAAGCATAACATCTCAAGTCTTTTTATGAGTACAAGTTTCTATCTTGTAACCTAACTGAGCTTGAGTCTAAACTTAATTAGCACACACTCATCACAATGAGTCTCCTTAATTTCTATACACCTTAGATTAGTATTCATTACTGTAGAATTAGATAGATGTTTTTTTGTTTAGGAGAGCTTGATCCATGATTATCAACATGGTACTAGAGCTAGGGTGAGGCTCTCCAATTTTTAGAAAATAATTAGGCTTCATTATTATCAACATGGTACTAGAGCTAGGGTGAGGCTCTCCAATTTTTAGAAAATAATTAGGCTTCATTAACAAGTTATTAGTCTTAGATTAGGGTCATCTTCTCTCTTCAAGCTTTCTTACATTCGGGGTTGTCAAAGCTTGGGATGAGAAATAGAGAGGAAAAATTGTTGTTTGGTGCTTAAGGATTCTATCTCAAAGAACATCTCCCAAGCTTGGCCAAGATTGAGGCTTATAGAAAAGACTGCAACATTGAAGGAGATCTTGACCAAAAGGTTTCAGGTGCATATATTTAGTGGCAACAATTGCAAGAGAGCAAGAAAAGAGAGAGCATCATAGTTATCGTGGAGATTAGCAAAGAAAAAGAAGCAGCAAAGGGAAAGGCAGGGTGGTTAGCAACCATCGCATCTGACTTTAGATTGAGTGGGAAAAAAAACAATTTTCGGTACTTTCCCTTTTACAACGATGGCCTCTCTCTTGTAGTGCCTCAGCCATCTTGCACACTGGTTTTGGTGCCACTTTGAAGGGTCTACAACACGCAGAGAGCTCCACGCATAGCAAAACTAAAGAGAGCAAAGAGAAGCAACATAGAAAAAGGTAGTCACAGTAGAACAAAACAGTTGCCACATCAAAATAAGGCGACGACGTCCTCTGTTGAAAGCACGTTGTGTGAATGGAAGACAGAGTCGAAGTGGATAGCCGACAGTAGCAACACGAAAAGGCTCCATTGCCAACAGAGTAAGCAGCCGTGTCTGTTCAAATGAGATAAGGTTAAGATAAAGAAAAAAAAAAGTGTAAGCTGATTCACACTACCTCCATAAGAGGCGGTTCACATGCAATTTATTAAGAAAGGAAATAGCGAACACTATCATGCAGTTTATTAAGAAAGGAAATAGCGAACACTATCATGCAGTTTATTAAGAAAGGAAATAGCGAACACTATCATGCATTGCAAACTTATTTTGTAGTGGCATTTTATTCATAAACTTGGGTCATAAAATCTCCATCAAAATCAAGAAATCAATGCCAAATGCCTAACTATGGGATCAAGTACCATTTCTTTTATTTATAGTGATACTAAGAATTTGGCTGATGTCCTTTATGTGCCACATAAAGAGAAATTAAGAGAATCTCTGCTATGTGTTATGGCCATAACTTACCACCACCGTGACTTGAAGGTTCTCTTCAATAAGGTTGGTGCAATCATTACATGAGTATTGTTACAGGGAGAGGAATGCGATGCAGCAACTTGTATGAGGTGTTGGCTTCGGCTTTTATAGCCCAAGCCGATGTCACGATAAGCAAGCTATGGCATGAAAGATTTGGGCACATAAGATATGGCAAAAGGATTGGGATTACTACCACCATTTTTAGAGATGTCAGATGTGTGTGAAGCTTATATGATGATGGGCAAGCATCATTAGCATGCATATTATATCCACAAGAAAGTAAGAATCATGCAAAGGCTTCTCTAGAGCTTGTACATGCAAATATTTTGTGATAAAATGCCAATTGCTACATTGGGTGGTTCTTCCTACTTCTTGACTAATCTTGATAACTTTAGTGGGAAAATGTGGTGTATTGCTATGCAACAATGAAAGTTCCATGGTGATTACCAAGAACCTAGTGTTTCATGCTTGCACAAAGAAGCGAATTGAGATACAATATCATTACATACATGAGCTTATCATGGATCAAGAGGTGGAGCTTGTCTATTGCATAACAATAGAGAATTATGTAGATATTTTTAGAAAAGCTCTTGGGAGAGATTTGATAGAGCACCATTTTCATCAACTCGGCTTTAGACTGCTGAAGAGGTGGTTATGGGTTGAGGGGGGTATTAGAAAAGCATTTAATGCTCTACCCTCGTGTCATTACTATGGGTGATGGATGTGCTCTATATTATATAGCCCCCTATATGAGGAGTAGCCATTGTGGTGGGAGCACCAGTAGTTCCCAGTTTAGACACTAGATAGTGGCCAAATGGTTAAGAGATGGCTTATGTTGAAATTGAACAAGGTTTATTAATAATAAATTGGTTTCATATGGGTCTTTTATTTTTTATTTCTTTTAAAAAATTAAGGTTAGGATGTAGTAATATTGTTTACTCTCTACTTATTTCTACTATTTAATGGTTTGTATTATGTTGATCCTATTTTTGTTGCTATTGTGTTTTCTTATAGAACACATGAGACCTTGTACATAAGTAATTTTTTCTTATACTACATATAAGACCTTGTATATAAGTAAATTTTTCTCATAACACAAATATACTCTCCCACAATCAAGTCTTGCTCCACTAATCATCTTCCTAATTAGATGTGGGTGAGGTGAGAGGAGGGACAAGGACCTATAGGCAATGACAACACTCGTTGTAGGAGAGAAGCGATGAAACTAGCTTCCCAACAAGGAGGCATGGGAGCTCTTAGCTACCTTATTCTAATAGTATTTGGAATAGAGTTTGAGTGTTTTCCTTGTGTCTAATCCTATATAGATGGCAAACTTGGCATCAATGTTCAAGAAGCTTGATTGTAATGTTGGGAAAGACAATGGTGGCTATGCACTTGGTTGTGCTCATAAGAGGAGCAATTAGCTCTTGTGGTATGTTCTCCTCCTAGCTCATAGGTGGAATTGACCGGTTATGCCCAAAGAATAAAGTTTACTTTTATGCAAAATAAGGTCATGTGAAAGGATAATTTTGGTTCAAGTTCAAATTTAGGGAAGAGTAGCAGTGGAGAAGAAGATCATGATAACTTAGACAGAGCAACATCTTGGATGTGAAGACTACCAACAACTGATAACTATGGGTTGAGGGATGCTATTAAAAGAAAAAAAGAGGATGCTCATAAGCAAATAAGGGGAAGAAGCCATGAATGATGCAGCAAAGGATTTGGAGGTTGCTCCTCTGAAGTATATTCTTCTCAAAAAAGGAGAGGTAAGGGCTTTAAAATATCTTTAGGATGGTTTGAAAGTCTCTACATCTTCTAGGTAGGTGATGATGATGACAACACATTCCAATATTCGATAAAATTTTTAGATTCATTTTAGACGGCTTGTCAATATTTGGCTCATGCCATGACCCCGGTGAGGGAATTACATGAATTAAAAGATCTTAGATGTAAGATCCCTCTCATGAGTATTAAATTGAGTATTCACAATGCAAATAGAGAAACTATGTAAATTCTTTATAAAAATCTCATAATTAAATTATTAAAAAAGTCATTTTGAGTAAAATTATCAAGGTTCATATGAGGAAAACCCTTGTGTGCACTGGGCATAGGTGCATTTAATTTAGGTCAAAATGAAAAAATGGTGAAGTTAATTGGAAAAGAAAATAAAAATTTATTAGGTTAGTGCTAATATTTAATTAAAAATATTCATGCCAAAATCGTAAGGGTTCTCATGGAAAAATAAATTAATACAGTGTATTGTGTATGGGTGCACAATAATTTAATTTATAAGGTAAAGGGTAAATTTTTGTAAGGTTCATAAAACCATGGTTTAGCTAAAACTAGGTGGATTTTGGTTGGCGGGTGGTATTTAAATTACCCATGGTATTTATTTAGTGGTGGGTGATTTATGGCAAATGTAAAACAAGAGTTGTGCATTTTATTTTAGGTCAAAAGGGATAAAGTCCATGCATAAAAAGCAAAGGTGGAGTTTAATCCCCAAAATTCTATGGTTTGCATAAAATGCATGGTACACATGGTCTGACAACCGCTTATATAGTCCATGCACATGTAGGGCTCTCATCACTCTATTCATGTATAAATATCCCTCCACCCCTTCTCAAGGAAAAATCCATGATTTTTTTCTCAAAGAAAGAAAAGTTTATTTTATTGTTTTTAGTGTCTGATACTTGTCAGAATCAAGTACAGTCAATTTCTTTCAGTCTTCTCATTCTAAAGTACTTATTTTATGCCAAATTAGGACCTGTATAGCCACCTAGGGAAAACTCATGGCCTTCTAGGGAGTTGTGCATCCCATCCAAAGGCATCTACTCCAAGCATTAAAGCGATGGCTAGAGGTACTTTCAACATCTATACCTAACTTTTAAAAAAAAAATCATTTTCATGTATTTTTTTTTGTTTTTGATTGGTTAAAATTAGTTATTTCAAATTTTCTATTCGACTCGTTGGTGGCCAATAACCAACCTACTAGGGTGCGACCTCTTGTGGCACCTTTACTTTATAGGTCGACTAGTCCCATCGCCTTCCCCTTCACAATCAAGGCAGCCTAGCATGGTAGCCTCACATGAGGTCGACCAACCTCGTAATATTTTGCCACCTCTAAGGTGTGTAGCTAGCTTGGCTCCAAGGCGGCACCCACAACCAATCGGCCAGTGCGTGCTTGCTTGCTTGCATACGTGGGTTGCCTATCTAGAGCATGTCAAGTTGGATCCACTACAGATGGCTATGGAAGCTTGAAATGTTTCTATTGTTCCACACCATCAACTTGCATCTCTGAATGTCCTGGCAAGCTAGTTATTTTCTTGTCCTCAAAGATTACCGCCGGTAAGAGAATAACCAGAGGGATTATTCATCTTGGCTATCACTTGCACCCTATGGTGGGCAGAGGGTGTGACAAAATAAGAAGTGGTGGAGGTCCAAGCAAGAGTAAAGGACATGGTATCTAAAGATTTTCAGCTTAGAAACACTTGCTTTTCGACTACTTCCAAAGCATGGCTTTTCCTAGATAGTTAGAGTTCTATGCTTTGAAAGGTGTCATGTATTCAAAATGTTAACCCAAGAGGTTAGTAATGGTGTGGAGCTAGTTAATAAAATGAAACCAGGTGGTGAATTAGGGAGCTGTTGGGTTTGCTTTAACTTTATTAAGAGGATGCATGAATGGACAACAATGGCTTGCATGTTTACAAACCCTATGTGTCGAAGAGATGCAACTCATAGAAATTGGAGACTTCAAGGTGGAGGACATAGAAGCACAAACTCTTTTCTGGACCCTATTGAATTGATTGATGAAGAGGAAGGGATACAAAAAAGACCTCAACAATATGGTATAAATGCCACTAATGTAATACTTTTGATGCAAAAGACCCATGTTGTATTGCGGAATGCCCTCACAAAGACCTTACACCAAATCCCCCTTGAGATCTCCGAGCACTCTAAATATTGTGCCAAATCCTCACATATACATGTTATAAGTGTGGATTTAACCATGCTTATAAGGATTATCCCAATAGAGTTATAATTGCCCTCATGGTGGGTAGAAGCATCTACTACTACCACTTCAACGAGCCTTAACTTATCAAGCATATAAGGAGGACTTATTCATAGAGTTATCCTTAATGCCATCACAAGGCTCCAAGCTAAGATGAGGGTGGTAGCAAAAGAAACATCCAAGACTACCAATAAGAAAAAAACCCATGCTTCAACTTTAAAGCAAGCTAAGATGAGGGTGGTAAAACCAAGGAAACAACCAAGGCTACCAATAAGCAAAAAGCTTAGGCTTCAACTTTAAAGCAAGCAACAAAAGAGCCAAAGGTGCAAGCCCCAAATGTTACAGTGGCCCCTAAAAAGGCTAATGAACTAGAACCAGAGGTCCAAAAGAATAAGACCTCAAACACACAATCAATTATCAAAGGGTAACAAGAGCTTTAAGGCTATCCCTCTCCAAACCTATAAGCATCGTGCAAGATACACTCAAGACCTTTGGATTAAGCTTCCTTTACACATTCAAGGTGATGGATTTTCAAAGAAGAGGCTCATACATGATGATCCTTGGAAGGCTTTACATGAGAGAAGCAAGGTTAGTTCATTATTGGGAAACTTATCACATTTATATATAAAAGGGCAACCAATCTGCAAAGATAAACCTAAAGACAAGAAGACTCATCCTATGGGTTGAGGCATCCTTGCCAATGATTATGACACAACTATCCAAACCACTTTAGTCACAACAACATGTGTAAATGTTTCAATAAGTTGCTAGATAGTGAAGATGAGAACCAAGACTACAAGTCTCTACCAAATCTTGACAACTCTGAGGATTGGGTCCATGTCCTAACAACCATGGGCACTCTTCCATAAAAACTTGGGACAATGTTTTCATGATTGGACAGTGCCAAAATCACATCCATGTTCGTGCTCGATCTATTGGAAATAGAATCAATTGTGGAACCTAATCGCCTCCTTGAGTTAGACCACCTACTTACATGGCCTACCTTATTTAACACAGGGACTAACCACAATGTGCTATCTTAGGAGACGTGGACCTCATTAGGCCACCCACCCCCTACACCATCTATAGCAACCGTTATTGTGTAAATAATTCCCAATCCATGATCCTCTTAATTGTTTTGAAGTTGAGCTAAATTTTATATTAGAACTTGTATCTCTTAAAATTTTTATATGACCCCCACAAGTATAATGAAATAGAGCATTATCCTTAGGATGGGATGTATTATGGCAACAACTAATTGTGTAGTCAGTTGGTGGAAAAGAGCCATGAAGCTTGAGCTTCCTCATGAAATGGTTACTGTATCCTTGGTGGATGATGAGGGCATCCCACACCTTTCAATATCCCAAGCCTTGTCCTTCACTTATAAGCCATCACCTTACATAAACCCTAACACTTAACACTCCTCTCATCTCTCGCCTCACCACATAACCACCCCCTAAACACTCAACACTCCTCTTGCCTTACTATGTATCCACCCCCTCAAACCATTATAGAGATCTATAACCTCAAACCATTATAGAGATCTATAACCTCTCGTCAAAGATGAAGACCACCCTTTCAAGCCTCAACCTCAACAACCCTTCAAGGAGGTCACCGAAAAGGAGTGGGTACCCAAGAGTACCCTTTCCAAGGAAACTATGATGCCCAAGCAAAGACCTAGCAGCCACCATCTAGCTAGAGGTCACCAAAAAGGAGTGGGTACCCAAGAGTACCCAAGAGTACCCTTTCCAAGGAAACTATGATGCCCAAGCAAAGACCTAGCAGCCACCATCTAGCTAGAGGCCTACCCATGAACAAAGATCTAGAGCCCCATTATGCAATAGAGTTTTACCCAACCCCTGAGCCCCATTAGATCCCCATCAAGATGTTATAAGCTCAAGGATTCTATGAAGAAAACCCTTCTGTTTGGTTCCAAAAACCTCATGAACCACACCCGAATCTCCAAAGCCACAGAGAGTCAAGTAGTTAGCCTTGAATGCTAGTTTGAGCTTAGCAGCCAACATTCAATTAGGTTGTAACCAAGATATAGAAGTGTAATATTTATATGAAGGTTATCCCTACATGTGGGTTTCAAAGTCACAAAAACCCACACCACAAGCCTTTGTAAACCACGCCATCATGCCTAACCAAAGATAGAGTGGAGACCAAGAACCATACCTGTGATGCCAGCCCTAAAGATTAAGAAGGGATGTAGAGTAGCGGGTTTCACCTCGACTTATGTGCTAACCCCACCTTTAGAGAAGTTGGAGGAGTTAGTGGTGGATGCAAGAAGCACTACCTTGCCTTAAGAAAATAAAACAAAATTGAAAAAAAGGTGTACCATGTTGCCAACGTAGGCTCATGGCAGTGCCACATTATCATAAAAAAACCATTCAAAAAAAAAATTAGTAATAATAATAATAATTTATTTCAATGCACACATACACACACACACACACACACACACACACACATGTATGTATGTATGCATGTATGTAGAGAGAGAGAGAGAGAGAGAGAGAGAGAGAGAGAGAGAGAGAGAGAGAGAGAAGAAGAAGAAGAAGAAGAAGAGAAGCAGTGAGAAAGAGAGAGACAAAGGGAGGGGGAGAGAGAGAGAGAGAGAGAGAGAGAGAGAGAGAGAGAGAGAGAGAGAGGGGGGGGGGCACACGAGGGTGCATGAAAACCTCCCTCGAGAAGGGAACCAGAGGATGAGAACCTAAATGGGGGGAAGAGCTGATAAAAGCCTAAGACTCAATCGGGCTCGGCCTATCTAAGAAGGCACAAAACATGCCCATGACTATGCTATCAAATAAGGTAGAGATGCAAAAATTACTACTATACAAAGCTACATCCCACGGTCGACAAGCCAAGCACATTGCTCGCAGTTTATACCAAAATATATGCCATTAGTGGGTGTATTAAATTATCAAATTCTCATGGAAAACTTAACCTCTTTCACACTTGCTTTATATTGACCAGCCTTGCTACACATAAACACTCAATTGCATATCTCAAACCATGTGTAAGAGTTAAAGAAAGTAAACAAATAAGTGCTGAAGAAAGCAATATGTTAGAGTTTTCACTAGATGGAGCTTCTATACGAGCCCATCTTTTACCCAACACCCTTACATGACACATGTTATATACACAATGGGCTCATAATCTAGTAGACACATCAATAGGCACATGGATATCATAAGCACCTGCATTAAGCCCATTGTTGATAGTTGTACATATATATTTTTGGATGGAGGGACCATGGTAGTAGAGGTGCAAGCTTGGCCCATGGTACTGTCAGAATGCACAGCGAAAATGAAGACAAATGCTATAGAGAGCAAAACCTAGATGAGAGAGAGAGAGAGAGAGAGAGAGAGAGAGAGAGAGAGAGAGAGAGAGAGAAGCTGTGTAACTCTGCTATATACATTAGAGATAATCCCAAAAATACACAATGGGAAGTGTGGGGCCAAGGGGCCATTTTATATGGCCCCAAGTTGCTGGTCGGCCAGGCCGACAAGCTCTAGAATGCCCACCGACTAGCAGGTGCTTGAAGTCGGCTAGGACACCCGACTAGGTTAGGTACTAGAATTGCAGTTGGCAGCCAGCTTTTGAGGATAGCCAACAACCCTCCACACCTTAGGGAAAAAATGGGAAAATACATGGAGAGTGAGGAAAAATGGGAAAACGCTAGAACGGGCAGGCACACCTCCACAACAGAGGCCTTGGTATAGTGTACAGAGACAGGAGTTGACTCGTTACACCCCCTCTCAGCTCTTGGATGTGGAACCAACCCCAGTGAGCTGGAGTGCTGCCGGAGCATAGCCTGAGGTAGAGACTTCGTGAAGAGGTCCGTCGCATTGTCCTCTGCAAACAATAAAGAAGCAAGATGTCACCAGCCAACATCTTCTCACGAACAAAGTGATATTGTATCTCTATATGCTTGGCCTTAGCATGGAAGACCGGGTTCCGAGTAATAGCGATACAGCTCTGGTTATTGCATTGGATGACCATGGGCTCCTCCTGTGGAAACCCAATCTCACCAAGCAACCTTCGTAGCCACACAACCTTGCAAGCAACACCACAACAAACCCGGTACTCTACCTTTGTAGATGACAAGGCAATAGTCGGCTGCCTCTTGTTGCTCCATGAAATAGCTCTTCCTGATCCAAGGGTAAAACTGTAGCCTGAGTAGATCTCCTCGTGTCTACATCTCCTCCCCAATCTGAGTCACTCCAACCATGGAGTCAAACTCAGTCCTTCGTTTCACCTCCACATAGAAGTGTCCAAGATCCTTCGTACCCTACAGATATTGCAAGATCCACAATCCTGTGTCCTAATAAGACTTCAATGGCATCTGCATAAACAAGCTCAACAACCCCATAGCAGGAAAGCTCAAGTCCAATCTAGTGTTCAACAAACAACCAGATCAATGAACCAACCAGCTTCCAATATAGAGAGGCATTAACTGGTTCACAAGCTTCGTGTTTGGGTCCATCGGTGACGTGATTGGCTTGCAGTTCTCCATCCCAAAGGCCTCAAGCAACTCATGGACATACCGCTACTTAGAGACAAAGAACCCCCTCTGGGTCTGCTAGATCTCTAATCCCAAGAAGAAGTGGAGTAAGCTAAATTGCTCATCTCAAACTCCTTTGACAAGGCAACCTTCGTCACTGCAATGTGCTCCACATGACCACTTGTGAGAATGAGGTCATCCACATGAAGGATAATCAACGTGACCATGCCGCATTCCTGAAAGAGATATAGGTTGGGATCGTGGTCATCCTCGCTATCGATGCAAAAGTATTCTCATAGTTGATGCCAAGCCACTGAGCATAACCCTTAGCCCACAAGTCAGGTTTTGTGTTTGTCCACCAACCCATCTAACGTATACTTGGTTTTAAAGACCCATCTAACGTATAGGTTTTAAAGACCCATCTAACGTACACTTGGTTTTAAAGACCCATCTAACGTACACTTGGTTTTAAAGACCCACTTGACACCAATGACAGACAGTTTTGATGGCCTCGGAACCAACTCGCAAGTTTTATTCTTCTCTATGGCATCCAGTTCCACTTGCATGGCTTTCCTCCAAGTATCCTATGCAAGGGCTTCCTTGACGGAAGTGGGCTCTTTGTCCCGCATGATACGAGACATCAAAGCATAATTTACCTATAAGAGGTTCGCTGAATGACTTTTATCACAAACTCTATGCGATCTTCGAGGTCCGTCCTGTGTGGTCCATTCGAAGGGAAGCTCTGTAACTCTTGACTCCCAAAGGGTGTCTAACAACCACCTGGGTACTCGAACAAAATGCGGAGGCTCATCTCCAACCGCGGGCTCAACCTCCTCAACTGACTGAGGCTATCTAATTCGAACAATCAATTAGGAATCATCATTAGAATCATCTTGGTCTCCAAGAAGTGGTAGCTCATAAACAGTGGAAGCTGGAACATGCTCATCAAAAACCACATCTCTGCTACTGCTGCTGATGATAACCCCATTCTGCTCTGGATCATACAACCTGTATCCTTTGGAAAGAGAGTTATATCCCACAAAAACAAGCTTGTGGGACTTTGAGTCAAGCTTCCCCCTTTGCTTCTTTGGAATGTGAACATATGCATCACTCCCAAACACACGAAAATGGGAGACATTTGGTTTCCTGCTAAAATACGCCTCAAATGGAGTCATGTTCAGTACTGAAGTCATCAAAGAATGGTTGAGGATATGGACAACGGTAGCCACAACCTCTCCCCAAAGTGGACGAGGAAGATCATGATGCTCCAACATCGTCCTCGCCATCTCCACCACAGTCTTGTTCTTATGCTCAACTACTCCATTCTCTGAAGGAGAATCTGTATTGGCCAGCTCCCACTTAATGCCATGTTCCACACAAAACCACACAAATGCATTAGAAGAAAACTCTCCTCCTTTGTCAGCCCTGAGAGTCTTTATCTGCAAGCCAGACTCTTTCTCCACCATCATATGTCACTCCTTGAATCGAGAAAAAGCTTGGTCCTTCTAGGAAAGGAAATAAACCCAACTGAATCTGCTATAGTAATCAACAAGAAGCATAAAATACAAATAACCCCCCAACAAGGATAGTGTCTCCATAGGTCCACACAAGTCAGTGTGTATCAACTCCAAAGGTTTCAAAGCCATCTTGGAAGCCTGCTTCGGAAAAGATTCCATGTGCTGCTTACCATGACTGTAAGAACTACAGCGTCTCTGCATGCTGCCAACATCTGGCAAGCCAACCACCATTTGGTCCCAGAAAGCTCGCAGCGCATCCACATTCAAGTGGCCAAACCGAAAGTGCCACAAGTTACCAATCTGAGAGCCAGTAAGAGAGGAGAGTGCTGAGAGTTTGTATATACTGTTCTCCACTCAGCCTTCCAAACAACCTAGCCTGTCTCTTTGTCCCGTAGAGCAACATAATGCTCCTCAAACTCCACCCGTCGGAAGCCAATCTTGCAAACCACATGCACTGACACAACAGATGAAAACCAAGTGCGGGGATATAAAGAACACAAGAGGAATGCTTCCCCCCTCTATTATCGGGAATGATCTCCATCCAACCTTTACTGTGAATCAGTATGCTGGAATTGTTGCCAATGAAAACCCTGGCGGTGAAGCCAACTGCCTCCTCGCTCGAAGAAGATGAAGCATCTGTGTCCAAAATCTCCAAGTGCACAGAGGCTGGAGTCTTTGCAGCTAAAGCTGAAGAATCAGCACTCTTCCCGTTATTCCGCTTGGGACACTTCCTCCAATAGTGGCCTTTCTTGCCACAATCGTGATAGGTTTGCTTGGCCTTCAGTTTCTCACGATTTGAATCGGGCTTCTCTTAGAAGACTTCCCTTTGCCCTTGTTGTTGTTGTTATAGTCTTTCGACCGCCGCCGCTGGCCAGTCAAGGCCTCAGAACCTCCGCCATGTGGAGGGTTCGTAAATCGCTCTTCATGGTCCAAGACCATTGGGAGAAGCTCCTCCCATGTGATGGGGTGATGCGCCTGCCATTGGGGATCAAAGAGGAGTAAAATGCTGAGTACTGAGAGGGCAAATGGGACAGCAACGTGATGGCCATATCCTCGATGATATCTCCTTCCCTGCTTTGGAGAATCACTTGCTGAAGAGCCCGCAACTTGTTGATGTGTTCCCACATCATCGACGACTTTGCAGGATTCATCACCTACATCTGAACTTCCAAGGAGATCCTCTTCATGGGTGATACCCTGTTGTATAGAGAAGCCAAATGCTGCCAAATCCCACTGGCGAGCATTACATGCTTTATGTGATTGATCACCTATGGTGTGCAATTTAGGAAGATAAAAGAATGGACACGGGCATTGACATGATCCCATAACTATGCTTGAGCCTCCTGTTCCTTCCGTATAGAGGGTAACTCCCCGTCTTCCAACTCCGACTATGGAACCCCAACAACAATGAAATCAACCAAGTCATAAGACTCCAAAACGGACTCCATCATTACCTTCCATATGCCATTTATTAATGTCCTCAAATGGAGGGGCATATTTGTTAATCTAAAATGGGATTAATATCTATAGTATTAAGAATAGGACAATTAAAGAAAAAAAATCATTTGGGTATTTTATAGTGTCAAGAACACAACAATTAAAGAAAACATAGAGATAAGATTAGACTATCTGCATAGATAGATATGATATTATACTTATCTTTTTTTTTATGTAATCCATAAATTCTTTGTGTGTGACGATTATTTCCATTGAGTATGTGGATCAGTTTGCCTTTAAGGTATGGACCCCACTCTACATCTTTATCCAAGATTCTTTCAAACTTTTTGTTCATGCTCTTCCATGCATCACTCCATGACTCCCTCCTCTCATTTGTGGGAGGGATCTTCTCCCCTTTAAATCAATGATGGATATAATGAAGGCACCTGTAACCACCCATCTTCATAAAAGACCTTGAGATAAATTTTTTTGTTGATGGACTTAATTTTTTGATTGCTTTATTCTGAATAAGCCTACATAGCGGTGACATGATCATGTGGCCCTTCACAATATACTTATTTCTCCTTGGAGTAACCTTCTTGAAGGTCCCATGAAATCTAGTCCCCATTTCATGAATAATGAATCTAGGGGTTGAATAGGATGTAATGGCATTATGTCACTTGGCATAGGTCTTCCTAGTGCCTTATGGTAGATCAAGTGGGTGAAACCATATTAACCTCTTGAGTGGTTAACATACCCTCCTTCGTAATGGTGATGACTGCATCCTCGAGTCACTAAAGTCGGTGATGAAGTTATTTTTCTAGGGTGAAAAGGTCTGGATGGTTTCGGACGACACACCATCATGCAAGGTTAAAGAATATGATTTGGGACCAAGCAAGATGTAGGGCAAAGTGGTGGAAAGCTTTGGGTAGTCTTGGTGTGGTATAGGCAACGTGTCAAACTGGCATGGAAAGTGAGAAGGGATGTAGAGGGTCTTCATGCGAGGCCTCCTTCTATTGTAAGAAAGGCAAGGACCTTTTAAAATTTGCTAGTTAAGCCTATTGATTAGCAAAATGAGTGCTAGGACCATCATGTAATACATTTGTATGGGTAAATGGTGATCTAGGTAGTATGATATTATCATGGCAAATACATTATTCTTGCAACCGGAATCTTATTCTAGGAATTGATTGTGGAAAAGTAGAGAATTAATTCAATCATAAAAACCATTGCTTGTAAGCTTCAACTAAATCAAATCAATTGGAATTTAAACACTAAACAAAATTAAAAATACTTAGCTCATAGACCATATTGGGTGCAATCTTCCCCCCTCTTGTGCGTGGCCTCTCCCCACACAAGAGTATTTCTTTATTAGCTTTCTTTTTCACCAAAATTATGCCATAGCCCCCAAAATATACAAGATGTGCTTTTTAGAGAGCACGACACTCTTCTTTAACAAAAATAGAGTGTCAAATTGGGACTAGGGTAAAGCCATAGGCTTTAATAAATTCCACATAAATAAATGTATCTTTCCTAAAGTTCAAAATGGAAAAATCATTTGATAAGGTTACAAGCTACTATGCTTGCCAAAAATGAAATGTGATGAACCAAGACATTTCTTCCAAAGTAATCTCTTCAATTCCCATAGTCTTCATCACCTGAAAATATAAGCCCAATTAATTATTAAATTAATCCCATAAATATTAAACAGGCACAAATCATCACCAACTCATGATGACTACCAGGCGTAAGTACCCTAGGAATCACCCTGCCATACAAACCTAACTGAAATAATCATAGGTGGCCTCAAACATACGTCATATACCGCACGTATTAATATTTATAGTGGTATCACCCACGATATTAACCTAGCCGGCATGACGCAAGAGTAATCTAGGCGTCCCCAAATTACTCAAGAGGGGATAAATATTTCTAGAGGACTTAAAATATATTCTCATGACATCCCTCTTTCTTGAGTTTGCAATTGTCCTCAATTGCGGATTTGCTGGGTTTGAAAAGAATGAAGAATTTCAGGGTAAACTCGAAAAAATTTCTCAGGCATCCATTTAGCATCTTCTTGTGGATGATTCTTGAAAGTCAAAAGATACTTGAAGTATTGATTACCTGTCCTTGTTGTTGTTATCTCTTGGTCAATGATAGCATCAGGAACTAATACTTCTTCCTCTCCTTCAATAAGAGGTGGTTCCTCATATGTTGGGTGAGTAGGAAGTGTTCCTCGAAAAGGTTTCAAGAGATGGATATGAAAAGAATTGTGGATATTCCAATTAGATGGAAGCTCTAGTCTATAGGCCACATCATTAATCTTTTGAAGGATTTTAAATGGCCCATAATATCTAGGCGCTAGCTTCACTACAGGGAATTTTTCCACACTTTTTAATCGACGTTTTTCAATTCTCAAAAGTACATAATCACCTTCTTGAAATGAAAAATCTTTGCGCTTCCTATTTGCTTGAGATGTATACTTCTCTTGAGCTCTTGCAATACAATCACGCACTTCAGCTAGAATGCGATCAAAGTCTCTAACATATTGGTCGGCAGCTTCAATCTTATGAGAGAGTCTAGTAGCTGGAATAGGCAATGCTCTTCCATAGATAATCTCAAATGGTGCTCGACCAGTAGCAGTATGAGGAGTATTATTATAAGCAAATTGGAGTAGGTGTATGTACTTATCCCATGCACTAGGTTGCTGGGAAACATAGGCTCTAAGCATATCTAAGATAGTGCTATTTGTAACTTCGGTTTGTCCATTCGATTCCTTTTGGAAAGCCGTGGAAAAATCTAACTTAGTGCCTAAGTTTGAGAAAAGAGCAACCCAAAAGTGACTACAAAATTTAGAATCTCTATCAGAAACTATCACTTTGGGTAGACCATGATGAACAAAAATTTGCTTAACAAATATGTTCGCGGCTTGCTGAGAAGTTAGTGTCTTTTTACATGGAATAAAATAGGCTTGCTTATTACTAAATCTGTCCACTATTGTCCAAATCATGTCATGGTGACTGGAAGTAGTAGGAAAGCCAGTAATGAAATCCATAGACACTTGTTCCCATGGTCTATCAGGAATAGGTAGAGGCATAAGCAATCCTAAAGCTTTGCCTTTGTAGCTTTTAATTGTTTGACAAATGTTACATTCAGCTACAAATTTAGCTACATCATTCTTCAAATGAGGCCAATAGAATTCTCGAGAAACTACTTGAAGTGTTGCGGAAACTCCTCTATGTCCCACAAATGGTGGTTGGTGCATCTCTTCCAAGACACGTTGTCTATAAGGTTGAGTAACACACAATCTTTTCTCAAAGAAAAGATAGCCATCATTATGAGAATAACTTCCGTGAGGTGTCCAATTGTTTTCACGCAATTTGATCCATATTTGAGAAAAATCTGGATTAACTTCATAAGTTTCTTTCATAAGTACAAATGGTTCACTTTCAATAATGGAAATGTTGTATGGTCTTCGACTCAAAGCATCGGCAACAACATTTTCTTTTCCAAGTTGATATTGAATCATAGGTTGGAAACTTTGAATGAAAGCTGCCCATTTGATATGCCTATCTGAAATAAGAGGTTGCGTAAGCAAATGCCTATGTTGGTCTGTCTTGATAAGAAATTCAGAGCCCATTAGGTAATGCTTCTAGATTTTCAAAGCATGCACTACTGCTGCTAATTCCTTGTCATAAGTGCTATAATTTTGCTCTGCAGGCTTAATCTTTCTACTTTGATAAGCAATAGGATGGTTGTCTTGCATAAGAACAGCTCTAAATCCTTTGCCACTAGCATCAGTCACTACTATAACGAATGGTCTTTGAAAATCAAGTAGTGTAAGGACTGGTGCTTGTGTTAAAGCATTCTTGAGTGTTGCAAAAGATTTATCTTGCTTTTCAGTCCAATTGAAATTTGTAGCTTTCTTAAGGAGTTCAGTCAAAGGATGGGCAATACAAGCAAAATTCTTGACGAACTTCCTATAATAACTACATAGGCCAAGAAAAGATCTAAGATCATGCATGTTTCTAGGCGTAGGCCAAGAAGCAATACACTCAATTTTCTTAGGATCTATACGAATTCCTTCAGCCGACACTATATGACCTAAGTATTCAATCTCTTCTTGAAAGAAAGAACTCTTTTCAGGATTGACATACAATTCATTTTCTCTCAAAAGGTTGAACACTTGTTCCAAGTGTTGTTCATGCTCTTGTCGATCCTTGCTAAAAACAAGAATGTCGTCAAAGAACACTATAACAAAACTTTGAAACTTAAGGAATATGCGATTCATCATACGACTGAAAGTAGCTGGAGCATTGGTCAAACCAAATGGCATAACCAAAAACTCATAATGACCAGTTTGGGTTCTAAAAGCTGTCTTGAAAATGTCAGATTGAGTCATACGGACTTGATGATACCCAGACTTTAGGTCAATCTTGCTAAAGACCTTTGATCCTCTAAGCTTGTCAAGAAGATCATCTACCCTAGGAATAGGATATCTATTCTTGACAGTAATCTTATTCAATGCACGATAGTCTACACACATTCGGTAAGTTCCGTTCTTCTTCTTAACAAGAAGTACTGGAGCTCCAAAAGGTGAACTACTAGGTCGAATAAGGCCTCTCTCTAGCAAGTCTTCTATTTGGCTTTGGATTTCTCTTTGCTCTAAATTGTTGACTCTATAGGGAGCTTTACAAGGCGGGGAATTTCCAGGCAATAAGTCAATACTATGATCCTCAGGCCTAGACTTAGGTAATCCTGGAGGCAGATCTTCCATGAAACAGTCACTAAATTTGGAGATAAAAGAATCAAACTTTGGTCTTTTGGATGTGTCCAACTCAGCATCAAGCTGGTTAACCCATACCATATAAGTCTTGTCTCTTTTTCTTAGAGCTCTCTTTGCTTGAGTGTGATGCAACAAAGGACTCATTTCTCCTTTGACTTGACACTGGAGGATAATATTTTCATTGTCCTTCCTTAGAGAAATGCTATGAGTGTCATAGTCTATAATAGGATTGTATTTGTGTCTCCAAGGCATACCCAAAATTATATCTACCCCTTGTAAAGGTGCAACTAAGAAGTCCCTCTTTTCTGTTAAAGGTTTGATGCATAAATCCAAATCTTTCACCTCTTGCATGCAATTATACTTTGTTCCAGTAAATGCTGCTTTGACTTTATAGTGCGTAGGTGAAGAATGAAGATTTAATGCTTTAAGTACCTTTTCAGAAATGAAATCATGTGTACTACCATCATCATGCAAAATAAGAACTTCATGTCTATTTATTATTCCTTTTATTTTAAGCAAAGAATGAATATGAGGTTTACCTTCTTGTTCTGAGTAATCTGGATCGGAATTACCCTCTTGCTCGAATGATTCTTCTTCATTGTCGTCTTCTTCAATCATATTGACTCGAGCTGCTATGCTGCTGGTGTTGAATTCTTGGTACGCTCCGGACAATTCGGTGCTATGTGACCTTCTTTGTGGCACTTGAAACATTTGATAGGAGATGTCTTCGGTTTGCCACCATTAACTTTCTTACTGGTACTCATGTTGCCTTTAGCCTCGTCCTTGCCTTTGTCATAACCTGGTTTATGCATCTTCTTTGAAGCATAAAAAGATTTAGTAAATGGTTTAGAAGAAGTACCCTCATGTGCTTTAATCTCTTTAGGAAAACCATTTTTACGTTTTGA
The DNA here is from genome assembly GCF_041138505.1 of Cibotium barometz. Classification (NCBI taxonomy): domain Eukaryota; kingdom Viridiplantae; phylum Streptophyta; class Polypodiopsida; order Cyatheales; family Cibotiaceae; genus Cibotium; species Cibotium barometz. The sequence goes on along the minus strand of NC_141108.1, from coordinate 205,518 downwards.
ATTAGTTGCCAAAGATATTGCAGAAGATAGTGAATGAGGTCAAAATATATTCACATCGGCCCTAATGGTAGATCTAAGGCCCGATATGAACTTCTTTTTTTGATCCTTCTCGCTGACTCTATCCACAACCTGCACCTGTAATAAAGTATTCCAGAACTTTTCTACATACTGTGACATAGTTTCCTTTTCCAATTGATGCAAAGTGTCCCATTGGTGCCTAACTTTGGACTTGAATTGTGAGGGTAAAAAGTGCTTTTTAACCAGCCGTTGAAATCTTTTCCAAGAATCTGGCTTGTCGCGACCTTGCTTTATTACACTCCACCATAAAGCTGCACTGTCTACCAAATGATTGACTGCACATTTAATCTTATCACTTTCTGAAAATTTTTCTCCAGAAAAAAGTCATCTAGTTGACTAAGCCAAGCTAAAATGACCCTAGTATCCTTCTTTCCATCATAATTTTGAAATGTGAAAGCTTTCCGACTAATCTTGGATTCTTTTTGTGACCTTTGTGCTTGCAATGTAGCATTTACAGCCCTTTGAATAGTGTCATCTTTGTCATCAAAAGATAGCGAAGAGTCACGCTTGCGTCTACAACTCGAGAGCTGTCTCTCCAATTCAATACGCTTCTCTCTTTCTTTTACAATTTGATGTTGTAAAGAAAGGAGTTGCTCTTGAATTGATGGCGAGATAGGCAAATCTGCCATAGTGCTTGTGCAAATGATGTAGATAAATAAAATTTTATTTTATTTGATGTAAATAAATAAAGCAAAAATGAGTACTTATCTTGTTTTTCTCCCGCAATTTGATCTTGGTTGAAACTGAACAAAGACGTTGTTCAATGGCTGAATTGAATTCTCGTCGCCTCAAACAAATCCCGAACGATTCCGCGTGATTGAAGAGTCTTGGGCTAGTCGAATTGTTGATGAAATAATTTTTCTGCACTTTGAAACCTACTGAAACAGTCGTGTATACCTTGCCCAATCTCTGTAATATTTTTTTGAAATTTTTAGAATTTTTCAGAAGCGATTTCGGAATTTTCTGGCCTTTTCTAGGCAATTTTCAAGCTTTTTAAAACCTGTAAATCACTTTTCTGCACCCAGAAATTTTCAGAATTGGGAACCTTTGAATTTCTCTTCAAATTTGAAAATAAGAGAAGTAAAGGTTCAAAAAGGAATGATGTGACTTGTATGGGGATTGGGAAAAGTAAGAGTAGGATTAGAGAGAGATTAGTCTTATGGAGGATTAAGCTTTGGGATTAAGCTTTTTTTTTAAAATCTCCTCTCCACGCTGTTTTGCGCCGGCAGGCTGCCGCCGTGCGCCTCCTTCTCCAAAAGTTTCTTGATATTTTTTTGATGGCTTTTACACAGATTTATCTACTCCATCCATTATAGATTTGCTCATCCTTGAAGCTGCGAAAGTTAGCGGATAATTGGGGACAATACCTCCAAAGTGTCATGTGGTGTATCCCGCAACCTCATGACGACGCCCAATTAGAAATCGAAGAGAAGCCGAAACTAAGTCGTACTGCGAGAAGGCGTCAAAACCAAGAGTTAGCTCAGCAAAAGGAGGCTGAATTAAAAGAAAAAAGCCTGGCACAACAAGAACCAGTAGACTTACACCCCGCACCCGAGCATTTCAAATCATTTACCACAGGGGAACATAAAGTCGTCTACATAAAAGCTCAACGAATGCCTACCAATGGGAGTAGCGGTGTCCACGATGGCCCAGCGGTAGTTAAGGAGATAGAACTAGCAGATCCAGGTGAGGAGTCTAACCCAGTTTTTATTGCTCAAGACCTCACCTAGACGGAGGAAGCTATAGTCAAGAAGCTTCTTAAGGAATTCAAAGACATATTTGCTTGGACATATCATGATATGAAGGGTGTTCCACCCTCTGTGGTGCAACACACGATTCCAATGATTAGCACTGCTAAACCAGTCCAGCAACGTCCCTACCCAATGAATCATAAGTATGCAAAGATTGTACAAGAGGAAATTGAAAAGCTTGTAAAATGTGGATTCATATATCCTATTGAGCACTCAGAATGGGTTTCTTTGATAGTCATCGTACCAAAGAAGAATGGGAAACTCAGAGTGTGCGTTGATCTCAAAAAGGTTAATGCAGCCACCCACCAAAAGGGATCATTACCCCTTGCCGTATTCTGAACATGTGCTTGAAAGAGTTGCAGGCAAGGAGGCATATAGATACTTTGGTTACAATCAGATCACAATTGCAGTAGAGGACCAAGCTAAAATAGCATTTATCACAGAGTTTGGAGTGTTTGCCTTTTGCGTCATGGATTTTGGCTTGACCAATGCACCTGCAACATTCCAACGATTGATAAACACAGCCTTTAAGGAATATCTAAGGGACTTTTGTGAAGCTTTCTTAGATGATCTTTGTGTTCATTCTTCTTGGGATGAGCACTTGATGTGTTTACGAAAAATATTTGAAAGGTGTAGATTATATCGCATCTTATTGAATCCTTTTAAATGCCAATTCTGGGTTAAACACGGAGTTATCTTAGGGCATACAGTGTCCAAAAATGGGATTTCCATCGACGAGAGTAAAATCAAGGTCATTCTGGAATTGCCCCCACCCACCAACTATAAGGGAGTCCAACACTTTATGGGCCATGTTGGTTATTATCGAAGGTTTATTTTATTCTTCGCTGAGATAGCTCGACCATTGTATAAGCTTCTCATCGAGTTTATTTGGACCGAAGATTGTGACCGTGCATATGAGCTGTTAAAGAAGGCCTTGGCGAGTGCTCCAATCTTGCGAATGTCTAACTGGGATTTAATCTTCCATGTGCATATTGATGTATCAAACTTTGCTATTGGGTGTGTGTTAACTCAACCTGGAGAACACAAACTAGACTACCCCGTTAGCTTTGCCAATCACCAGTTGAATGATGCTGAGATGAACTACACCACTACGGAGCGAGAAGGGTTGGTAATGATATATGTAGTAAGGAAATTTTGTTATTACCTCCTTGCTACCAAGTTTGTTTTCTATGTGGATCATCAAGCATTGTTGTATCTGGTAAACAAACCATGCTCCACAGGAAGAATCACACGATGGCTACTGATTCTTCTTGAGTTTGATTTCACTGTTGTTGTGAGACCTAGCAAAAAACATGTCATGGACTAATCATTTATCTCGCATACCTAATGGTGAAGCTCCTACGGGAATCGATGATGACTTACCTGACACTTCCCTGTTCATGGTGGAGACAATGCCTGAATGGAGTGAGAAGATTGTTAACTTTTTGGTTAATGGCTTTCCACCCAAGGAGCTTCATAAAGATCTAGCTCAAAAGCTGATCAAGGAATGCGAACCCTATTGCCTGATAGCCGGGACTCTTTATAAACGAGGAAAGGATGATGTTCTTAGGCGTTGTGCCCGAGAGGATGAGTATCTATACATTTTGCAAGAGGCACATATGGGCGTAGCCAGTGGTCACTTCTCAGGAGACTTAACTGCGCGAAAGATCTTACAATCAGGGTATTGGTGGCCCACTATGTTCCAAGATGCATCACTTTTTGTAAAGGGTTACGAGCGATGAATGCCAACGATACAAGAAACCCCAGCGGAAAGATCAGATGCCCCTACATCCAATTAAAGTAAACCAACCATGAATGCCAACGATACAAGAAACCCCAGCGGAAAGATCAGATGCCCCTACATCCAATTAAAGTAAACCAACCATTTGAAAAGTGGGGTTTAGACTTTGTAAGTCCGATTAGCCAAGCGGCCCGCAACACACAATCTCGCTATATTATTGTGGCCACCACTGACTATATGACCAAATGGACTGAAGCGAAAGCGACACGTAAGGCAGATGCAAGGACAACAGCCAAGTCCTCTTTGAAAATATAATCACACGCTTCGGTTGTCCTTTTGAACTTGTGAGCGATACTGGTACGCATTTTATAAATGAAGTGATTAAGGAGCTCACAACAAATTTCATGATATCCCATTATAAATCTACTCCGTATTATCCGCAAGCGAATCGCCAAGCCGAGAGCACCAACAAGACCTTAATATCTGTTCTGACAAAAACTGTTGAGGCTCATCACATGGATTGGGATCTAAAGCTTATGACAGCTCTATGGGCCTATTGTACTGCATACAAAGTGGCTATTAATTGCACACCATTCAAAATGGTATATGGCCAAGAAGCAGTCATGCCGTGGGAATTTGCCATTCCTAGTCTTCGTGTTGCTACTCAAGAGGGTTGGGATGGTAATCCCTTAGTAGAGCGTCTGTATATCCTTGAGCGGCTAAACGAAGAAAGACAATTGGCTGTGTACAATGCCCTTGTGGAGAAGGATAGAAGGAAAAAATAGTTTGATCGCCACCTAAAAGACAAGGACATCAAGGTTGGGAATAAAGTCCTCATGTATGGAGTGCGTAACGAAAAGAAGAAGCTCAAATATGCTGGTAAGGGACCGTATAGAGTATGTGAAAATACCCCGCAAGGTACCATCCGGGTGGAGACTCTCGACGGAGTTGAAACTATTGGATTCCTTAACGAGAGTAAATTCAAAAGAAACTATGACCCCCTGAGCCAAGAGGAGTTACATGCAATCCATCAGAAGAAGGCAGCTAAAGAACAAGCTGAGCTTAAGAAGATACAAGCAAGAATTGAAGCCAAAGAACGTCAAAAGCGTGCTAGGCGCCAATAAGAAGCCAACTTGGGGATCACACAAGCATTTTTCGAGGAGGCACAGGAGGATTCACTGGAATCTGACCCGCCTCTAAGATACCTAATTGAGTTACAGAGTTCTTACGGGGAGGTGCTGTATAATGCATTATTGGATACAGGAGCTCAACACAATTTGCTATCATATGGCGTGTGGTGTCAACTTGGAAAACCACCTTTATCCAAGAGTGCTATCCAAGTTAAAGGAATCAACAAGAAGAAAATCCCTGTCTCAGGAATTCTGCACACGCCGGTTGCCTATGACAAGAGGACCGTAATTCAAAGCTTTTTGGTTTTGCCTGCTGGTACCATGGAGGGGACTGTAAACTTAGGGCGCAAATGGATGTTAGCCACCAAGTGCAATATTCATTGGGCAACCAGCCACCCCTCTAACGCTTCAATGCCAAGAGTGGAAACAGGAAGTGTGGTCTCCAAGGCTCCGCTTACTATGCCAAAGAGTACATACACTTGTTAAGCTGGCTGCACCTTATCACAATTAATTGCCAGAGAACTATACATGCTAGGTAAGGACAATGTCTTAAGGAGATGTGTGTAGGAAGAGGAATTTGTCACAATATTAGATGAAGCACACTCAAGGATAGCTGGAGGACATTTCGTTGGGGAAAGTATAGCTCGCAACATGCTTCAAGAAGCAGGACTATGGTGATCTATGTTATTCGAGGACGCCATGGAGTTTATTAAAAGGTGCAAAGAGCAATTTGTTATTCTGCAACAAAGGGACAACATGCCACTTACCCCTATTATTGTACGATAACCTTTTGAGAAATAGGGAATTGATTTTGTTGGACCTATTAGTCCAGTTGTGCATCCATCACAAGCCTGATATGCGATCGTGGCCACAAACTATTTCATGAAATGGACAGAGGCCAGAGCCTCTAAATGAGCTGATAACAGCTAAGTTCTTATATGGATAAATTATTTCAAGATTCGGTTGCCCATTAGAATTAGTCAGTGATCAATCACAGTTCACACTTCATTAATGAGGTGATTGATCACTTACTTGTTGGATTCCTTGTAGTCCACTGGAAGTCATCCCCTTATTATCCATAGGCTAATGGTCAAGCGGAGAGTACAAACAAGATTTTGTGTACTATCTTGATAAAAACATTAGAAGCAAGTCGAACGAATTGGGAACTTAAGCTAACGGTAGCTTTATGGGCATATCAAACATCATATAAGGTAGCGATGGGATATACTCCTTTTCGTGTAGCTTATGGTGTGTTGAAGCGGTAACGCCTATGGAGTACCTAGTTCCAAGCCTTAGAATTGCAGTGCAAGAACGATTGACTAAGAATGCATTAGCCGAAAGACTAATTGACTTAGAGAAACTTGATGAAACTCGACTAATTGCACACATGGTCTTATGGTCGAAAAATTACGAAGAAAATGTTGGTTTGATAATAACTTGAAACAAAAGGAACTAGAAACATGGGACCTTGTCCTCATGTATGGTATAGGAAGCACCATTAAAAAAAAAAACTCAAGTATAGAGGATTAGGACCTTTCTGAGTGTCCAAAATCACACCTCAAGGGTCAGTTAGAATTGAAACAATTGATGGTGTACAAATGGAGGGTTACGTCAATGGAAGCAAGCTTTAAAAATATTTTGGACCACTGACCCGAGAGATGCTCGTGCAAGAGCATCTTTTAAAACAATGAAAGGAGCTCAGAAAAGAAAAAATTAAGCAAGCTTAGGAAGAAGCTAAGGCAAGAGAGGCCAAGGCCAAATAGATACTCCAGAAGAGGGTATTGTATGTGAACATGGCTTCACTAACCCTCCTTGATGAGGATGAACTAGACATTGAGCTAGCACGGCTCAGGGTGAAAGTCTCTATAACTAAAAGTCATACGATGAGCATTGCATTAATAGATACGGGATCAAGTCATAATCTGATCTCATATGAGACATGGGTAGCTCTAGACAAACCACACCTTGAGGCCACCAATACACAAGTACAAAGTGTGCACTACGAAAGTTGAGGGATTTCTAAGTGTTAATGTTTCCATAAAAAATAATCCCTTGGTTGGAAGGTGTTTGTTATGCCTGCAGGATCTATGGAGGAAGAAATGATCCTGGGACAATCTTGGATTTGCGCTAGTAATTGTAATATCCAATGGGAAAAGAGAACAACACAACTGATCGATGGCAACAATGTCATTTTCGTGCCCTTATAGAGCCCAATAAACAAAGGGAAGCAAGCTATGATTGAGAATATGAAAACAGCAAGGATGATAACAACAGCTCACGTACCAGAGAAGACATCAACCCCATAATCCATACACAAAAAACAGCCAAAGTCACTAGATACTTAGCAGTGGGTGCCTAAGGGTCAACTTGGAAACTAGCTATACAATGATGCGAAGGGAGTGATTAAGGAATCAGGGAAAAAAGTTCAAAGTACAGACAAGGGACAGAGATGGCCTTCAAATGTTAGCCGAAAATATTCCAAATGAAACCGCACTCCATAAGGTACTCGTAAGCAATGGATTCGAAAGGAATTTCTAGCGGTGGCAAAAGGCTATTACCAAGGCAATACAACAATATGGGTGCCCAAATCCCACCCAAAGCCCATTGTTGCAAATACCTTCAGAAACAAAGAAAGGGATAGTAAGAGCAACTAAAGCCAAATCCTTGCTAAAACAAATGGTAGGAATGCACAAACATTGGTGTGGAGAAAGAAGCCAAGTTAACAAGATGAACCAAAGATAACAAACCCGCCACTTGTACCCACCACTATAAAGGAGCTGGGCAATGTTATTGAGAAGAAAAAATAAAAGGTGCAACAAATGGACACAAATACACATCCCAATCAACAAGATTCAGTAGAAGCACTCTTCAGTTGGCTGGAGGGAGTTAAAACAATTGTAACAACAAATTCCCAGAAGTGCTAAAGTACCATCTTGGTTCCCATGGCAATAAACAAAAGGAATTACAAAGGTATCCATTACTCAAAAGTGAATACAAGGTAAAAACAAGTTAAAATGACAAATAATTATTCACTTCATTCAAACAACTTTTGATTGCATAATTGAGTGTTTGAGAATGAAAAGAATGTAGGGTATCAAACTTGCATACACTGTAAACCAAATAGTTCACGTCGTGAACTGGTTCCAAATAGTTCACGTTATGAAACAATCCAAACAGTTCACGCTGTGAACCGGTTCTCAATGGTTCACGCTATGAAACGATCACTTTTTCTTCCACCAATCATGGGAGGCCACATGGCATACTTTATTAAGGCAGCCGCCCAGTCCGACGGTCGTGCCATAAAATCTAATTTCTTTCCCTTTTCATGCATTCTACATCTGTCATTCTGCATCGTGTGTGACCCGCAAGCTTGCATCTCCACACCTTCGATTTTTGACCAATCATCTACCTGCGCAATCGACACATCTGAGTTAAGGTGGGAGCTTGTGCCTTGCCTTCGCGTTTTCTTTTCGTTTTTTCGGTTCTTTTCTTCTTGAACATAATCAAAACTGCATGATAGGAAATTCATACAAGTACATGACTTTATTTAATTGCACAAGTGTGTTTGATTGCTTTCCTTATCTGCATAAACCTACATTCTTATCGTTTCATAAAACTCCACAAATCACATTTGTAACTCACATCCTGCACTCTCATTACGGTACTACATTTTCACAAAATTTGATTGTTGCATACGAGTGTTTTGTTCCTTTGACCTTAACATGACATAAAACTACACTCACCAATTAACTCTCAAACAGGGTATATGCACAAACAGTTTCACGGGATTACACCCTGCAAACAGTTTCACAAGATCACACCCTCCAATTTCACGAAAAATAGTTTCACGAGTTTCACGAGTTTCACACCCTGCACTTTCACAGTTTTAGACTATTTCACGGTTTTAGACTGTTTCACGAGTTTCACGAGTTTCACGGAAAACAGTCTCACAAGGTTTCACACCCTGCATTTTTACGGTTTTAGCCCATCTTACGGCTTTAACCTATCTCTCAAAAAAACTAATTCACGGGTTAAACCATCTCACGGTTTTAGCCCGTCTCAGAGTTAACCTATCTCACATTAATTGACCTATTTCACGGCGGAAAATAGTCTCACAGAAAACAGTCTCACAGGTTTCGTACCCTATCATCTCACGGTACATAAACTTGCACTCTCACGATGTGCACCTTCTCGCCTATAAATTCATACCTCCTTAATTTCTCACACCACTAACACACTTCTCATCAAATATAACCTCACACACACTTTAAAAGAATAAGAAGAAGAAAAAGAAGAAGAGGAGGAGGAGGAGAAAACAACAAGGCATGTCACATGCTCTCACTAGTCATCAGACTGACCTTCTTCTCATTCTTACAGATGTCGGCCTCATTTACCTTTGACCCGGAATCCGAGGCAACTCCGGCAGAAACACAAACCAGTGCAACTGGATCACCAGTTAGCAGAAAGAAAAGACCCACAAGAGGCCCAAAATTAAGCTATTTGGGTTAGTATGCACAATCATTCCATGGCTCCATCATAAGCAAGGAAGTCCAGACTACAAGATAGCTTTGTAGTACCACAGCCCCCAGAGTGCTTATAGATCTTGGAGGATGCAGAGGTCAAACTAGAGAAAGTTGGCCTAGGGCGAATGGCTGAATGTCTCCCCCGAACCATCGATATAGAATTGTGTGCGGAGTACCTCAATCCCTACAACAAGGCCACTAAGAGGGGAAAGGTGAATAAAGCAAATGGAACCACATAACCTGTATTACTCTCAGAAGATTTTATATGGGAGGCTCTCTAGTTACCACCACCTCTTAAAATACATTCTCACAATTACGAGAAGATGCCCCTAAATGCCATGCTGAAGAAAAGTTCTTACAACTCCAATGGGGCGGCTGAGTATGACAACATTAGAGATGAGGTGACAGAAAAAGCCTACAGAGCTATGTCCCTCATAATGCAAGTAAAGCTAGTGGACATGTACAACAGGGTTCCCGTAACAGAATAGCCAAAGTACATGAAGAAAAAGAGGATGACTGGGCATGGTATATCCATAGAGAAATGGAGAATTATCTGAAAGCACACCAGTTATTACAGGTATGCAATCCGTACTTGATGAGACAAAGGTGTTGAATCATATAGCACAACGGCCTCTTCCAGATCTAGAACAAGAGAACAGATGCAGTTGGCAATATAGATAATACCACCACCACTTACCTTTGAAGAGCTATAAGAAGGACAAGTCTTATTGAAGGACACAAAAGAAATCATGAAGGAGGTCAAGAAAGGCAGAAAGAAGAAAATTGAAAGGAAAATGAGGGGAATGATGCTTGATGTTGCAGAGGAAACATAAAGACTAGAGGCCGAGCTAGCCTAAGAGATAGAATCTTACCAAGAAGTACCAGGGCCGCGGGAAGCAACAAGTTTAAGCTTATCAGCACCTCCAGAGGGGACAACAGCAGAGACACATCAGCAAACCCCACCTCCAAGTCTGGCACAACTGATTTTCAAAAACCTTTCCCCTCTTCAGAATCCAGCTATGTTAGATACACCTGCTTCCGCTGAGCTGCATCCTTAAAGAGGCTCAACATGAAAAATTGCCAGAAGAAGAGCACCAAAGCCAAGAAGAAGCCACACATAACAAGAAGGACTCCCTGAAGAACGACTCGATACAGGAAAGCAAAAAAGAATTGAGTAGACACCAAGCCCCAACAAAAGGCAATGTTTGGATGATGCAGAGGGGATTCCAGAGACGTATTTCCTTCATAACATGGACTACGAGAAATTCCATCATGAGACTATGGAAGGCCTGGACTGTCTCTTACAGTTGCCACACTCTAGATTGGAAGGAGCGACGGTGGGAATAAGTGCTTCTCTTTGGGAAGAACAAGAGCAGAGAGTGTGGCGATGCCATCTCCATGACCAACTCAAGAGGTTAGTCACACTCTACCCCAAGATACTCTTGAGCCATTTACTGATAATACTATTCTTGAGTCTTTGTCTGCTGGTGCAGAATACGAGGGTTTAATTAGAGCAAGGAATCCTCTAGTCAAGCCAAAGTTAATGTTCAAAGTGTTAATGCAAATAACACCTTTTGAACCTACTTGGTGGATCTTGCCAGAGGCCTATTTTGATGTTACTCCAACAAAGCAGCCATATGTACCATACCCTCTTCGAGCAGCAAAGCCAGAATTAGAAGAGTTATTGCCCTTGGATGGAGAGGGCACATTATGGTCAAATGTGGCACGACATACAAAGCTGGTAAATTCGCACTTGGCAGATATACCTGGCAGATCTACCTGAAATCAGAATTGTTACATTCATGATCAGAATTGTTACATTCATGATCAGTTAACTGCTTCCGCAGGTGGAGAAAGGCAAATCTAGTCCATACACAAGGGGGATATACAACCATTGTCACAGATGATGCCAACCCCAAAGTGGAAGATTTTGGTATACAGCCAGCATGGAGGAAGGAGTATTTGACTATTCCATAATATAGTCATCTGTATATGTGTACGCCACCAACACAGAGAGTGGACCCCTTATATATGCCAGTGAAAAGAAGGTGGACACCATTAGAATTCCAAGAGGCAAAGTAGAGGGATTCACATGTCTACTACAACTTTTCTTTATTCTTGCCAACAACATTTATAGATATAGGACAGTAAAGGAGCTCGCGGACCCAAACCACAATAAAAAGATCAAAATTTGCTTGCTTTCTAGCCATCCCCCCTACTTATGGTTAGTCAACATTAAGGAAGAAAGAAAGAAAGACCAATAAAGAGAGGATGTGATGTTCAAGGAGCTGGAGTTGGAGAAAAAAGACAAGGACATCATAGACTCCATTAGGAGATACTGGGTAAACCATAGCAACCAAGCACCACTGATCCTTGAATGCCAATTCCACAACCCCAAAGTTTCTATTATGCAAAGAGGAGTTTGGGTAGTCAAGAGAATTACAGCTTCTCGTGGATGTTTTGGGCTAGTAAACTTTGTTATCTCCACATTGTTAGGTTGTTGTAATCATCATTGTTGAGGATTGGTTGGCAAGTCCACTACTTAATGTTATTATAGTATGTGAGTTTATCAAAGGAGCAATTGAGAGTCTATAGGAGTTAGAAGAGTCGTTGAGCCCCTATAGCTATTGATGTCTTTGACGTTGTGTGTTGCTGTAGGTTGATGTAGAGTGATGTTTGATTTGCTAGTCGTCTATGGCCCCAAATTATTTTACTAGTTATGGCTCTTTAGGGGTCTTCTCTTGATCACTATAAGGAATGTTATGTAGCTCGAGAAAGGGCCACTCACATTGTAACTTGGAAGAATGAGAAAAGAAAGTGGATTGTTTAGGACTACTTTATTTTCTTTCTTTTTCATACTCTTGGTATGTTATATTATTGTGGATTTCTCTCTAGTATAATGTAAATATGTTAGTAAGTCATCTGACTCACATAACTCTTGCCGAGGACACATCGTTCTCAAGTTGTGGGACCTGTTAGAGAGTCTAGATGGTCTCAGATGGCCATTGTAATCTACTATTCAGAGGCTTACTTCTTATTTGTGTCCCTTAATTTTGGTTCCTATTATTTGCCTCGAAACATTCTTTGTTTTTCTTCTTTGGGTACTCGTGCATCTTCTCAAAGTTACTAGCCTTCCTTAGTGGCATCATGAAAGTTAGTGGTTATACTTCCCTTCACATGAAACATGATCTTGTCATCTAGATAGTCCCCAAGCTTGCTAGTCAAGGCTTGGTCATCAAACTCGGGTGCATACTTCTATAATTCTAAGAATTGATGTCTATATTCCTCCAGAGTTTTGCCCTCCTATTTCAGCTTGAGGAATTCCATTTTGTACTTAGGAGGAAAATACATCTTTTGAGCATACTCCTTCAAGTGATCGGACCTGCTCTTCTCGAGTTCCTATTCGCCATCACCCTTTTCCACCATAACTTGGTAGATCCCTTTACTTGTAGCAAAATAGGTATCTCAAAAGGCTAATGGTTGGGAAAGTGCATATGTGGACATGCAATTGTGCTACTCATTGTTACATTTTTTCATAGCATGTGATGTGGGTAAAATAATGTCCCCAAGAGTCTAAATCCATTGTGAAATTTCTCAATGCAAGCATGGGCAAGGCAACATAATCATCATCAAACTGTTGTTGACTTTGAGGCTAGACTAGACATAGCACGAGGCCATATCAAGTCCCCAAGGGCAAACGATGGCATGGTCCATGGGTACATTAAGGCATGTTATTAGGGTGCCTGAAGGCATGTTATAGGAGTAGCTTGCCTGCAAAGTGTTTATGTTTTCTTAATAAAGTTGAACAGATAGACAAGATATCATAATAAGGTGAGACCTAGCTTCCTTATAAAAATAAGTACACAAAATTGCATGTAGTAACATATTTGAATTGTATGCAAGTGTTATTTTGTAAGCGACTGACACGTTGAGCTCTCATGTCTGTGAAGAGCGGGTTGGGCACTGACCCTGTAGTGGGCGTGACCGGTGGTGCCGCCAAGAAGAAGAGGGAGTTCAAGGTCACCAACAGGCTGCAAGAGGGCAAACGACCCATCTACGCCGTCTGCTTCAACTTCATCGACTCCCGCTACCACAACGTTTTCGCTACTGCAGGCGGCAATCGGGTATGTGTTGTTCTTCCAGATGTATGTGATCCATCCGAAATTTTGGGGGGGAAAAAAAAAGAGAGGCTGAAATTGGGTGCATCAGTGGAGGGTCTGCATCATAGCATTGTTGGGTGCAAGGTTGAAAAAAAGCATTGAACTAGAACGAACGCAATTTTGCCTTAGCCTTACCGACAAAATCTTGGATCAACTGAGAGCATGAGATAGTCCATTGCTCTCACACTAAAGCTGTGGAGTCATCCTTCTTTAGGGTGGGTGAAGTGAATCCAAGAAATCTAGCCTTCTTTAGGATGGCTATCGCGACATAAGTGGACTCATTTTTTGCTCTGCATTACTCACAACGGGGTTGCATTTATAATGCAACCGTTGGGACATTTTTTGCTCTGCACTACTCACAACGGTTGCATTTATATTGCCACTATATCCTCCTTTATAAAAGCACTGCTTGGACGTTGGGTTCCCATGATGCCGTGCCTTGTGCATACACGCCATCAAGGCCATGATCATTCTATCGTGGGCATAAGTGGACTTATTTTTTGCTCAACACTACTCACAACGGTTGCATTTATATAATGCAAGTATATCCTCCTTTATAAAAGCACTCCTTGGACATTGGGTTACCATGATGCCGTCCGTGCCTTGTGCATACACGCCATCACGGCCATTTGGGTTCCATAGTATGGGGAGGATGAGGGTTCAGACTCCTTGCCTTGTGGTGGGGAGCCAGGAGAAGTGAACCTAGGACTCAAAGGACTACCTTGGCCAAATTCTAATTCCCCAAGAAATGTAGGTGTGGGATCCCTGTGTGGATGGTTTTAGGAGTTGTTCCATACTAAGGGTGGCCGGAGTCGCTCCTCCACACCATGGGGAGAGTGGAAAAGGACTCATTTCAGCTTATCCGCAAGCTGGCTAGGAATTTGTTCTCATATAAGGTAGGCTGGTGGGAGGTCGCATTTGTGAAGATCCACTAGTGGCCGAGATGCTAGGTTCCACTAAATTAGAGTGATGGACCGTGTGTTTTTGTGAGGGGGATTGCATGAACCTTGGAATGATGTTATATGTGTGGAGGTAAGAAGGGCCTCATATCAAAGGTTATTTGTATGGGTTGTGTGTTCAAAGGTTGATTTGGTTGGTAGATTAGTTAACAGTAAGTGGTGAAGAAGATTTGGTAAAAAGGTAGAGTGAATCGTGTGATTGAGGGGATCAAGGAAAAGAGGTGGAGATAATCGTGGATTTGATGGAGAGAATCAAGGAGTGAAAAGCGGATGTCTATAAATTGATATTTTTCAGTGGTTTCAGCAATGAAGTTTTCAATAAGCTTTCATTATCCAGATTCCACATTCCAATAAAACGAAAAAGTACAATCTCCAATGAATCATGGTTCATGAAGTGAAAAGAGTGAAATCCTAAAGTTTCAATTATAAATGTCATCTCATAAATGTGGCAATCACAAAAAAAAACATTCTCAAGAGCAATTGTAAACACAAAAAAAAATTGTTGAAAAAAACTACAAAAAAATGTCTTGTACAAGTATGAATCGTTTGAAATGCGTTTTTTTTGCAACCACGGTGACATCATCACCCTCTCATCCTCATCCAGAATTTCTAGCATAGGTGAGTCTATGATTGTTGAGTGTCTCGCAAGTCCACTCTTAGTAGGGGGTGTCTCTATGTCGCCTTAGAATTTCCCCTATTTGGAGTTTTTGCATGGAGAGTTGTCGTAGACTTGGGCCCTGTGGATGCCAAGTGTGTTGTAGCTAGTGGGAACAGTCTAGGGTGACTTGAGGAGGACGAGGTGGGACATGGGGGTGGCTAGTCCTCCGGGGTGGATCAAAGGGCACAAGTACCTTTTTGGATTGCTGGGTGGTGTTGTCGTCCTGTATCTCTTTGATCCCTCGGATCCTGTAAAGCCTGGCCATGACTCTTTGGCATGGGTGAATCAGAATGCAATATGAAGAAGTTGTCCACAACAGAGCTCATACATCCTCGTGCCACCTCGAACCTGCCTATATGCCCACGCGAGCCTATACTCGACCGTACATCCCCGCGTTGTCGTGAACCTATTCGTATATCCTCGTGCGATGCCCATATAGTTGTCGTACTTGTAAACCGTATTGTTCGTACCGTATTTATACTTGCAACGCCCTCAAATTTCAAAATTTGAGGCTTTCTGCAATTACAACACAATTTGGGACATTCAATCTTCAAGGTGACGAAATTTTTCATCAATCATGCTTTCGGCTTTCAATTTCTCTCTCTACAGGACTTTTTTGCAGTTAGCTACAAGGAGTTTGCAGTGTGTTGCATTTCCCAATTGGAAGTTGACAAAAAGCATTTCAGAAATTGTGTGCAGTGCTGCCCATGCATTTGCAATTAGAAATGGCACAAAATGCTGGAGATGTGTTCAGTGTGTTGGCAGAGGAACACAAGCTTGGCAGGAGTAATTACTCCTTGTGGAGCTTGATGATTAAGAACTTTCTTGTGGCCAATTATTAGCAATATTAATACTGAAAATGACCAATAACACTTGACACGAGCATTGGGGTCGGAAAGGGCCGGCCCTCTCCTCAATACATTTGTATTTCTTGGAGTATTTATATGTACAAGTGTCATGGGCCAATAGGCCAGATTTCTCCTCACATGCAGTGAATATAACTCAAACAATAGGGTACTTGTCGATGAAGTCTGGACTGTCGAAGAAGTCCCAAATCACAAGTACACTTCTCCCTTCACTGGGTGCACACTTGCCGTTCACTGGTCTTCCCAGACTGTGCACCAACAGGCACGCTCGTACTAGCACAGGCAAAGGGGTACCCCGTGGAGGGAACATTGCCTGGTTCTCCTAGATAAGCTTTGCTCCCAAATTCCCTAGTGTGTCTAACCTTCACTGGCTCTCAGAAGCTATGAGGGCACGGTTAGCACTACCACTCAGGGAAAAACTAACCACACTAGGAAAGCTTTCTGAGCATGGCTAGCATAAACATGCTTTATTTCTGCTCTGCATAAAACTTAGAGAAATCTTTGAACTAAATTTAACAAATTTTAAGTTTACACAAATACGAAACATGAGGCACCTGGTACAGCAAGTACAATTCAGGTACATAAGATACAATTCAGGTACAACACAGGTATTGGGTAGGTACAGCACACGTGTAATCTGCAGCAGTAGGTACATGGCAGGTACAATACTTGCAGCAGGCACAATCAGCTAGGTTTAGGGCAGGTACAGTACTTGCAGCAGATTCAGCACATGGGCAGCAAGTACAGGTAGGTACAAGTGAAGTACAGGAGGCGGGAGGTGGGTACGGTAGTTGTACAGCCGGTACAGCGGGGCAGGTACAGGTTTTACAGCTGTACAGCACACAGGTGCAGCTGGAGGCGGGTATAGATCAGAATACCACCATGGGCAGTAGGCGATGGAGAGAGAGTTATTAAATTCTAATCAAAGGTAAGTTTATGGGCACCCACACTAGAAAGTAAATGTCCAGTCCAAATTTAAATGTGAGTGAATACATTAGCTTATAAACATTAAGGTTAACCATAACTTATGGATTTTACCCTTTAAAAGGGCCAAAACGGTAATACTTACCACCTGTTCACACGCCACACCAATGTGTCAGCAAGCAGCACTCCCACGGTACACTGGGCGCGTCTCCGTCCAGTGTATTGGCACGGAAAAACAGGCAAACAAATCATGCGAAAACAAGTTTATGCATGCAGTCATAAATGCGTGTGCACATGTAATGGACGAAATCTCCCTTTCATGAAACTTGTACAAAAAGTTCTTGTCGGGCACAAAACCGGCGCGACGGAAATATGAATATATGAATATATGTCCTGGTCTTCCTATGGAGTGACAATCCCATAAGTAAGACTCCATCCTGGCCATACATGGGTGGCACCAACAGGCTCCCGTCCTTACAGCACAAAGCAAGTCACACACGGGTGGCACAAAATTGGTTCCCGTCCATGTGATGCAATACTGGTCACACATGGGTGGCACAAATCTTTCTCCCATCCATGTGACACCAAAAGATTGGCCCTTTCACATGGGACACTGGCCTGGCCCCATGTGAACATGGCACAAATCTGGCCGCTCTATGGAGTGACAATCCCATAGAAGTGGCTCCAAAAATGGAGATGGACCAAATGGTGACAGGCCTACGGGGTTTTGTGAGTGGGGATGATACCTGTCTTGTAGACAATGTGCTTGGTACGCCTCAAAGAGGTGATGGGCGAGGTGGAAGCCCAACTTGCACACCTCTTACACCCTCAGAGGAGCAAAGAAGATGGGATGTGAGAGTTGTAGAGGCCATGTCCTTAATTGCTTTGTCGTCAAGAGGTCAATTATACCTCATATCCAGTCTAGCAGGACGCCAAAGTATGGTTGGGATACTTTCGGGGCCATGTATTCGGCTAGGAATGAGGCCAGGGTTATGTATTTGAAAAGACAACTTGATGGTATGCATATGAATGACGGGGACAATATGTCGGATTACTTGACGAAGATCGAGGACCTTCGTGAGATGGTGCCATTGATGAAGTGATTCCAGACAGCCAACTAGTGTCTATGACACTTAACTCTTTGCTTGAGTCATACTTTAGCTTCCACACAACACTCAACCTGTCTATGAGGGGAAACCCTAACCCACTCACATTCCAAGAATTGGTGGGGCTTTTGTCGCAATGAGGAACAGCAGACAAGGAACAATATGTTTGGGTATGCATGGCCATGATCAAGCATTTGTGGCACATAACAAAGGCAAAGGCAAAACGAGTGGCAAAACGAGTGGCTATCAACCAAGGGATGATTCCGGACAGCCATCAAACAAGGAGAAGGATGATGTTGGCAAGCCTAAGAAAAAGGGCAAGTGTCATTACTGCAAGAAGCCATGGCATTATATTGATGAATGTAGAAAGAGGATAGCCAAAGAGAGAAGAAGAAAGAATCTGGTATGGTTGTTGGTGACTCTTCTACTACTCCCATGGTTGTCACGGTACGAAAATACGATACCGTACGATACGATACCTTACGGGAATTTTTGGTACGATATGAAATTTTCGGATACCGTACGATAAAATACGGTTTTTATTTTTTACACTTACAACCTATGGAGCTTCAAGCTTGAATGTGAGGGAAGGTTGGGAGGGGAGGAGTCTACAGTGCTTGAGGAACCAGAACATGGATATATGTCTCTCCCGGTTGGATCTCCCGATTGTCTCCAAAAAAGAACTTGGATGGGTAATGCAATACCAAAGGTCTCCCAGTGTAGTGTTTATGACGAAGGGACCGTCCTTGCACAAATACGAGGAGTGCATCTAGGGTGATAAGTTTAGGGACTCCACTCTAGATCAAAATGGCCATGTCCAAATCTTCTCCCTCGTGCAAGCCTACCTATACCAGGGATCCCCAAGTGATGTAGCAAGATTCTCTTATCCTACCAATCAAGTGTACACTACCAGTCTACCTCGCCAGATTTTTTAGGTCTCTCAACAACCCCATATGGAATACTGAGTGGACACGAAAGTTGCGAAGTATTGCGAGCATTTGGGATCTTCGTAAAGCAGGGTTTCTATATTTTTTTTAGCATTTGGAATTTTTTTTAAAGGAAATTTTTTGGGGGGGGGGGGGGGGAACTCGCACCGTACAATATCGTACGATATCGTACCGTACGATATCGTACCGTACGAACCCATTCGTACCGGTATGAGAAACAACTATGACTACTCTTGTAGGTAAAGATGATGCATCGGCAAATTATGTGCAGGATGATTGGGCTTTTCTTGTATGCAGTTACAAGGCTTCTCAAAAGCGTATGTCTCTTAGTGTGGATGAGAAATAGGTTGTATGAGAAATAGACACATTGCCCCAGAAGATAAGAAGATCTCATGTGCAAGTAGTCATTCTTATCTTGTGAAAGGCATTGGTGAGATTGTACTCACAATAGTTGATGGTACAGATTTATGCTTGCTAGATGTACTATATGTGCATGGGATTAAGAAGAATTTGTTGTTAGTGTCCTCTTTTGTTCAAAGAGGGTTTGTTGTCGATTTCGATGATGGCAGATGCATAGTGAGAGATTGAGAAAAGGACTAAGTGATAGTCACTTTTGGGACACTATACCATGGACTCTTATCATCTTGATAATTTTGAAAAGAGAGCTGTCACGTGCATCCCGCACTTGGATGCCACGTAGACATTTCTGTACAGAAGGTGCAAGACCTGGTATGGTGAACTGGTCCCATGTGAGCCCAGTCTGGGACGAGTCCGCCAGGGATCCATCTCAATTGTCCGAGGTCAGGTGTGCATTGTCTTGCACAGGAGTCTAAGGTCAGGTGTGCACTGTCTTGCACAGGAAACAGTGCCAGTCCACGCTGTGAGTCTCCCTCTAGAATGATGTCAGTAATTCTGTGTATCTGGTATGGTACCGGATGCCAGATCACTAAGTAGATAGTGGTTAGGACAAGGGGCCAGCCCATAGGGCTACCCCGGATCTTAGTGTGGGCATGGGAATGGTGTGGAATCACCCCCATGAGGGCCAGGAAGGCCCAGGCTAAACCCACCAGCCATGGAAGGGCTGTAGGACAGCCCTAGGGCAAGAATAAGGCAATTTCCAGGAATTTACAGCCTTTACATGGCTGTAGGGCAAGTATGGGGCAGCCCATACAGGCTGCCCAGCCCTTGGATTGTGGGCAAAAGGTGTGCCCAGCCCTCTGGAAGCAAGCGCATCCCTTTTCAGCTAGCTAGGAATAAAACGCAGCATTTATGGGATTTATTTTAGCATTTATTGCTGAATTTGCATAAGTCGTGGGACTTTTATGCTGGCCGCCTGGATGTATGTTGGTCGACTGCTCAGGAGGAGTAGTATAAAAGGCTTAGCCCACAATCCCATTCATTCATCTCATTCTCCACCAAGAGCTCAAGCATAAGAGCCTAGACAAAGCCAAGAGGGTGCTAAGCAAAGAGGTGAAGGATTCAGGTCAAGGGCAGGGTATTCCCAGCCAAGAAAAGGTCCAAGATTGCTGTATTTTCTTTCAGATTTCTCATCATTCTAATAAAGCAAATACACCATCCGTGGTGGGGGCCCTACAGAGGGTAATTGGGACCCAATACTGTCTTTTCCTTCTCTCTCTATTTTCTGTACATCTCCTTTCAGTTTGTGCGTTAATCTGTCGCGAAAAGAGTGCTGAATTCTGAGTATTGAAGTTACCGATGCTTCTCCAAAGCTTCCGCATATTACAGTGGTATCAGAGCCTACTTCAAGTACGAAGATTCAGCAAAGAAACCAGAATTTTCTCTCGCTCGTGTGGTTGGTTTTTAGACGCCGGTGGACTACCCCTTTCAGAGTGACTCCTGTCCCTTGAAGGACGGTTGGTTTTTAGCCTCTGGAAGTCTTCGGACGTCTTCCACACAGATAGTGGATGGTCAGATTGCGTTCCGGAAAGGAATTGCATTTTCCTGCTATGGCGAGCTTCGACGACGAGAGAGACCAAGAACCATGGGACCAGAGTGCACCAGGCAGCCCAGCTAGGGCACCAAGCTTGAGTGTCATAGACATGTTCCAGCAGATGATGCGAGCAATCGCAGAACAGACAGCCAAGTTGGATGAGCAAAAGGCGCAGATCTTGGCTTTGGAGGAGCGTACCCGCTCTCCAGCGTCGCGTTTTCCATCTCCTCCTCCCTCTCCTTCCGTATCCCAGATACCAGATCCTCGACACAGGGACCCTCTCGCGGGGTCACAGCCGCAGCCAAGCTCTTTGCTTGAGTTGCAGATGCGTGCATTGGAGATCCGACAACGAGAAGATGAAGTTATGCGACGCGTGGAACACGAGCGTTACCTCAGAGCTTTGGACGCCAGATTGACACCGGCGGCGCCCTCGAATCATTTTCCCAAGAAAATGAACTTTTGTAAGTATAATGGTAAACTCGATCCCACAACTCTTTATTCATGGTTACATCAATTTGAAGCTTACTTTGCCACAGTTAGGAAAATAGATACTGATAGAGTGATCTTAGCCAGTTGGTACTTGGAAGGTGAGGCCATTCCTTGGTGGACTCGGTGGGCTCATGCCCACACCAAAGCAAGTATGGCAGCTTATGTATGGGATGAGTTTGTCCGCAACCTTAAGCAGCGGTTTCTACCGCCCCACTACCTTGAGCGACTTGAACGAGTTCAGGGGAGCGTGTCAGAATGCGCAACCAGTCCTTCAGTTTGCCAATAAAATTTTGACCTTATGTCTGCAATTAGGCTTATCTGATACGGACAAGAAAGGGTAGTTTTTGTATGGCCTGGACATGCAAATCCAATGGGAGGTGTGTATGTTTAGGCCAGCCACCTTTGAGGGCATACTCTTGCTTGCGGAGAGTGCAGAAATGAAACATGATGGTAGCAAGCCCAAGACTTCCGAGCCGGCTTCTCCTAGGGCTAGTGCCTCGGGGAGCAAAAGCCAGAACCAGACGGGGTCTTCCCCAAGACAGAGCCCGGGAGCCTCTGGCTCCAAGAACTTGAACAATGCCAGACCAGAAAGCGGAGGCAGGCAAGACAGGTGGCAAGTTAAGTGCTGAGGAACTTTCTCAGTACAAGAAGGAG
The DNA here is from genome assembly GCF_041138505.1 of Cibotium barometz. Classification (NCBI taxonomy): domain Eukaryota; kingdom Viridiplantae; phylum Streptophyta; class Polypodiopsida; order Cyatheales; family Cibotiaceae; genus Cibotium; species Cibotium barometz. Next base: position 183,581 of record NC_141108.1, on the reverse strand, counting down.
GGTAGCTGTTTCTTTTGTCATACAAAAGGACATACTTCTCGGAATTGTCCTAAGAAGCCTCCAAAGCCAGCCGCTGCTGCCGCCTCCACAGCTTCCGTGGTGAGCTTAGCTCCCACACAGACCCCAGCGGCTATCCCTAGTTCTTCAAACCCCGGTGCTTTAGTTGGAGCAATTAGTAGCCGGGAGCTCGAAGATAAGCAGAAGGGCGCCCATGACCAGGAGTATGAGCGCAACGAATTGCTCAAGTCCTTTGGCTACATAGGTGGCCAGAGAGTTGTCGTCTTGTTTGACGGCGGCAGCACAGAGGATGTGGTCACGGAACAGGCCGCTAGGTGTGCCCGTTTCGATCTGACTTCGGTGGACAAACAGGTTGAGGGTTTTAGCACAAGCATGACAACGAGCGTCAAGTATGAAGCTCTAGGTGCTAAGTTAGTGATTCAGGGCATAGAGTTTGTGCGTGATTTTATGGTTGCCCCTCTTGTAGGAGCAGACATAATTTTGGGTATTCAGTGGTTTCACAAGTTCCTTCTTGATGTCAAGTGGGACAAGCACATGTTTCAGATCAATCGGAATGTGTCAAACGCCCAGTGACCATTAAGTGTGAGCCAGGAATTCCGAACTTTCCGCTCATAAGTCACTTACAGGCTAAGCGAGCAGTCGGGAAAGGCGCACAGTGTGCGATGATTTACATCCACACAGCCCAGATGGTGGCCAATGCTTCCAAGAAGTACTCGGTTCTCCATGAAAAGTTTCAAAAGATTTTTATTTGGGACAGCCTCCCTCCCCAGCTCCCCCCGTCCAGACCGGAGGATCACAAGATAGACCTCCTCCTAGGCTCGGAACCCTCGAGCAAGTTTCCGTATCGCCTTTCCAAGGCAATGGAATCGGAGTTGGACCGCCAACTCCAAGAATTGTTGCAATCTGGCTTCATCCACCCTAGCGTGTCGCCATTTGGAGCGCCTATCTTATTTGTCAAGAAAAAAGATGGGTCTTCCTGTTTGTGTGTCGATTATCGTGCACTCAACAAGCTGACTATCAAGAGCAGATTCCCGATGCCTCGAATTGACTATATTCTCCAGAGGCTGAATGGAGCAAAGGTGTTCTCAAAATTGGATTTAAAGAGTGGTTACCACCGGGTGCGGATTGTGGAGGGGGACATCCCCAAGACAACCTTCTGTACAGAACGGGCCCACTATGAATTTGTGGTCATGCCATTTGGCTTGACGAACGCCCCAGCTACATTTAACCGCATGATGATGCGTGTTTTCCGGGATTTGATTGGAAAGTGTGTGTTCATATTTTTGGACGACATACTAGTATTTTCAGCTACGGTTGAGTAGCATGACGTTGATGTGGAGAAAGTCCTTAAGTTGCTAGAAAGCAATGAGCTCCACGTCAATGAAAAGAAGTCGGAATTTTATCTGTTCCACGTGCATTACTTGGGATATATAATTAGTGTTGAAGGCATTCGACTTGATCCGGCTAAAGTGGTCGAGATTGTCAACTGGGAAGTACCTTGGACAGCCTATGACATTAGATCTTTTGTGGGTATATGCCAGGCATACTCCACTCACATCGACAAGTTTTTTGACCTCTCGGCAGATCTCACCGATTTGCTAAAGGGAGTGAAGACAAGACGGCAAAAGATTCGAATGACTCCACGAGCGTTGGAGGATTTCCAGAACCTCAAGGTGGCTTTGTCAGAAGCGCCTTGTTTAGCACTTGCCTCGTGGGACAAACCATTTCAAGTGATCACCGATGCGAGTAATATCGCAATTGGAGGTGTATTGCAACAGAATGGTCATCCAGTAGCTTACATGTCTCGTAAGTTACTGCCCGTCGAGAAGAACTACCCAGTCTATGATCGTGAACTCCTAGCAGTTATACAGGCCTTGAAACATTGGAAACATTTTCTGTATGGCCGTGACTTCGAGGTTCGCACTGACCATCAGGCATTACACTGGATTCAGACAATGCCAAGTGCACAGTGGAGTGATCGACAACACTGCTGGAGTCAGATATTCCAGCAGTTCGGTGGTATGATTGAGTACCTTCCAGGAAAGGCCAATCCAGTGGCCGATGCTTTGAGCAGGAAGGGACAAGTGTCTACGATTCAGACCACTAGACTTGATCTTGTTGGTACAGGACTAGAGGACATGAAGCACACGTACGCGGATTCCGAGGATTTCGGTACACAGTGGGAACAGGCACTGGATGAATCAGGACCTTGCCACTTTCTGATACGCGATGGTTGGCTTTTCTACAAAGGCCGACTATGTGTCATGAAGTCGTTCAGGGCAGCTCTTCTCCATGATGCCCATGACGCCATTACAGGTGGTCATAGGGGCATGAATTCGACTCTGGAGAAATTAGAACGGCAATACTATTGGCCAAAGATAAGGCGTGATGTGTTTACATATGTACAACGCTGTGACATTTGTCAAAAGGTGAAAGCGCCTCGTGGAAAGAAGATAGGGTTGTTATAGCCCTTGCCAATTCTTGAGGGCCCTTTCCAAGACATTTCCATGGACTTTGTCACGAATTTGCCTCCCAGTCCAAGTAAGCGTAATACGCAATGCTTAACTATTGTTGATAGGTCTAGCAAATTTGTTATGCTTATTCCTTGCAGGGCCAATGTGACCGCCGAGGATGTTGCCCAGTTGTTCATTCGGCATTGGTACCCGATTGGCGGGATTTCTAGGACCATAGTGTCAGACCGAGATGCCAAGTTTGCCAGTCATTTTTTGAGGGCATTGTTTGATAATTTTGGTACTAAGTTGAATTTTTCCAGTGAATCTCGTGAGGACTCTTAAGTCAAAAATTAAGATTTTGTGCCCTGATATAGGTGGTGAGTATAAAGACAAAACTTTTACTGATTTTTGCAAGCAAGAAGGCACACGTCAGCAGTTTTCCACTGCCTATGCACCACAACATAATGATGTTGCCGACGCCAAACCTCCATACCAGACAAGAAATCAATCACCATTCGTTTGAAGATATAGAAAAAGAAAAAACTAAGAAAGGAGGACTTGTATGTGTAAATATGTTTGAGAAAACTTTCTTGGCGCCAGAATTCGAAATCAATTTTGTGTATTTATGTGTCCCCTATTGGTGACATTCAAATGAGGCAATGTCCTGTAGTGTCCCTATTGGCAACACTCTGGGCCTCGAATGGTTTGTTTATCAGGCTTTAATGGCATGGCTCCCTTGATCAAATACTGTGCTAGCCAGCCAGATGGTTATATGTATGTCAAAAGTGGCCATTGTTCCTATAGCAATAGTTGGATGTTTAGTGGACCATGGATGTGTGCCATTCTTCATATTTTTTTCCTATCAAAAGAGATGCACTCTTTTTTAATCAACCTTTACGAGGGAGTTTAGTGAATGCCTTGTTTTCCATGTTTATTTGACTTTTAAATCTCCTATGCAAGCTTAATCTGTGGAATTAATTTGCAGGTGACCATTTATCACCTATTGGAAAACAGCGGGATTGCAGTTCTACAAACTTACGTTGATGATGATGTACAAGTCACTCAACTTCAATGCCATTATTTTTTATACTAAAGTGGTTGACTTGATAAGTTTCTGTCAGCTCTCTCTCTCTCTCTCTCTCTCTCTCCCTCACCCTCACCCTCACCCTCACCCTCACCCTCACCCACACCCACACCCACACCCACACCCACACGTGCACGTACACATGCGCACATGCAATAAATGGGGCCTGGTCTTCATAAGATTAAGAAGTATTGAGATCAGGGTGGTGAGAAGTAGTTTGTGCATGCACCTTAGTGCCAAGAATTGTTGCTGATGCAGAAAGATGAAGCATTCTACACTGTAAGCTGGGCTTGTGATGACTCAAACTCTTCTTTGTTGATCGCAAGTGGAAGCAATGGTGTCATCCGTGTCATAGATGCAGGCAAAGAGAAGCTTTACAAAGTGAGGTTCTTTATAAGAAATACATTGCTGAACTTTTTTAAAAGCTTTTTACAGCTAACTGTAATCGAATTGTTTTCGTAGAGTTTTGTTGGCCATGGTGACTCCATCAACGAATTGAGAACACAAGCTCTCAAGCCTTGCTTGGTTGCATCTGCAAGCAAAGTAAAAAATCTCGAGCCTCTGAGTTGGCTACGTCAATGTTGCTCAGTTCCCTTTTATCATTTATACACTGCTACTTGATATCTGGCAAGCTAGTGACATAAATGAGGGCCTTGTGTGATTGTAAGGACCCTTTCACTTCACCATGGTGCTTAGCACTGTAATTGAGATTTCTATGTGATACGAAGCCTGCTTCCTAATTGTGAATCTTTTTTAGGAAATTTGTCTCTGTAATGGTAGCACCATCAATCACCTGAGTGGGTCTTTCAATCTTCTCCATATATGTGTGTGTGTGTGGTGGTTGTTGGGGTGGTGGTGTGTGTGTAGGGAGGGTGCAAGCTAAGGCCTCATGACTAGACTACATGCAAGATAACATGCAATAACATGTGAAGCTGCCAACATTAAAACTGCTTTCAGAGACACAAGATACACAACGAGAGACACATGAAGTAGATTTGTGTTATTGAGTACTGGAACAAAAGTACATCGAGTTTCTTACCTTTTTTTAATAGAAAACCTTAGCCTCCTCATTGGAGTGGGCTTGGATCACACACACAGCCTTTTTGACTGGACAAGTGGTCACTTGACCAAAAACCTTAACCTCCTCTTCGGGTGGCTTGGATCACACACTTTGTCTTTTTGACTGGTCAAGTGGCCACTTGACTTTTGACTCTAAACTTGACACACTTGCCTTTTTGAGTTGTTGAAGGGCTACTTGCCTTTTGATCCTAGACACGAGACTCTTGCTTACATCACATGATGTAGTGGGTATGTACATGAAACTTTTTACAAGATCTACCAATGACATTCATTACAAGATAAGTGTATGAGGTATAATTGGGCATTATCTCCACCACCCTCCCTTCCTGGCTAATGCTTAGGTTTCAACACAAATCTCGACGAGATCTAGCTAATGACATTTGTGCAAGATAAGTTATGACGTGACCAAGAGTAATCATCTCCAACACCCTTTCTTAATTTCTAAGGTTGACTTGAACTAGGACATGCTGGTAGCACAAGATCTTGCAGTATGTCATAGCTAGCTCATGCTGTATTTACAAGTGCGTGTGACTGATTTCACAATTATCTCAGCACCAAGTCCCCAGCAGCACAAGCGTACATGACAAGATACAAAGAGGACCAGTCCCGATAGAAGATTTCCTGCTGTTCATGATGACTGGATATTATTCCCCCGCAATGGCACTTCTAGAAGTGCCAGAAAGTTAATTTAGCTCATGGTGATTGACATTGTTAAATATTAATAGTGAATCGTGATGAATGTGAGAATAAACAGGTGCTAGGTGGTTGTGTAAGCTGGCACCTAATAACTTAGTATTCTAGGTTTAAATAAAGCCGTTCTAGTGTGAACAACTGCTAGTGTGGGGGTGCTTTTATGTGTGGGAACAACCTCTTAAGAGGATCTTATGTAAGCAATGATGTATGTAGGTGGGACACTTGGCATCATAGGTTTGACATGTGGCATACGTGGTGGTAGCATATGTATACACCTTGTAAATTATTATAATGATTTGAGTATGCCTAATTCTTCAAGATCATCTCGTGCCCTCTTGCTTAATCACTCTTGTTAAACCTAAGTGGTTAACTCAATTCCAACATCTGTATTAGAGCTATTGTCCTGCCACTTCTGTGTGCCTCCAGTCACCTCTGTCAGTTTTTGCTGCCGACCACGGCTTGTCCAGAGCCTGTTGCCGTTGCCCAGAACCTGTTGCTGCCTGCACAGAGCTTGCTGCCGCCTCTTTGTGTCACCATCCGAGGTAGAGCTAGCGGCTAGTGAGCCACAGCCGCAGCACCGCCACCTTGCCGGTGGCACTAGTTCAGAACGCGCCACCATCACTTGGGTGGTTTAGTAACTCAGCGCCAGCACCAGCGTACCTACTGGCCAGTCCTCTTTTTTTTGGGTTTTCTTGACAAGGCACAACCATCAAAAAAGGACATTTTAGACTAGCGCTATCTTGGCATCGGAGGTCAGGGCATTCATGTCCAAGAAATACTTTGGGATTTTTTGTTGTAGGGATTTCTCTCAGAGATATTAGGCATTCATAGGCACTTGTGAATTCAGTGCAAATCTAAGCACTCTTGCATTAGTGCAATCAACTATCCAGAGCATTGTTTAAGCTCACTCAGGTGTACATCTTGTTTTTGGTATACCTTGGCGATCACATCTTACATCGAGTCAAATCCCGGTGTCTTGTGGGCACAATCTTGTTCTTTTCCCTTACTTTCTTACAAGCCTGTTAGTGTACAAAAAGTTCCCATTCAAGCGGGGACTGTCTTGTTTCTTGCACAAAGATGGCACAAATTGGATCAGATATCTTTGTGCATATGCTTACTGAGGATAGACTAGATAGGTCTAATAACTCTTTGTGGAGATTTATGTCGAAAAGTTTGTTGATAGCCAGAGGCTCATGGGAGATTATCATTGGGGAGGAACGTCATTCTCCATCCTGTCCTCCTTCTCGGAAAAAACAACTGCACAAGCTTGTTTAGTTTCTCAAGTAGTAGTTGGAGTCACAGAGTCTACTTCCTCCATGGATGCCCAAGCCATGTCCATGATGACTCTTTTTGTGAGGAAGCTATCTATCATACCTCACATTCGATCTTGTAGCTCTGCTAGGGCTGCATGGCAGGTCCTTGAAGCCATGTTCCAAACCCGCAATGAAGCTAGAGTCATGTACTTGATATGGGAGCTGGACAACCTTGATATGCAAGAGGAGATTGTCACCATTTGGCCGCCCAAGTGGCTCTCTCCGATTTCGTGCCAAAGTACGGGAGGCCAGGGAGCTTCGTGTCACGTGTACTAAGGCCAAGACTCGTGTCACGTACGGGAGGCTGGGCCTTGTGTTACTTGTAGTGCGGCCAGGACGTGGAACCCACTGTCACAGATCCCAGTTTTAGGCTTCCCACTTAGCCAGTTGCGCTCGGGAAGACTTGCTATTTATAGGTTCCAGTAACGGGAGATATATGCATTGCATAATGCATGTTCATGCATCTTTGCTTGCATGAAACTGATTTCGCGTGATTTGTTTTCGTGTGACTGCCTGCTATGATGTGTCCAATTCACGGCGGATAGGGGACGCCCACCCATGAACCGTGTGAGTGTCGTGTATTTTGACATGGTTTGGGCATGTGAACAGGTGGCAAGTATTCATTTAAACCCTTGATTGCTATTCTAAAGGTTTTATAACCTTTGTTGTTCACATTCATTAAAGCTGGGCACCAGCCATTGGCCTGTGCCCGGGGCCCAAGCGATCTAGGTGTTGGCAGCCCAACCTGTGGACACCCTTTTGATCATGTTAACACACGTGTGTGTGTGTACACCCAGAAGAGGAACCCACCTTGGTTTGAGGTGGGTTGTGCCATGTGGCACACAGGGGTTGGACCCCTCCACCTCCTGCCCACCGTCCATGCACACAACTCTCTCTCTCTCTAGCAGTGGACCCATGAACAGAGGACCGATATAGAGACATTTGACCGACTATTTTAGTATTACTTTGCAGGTCACCGCACAACCCCCGACTCCCTTAGCATCTACACCGAGATCTGCCTCTTGAGGAGTGACACATGATCGGGCGCGACAGCTCAGTGGAGCCAGACGTCTGAGGCCCAGAGGACCCAACAGGAGTTCGCGTATGCACCGGAGGATACAGCTGATCATAGCCAGGCACCAGTAGAGGTCTACTAGGCACTTTATCTCGGATGAGATTGGCCTCATGTTACAGCGTCCCATGCGAGAGTTTCTTAGATGACCCCCCCCCCCCCCCCCCCCCCCCGGCGAATGCTATCACTCATCTGATTGTACCCGTCTTTATATTGTCTTCTTGTTCCAAAAGACAGCTTGTATCGGACCTTTGATTGTAACTTTTGTCTCATAGGTCATTGTGGCCTTTTGAAGATGTTCATATGACATTTCATTTCATTTCATTTCTCTCTCTCGCTTGGATGTTTCGGTGAAGTTGCATCATTCCCTGCTCCTGCATCTGAAAATTGACACACTCAAGTGCTCCCCTTGTTGTCCTATAGTGGCCAACTTGCTCCAGGTTGCCGTACTGAACTTGCTGTACTTGACCGCTGAACTGTATCTGACTGCTGTACTGTACTTGCAGTACTTGATTGCTGTACAGCCACTTTGCCACACATTACTATTTTACATAATATCCTTCTAAGAGGCTGTTCCCACACAACAAACTTATACAAACTAGCAGTGGTTCACACACATTGGAACTGCTTTATTTGAAGCCTAAATAGAGTGCTAGTTTACACAACCACGTAGCACTTGTTTATTCACACATTAATCACTATTAATATTCAACACATCAATGAGATAGTAGGAGACAGAAAGCTGTTCACCACTACTCTCAATTCCTTACCTCCTTTCTATCAAAGCTTTCACACTTCTCGAAATCTTTCTATGAGAGGTGGAGGCAACCCTATTTCTTTTGAAGAGTTGGTTGGGTTACTCCTTCAGAGTAGACAAGGAAGAACAAATCGCGATGAGATGCTAGTAGAGAAGTCCAAGCCTACTTCTCCAAGGGCAAAGGCAAAGTGGACTCGTCTCAAGGTGACACCAAGATGTCATTACTTCCACAAGCTTGGGCACTACATCAAAGAGTGTCAGAAAAGACTTGCCAAGGTGAAGACTGAGGATGAATCGACAAACTTTGCTATCTCTACCTGCGAGCAACGAGAAGGAGCAAGAAGATGCGACAAACCTAGTCCAAGATGGTTGGGCTTTCTAGCCACATTATCACTATGGGGGGGGGATGTTAAAAATCAATAGTGATGAATGTGGGAATAAACACGTGCTAGGTGGTTGTGTAAACTAGCACCTAATAACTTAGTATTCTTTTTTTCCGAGAAATAGATCCTTCTATTAGTTAATGAAAAACAGTCACGATGGGCTAAATACAACCACGAAGGGCTAGATACAATCTCGCCTCATGTACAGGTCGGGGATCAAATCAAAAGGTGGAGAAAGATACACTTCCCTTCAGCTGGCCGCTCTATGAGGAGAAGGCTATCTCATACAAGGGGGGAGGGATAACCACACTGGTGGTTTCTAAGGCCAAGTGGGATCACCTCCTCTATCGGTGAGAAAAGGGCCAGGCCGCCAAAGCCTCAAGAAAGCTTCCCGCCGCTTCCGCATGCGGTTAGAGCCACCCTGCAACTTCCCCCACTGACCGCGGAGGGTATGGATGATATTGAGCCAAATGCCCCGGATAGACTCCACATGCGGAGACTGGAGTGTGGGTGCCCTCGATGGCTTCGCTGCATCTAGCTCGCCATATGTGCCAGGCTGCAACGCTATTGCAAATCTCCCATTGCTGACATGAGCCTGGTCTCCAGTGGTCAGTAGATGGGGCTTAGTATTCTAGGTTTAAATAAAGCGGTTCTAGTGTTCGTGAACAATTCAACAACCGCTAGTGTGTGGGTTCTTTTGTGTGTGGGAACTTATTAAGAAGATCTCATGCAAGCAATGATATATGTAGGTGGCACCTCTTTGGGACACTTGGCATCATAGGTTTGACATGTGGCATATGTGGTGGCAGCATATGTATTCACCTTGTAAAGGGGGGTCTCCCCTAAAAAAGGACCATTATTATAATGGTTGAGTTTGCCTAATTCTTCAAGATCATCTTGTGCCCTCTTGCTTAATCACTCTTGTTATAACTCTTAATCCCAATTCCAATGGACATATTATGGTTTTCAAGGGTCTATTTGTCTCTTGAGGGCTGCAAAGATAGAGAAAATGGATTCAAGGGAAGTCTTGAGTATGCTTGATGGATGAGGTACCACTTGATGTGAGTTCTTGTGTGGGTGTTTATGACAAGGACACATGGGTATTTCTTCCTGCCTGCACATAAGTCGCTGATTTGATACCTGGCAAGGAAACATTTGGTTGAAACTGTGCACGAGTAGCTGATTGGTTACATGACAAGAATTCATGAGGTTCAGCCTGCTCATAACTGGCTGATCGGTTGCATGACGAGGAAACATGAGGTTCAGCTTGCACATGAGTAGCTTGACCAGATATATGATGAGCAAGGTTGATCAAATTAGGGGTACATGACTAGCAGTTTGAGTAGAAACATGTTTATGCATTGGTCACGTGCATCCCACACTTGGATGCACGTGGACATGAATGTACAGACAAGTGCAAGACTTGAGGCTGGATAGTATGCATTGTTGTGAGCCTTTGTCCAGGGACAAGTCGCCAGTGGTATCGCCCCAATGGTGGTCAAGTTTAGTTGTGCAAGTCCTGCACCGACAAGTCGCGCCATCCCTCACAACCAGATGTAACCCTTTTGTATGATTTAATGATTTACAGGCAGCTTGGGCAATTATTAGACCCCAGGTTAGGTGCCCAAACAGCTAGTCAAAGTTCAATGTCGAAGTCAAGCAAGTCACGTGTGCAAATCCATAGGTCCATGGTACTAGTGAAGTCCAGTCTCTTCCTTTCTCTGTGTGCACACCTCCTCGCAAATTTTCCAACCATGCTCAATAGTCAATGATTAAATGCACATTTAGTCCAGCCCGTGTTTGGTCCAGATTCAGCCCGTGATCATTGTACACATTCATCTACACATTAAAGCATATACACCTTTGGGTGGGGGGCCTTCAAAGGGTATTCAGGACCCAATACTGTGTACGGTGCATTGCTCTATCTCTGTTCTCTCTTTTTTGCAAGTTAACACACATGGTTCTTAATGCATAGCTGACAAGAAAAGTCTTCAAAGCTTCCACATGTAAAAACATTGTGGTGACCAACATTACCTCATCACACTTTACTAATCTGATCTTTTGTGTCTGCAGGATGAATCCGTGCGGCTATGGAATGTCAATTCGGGTGTTTGTGTCCTCATATTTGCGGGATCTAATGGACATCGGAATGAAGTTCTCAGTGTGGTATGAATCACTGTACAAGTGTCTTGTGTATATGTTGGCACCAAAAATGTAGCTCCTCCTTTTAACAAAGCTCTGCTTATGTCTCCACCAACAGGATTTTCATCCATCCAACAAGGACCTGATTGCCAGTTGCGGGATGGACAACACAGTCAAAATTTGGAGCTTGAAAGGTGCCATTTACTCATAATAAATCTAATGGGCTGAAGGTGTACTGTGGAGGTTCATTCAAATCAAGTGCCATAGATAGTACATGCTTATAAGATAAGTTAATACATGTGCAGATTTTTGGGTCTATGTTGAACAATCATTTGACTGGAATGATTTGCCATCCAAGTTAATACTAATAGATACATGTGCAGATTTTTGGGTCTATGTTGAACAATCATTTGATTGGAAAGATTTGCCGTCCAAGTTTCCATCGAAATATGTGCAGTTCCCAGTAAGTCATTCTTTTTGCGTGGCTGCTTCTGGCTTTCAAGACTCTTGTTTGTCCTTGAAATTTGTAGCATTCAGATTTTTGATTTGGTCAAGAGAATTCGATAATGATGAAAGGGTTAGGAACAAGAACAAAAACTCGGGGTACTCCATCAGAAGTGGCAATAACTGCACTGCGGAAGCAGATGAAGGTAGCCCTGGAAGGACCGGTACTTCCAAGACCTGTCCAAATGCAGCTCCTATGAAAGGCAAAAGCTTCCAAAAAACCCATGGAAGAGCGGGAAATCTGAGAGAGATCGGAGTAAGGCACTGCTCCTCTGCCACAAGATGGCTCAGGATACCAGGGCCATACTGATGGCTACATCTTATTACAGAGATCAGATGGCTCACATTTTCAGCAAAGGATGAAGATTGCTAATAGACCAGATCAATGTCGTATTTGCTGCCCCCAGAGCAGGGTCATATTGCTAGAGATTGTCCCAGATCCTGAGGCCCCATTAGGAGGCAGCGTGGACATGTTCATCAGATGTCTCCCATTACTTGTGCTCCTGCACCTCAGCACACCACACAGTGATGGGTGATGGTCAGGGTGGCAGGTGTCCCCAGACCCCCATCCCTGCACCGACATCTATGCACTAAGTGGAACACCCTAATCTGTGGTGGTATGTCCATTTTGAATTCCATCCTCTCCAGGACGCTCGGAAGATTCAGATGGGGCCTCTTGAAAGGGAAAGCCTTGTCATGGTGGAGAGAGCTTTGGAACAAGCTTACTGCTTGGGCTAGTTTCGAGCAGATGTTCAAGGATGAGTTCCTCTAGGTGGAGGATGAGTATGACGTGGTGTCCAGATTTGCAGAGCTGGATATGAAGACCATATCTTTTGACACCTATTTGCGCAAGTTTAGAGAGTTGCAAGCGAAGGCAACGCAAATGGATGCGGTCACCTTGCTTGGTTTTTTAATGCGGGGATTCTCCCCCGATCATAAGCTTCAGGTGAGGAACAACAATTGCAAAACACTTGAGAATGCTATCCGATTTGCAAAGATCTATCAAGAAAACATTAACAACAAGAGTAAGAAAAGTGTATTTCAGATGCAAAAAAGCTTAGGCAACTCCGAATCATACAATGTAAGTTTAGGTTTGTGAAGGCTTCCAGAACCCATAAGCATACCTAGACTTCGGGTCAACCCATTTCCAAGAAGACTCAAGAGGATTGAGCAGAGCCTCCACAACATTCGGGAGGTCTACTGCTTTACTTGTGGCTAGATAGGGCATTGGAAAGGGAGCTGTCTTAAAGCGCAGAAAAAGCAAAAGCCTAAGGGAGCTCACTTGACCAAGATTACAGGTAACCCTAGGATTACTTCCGTTCATACCAGAGTTCTTGATCATAGTTCTTGCATGGATTGTAACTTTAGTGTGGCAGTTTTTTGGGTCCAATGATCATACATGGATCAATATTGGGCAAATCTGTACACATCCTATTTGATCCTGGTAGCACTTACAATTTTATTAATGTCAAATCGGCGTAGAAATTGGAAGTGGAGACCTGGCCAATCGATCATGTCTACCGTGTGAACTTGGCGGCGGGGCATGGACAGATTTGGGACATATGTGTGACCCAGCTGCCTATATCTATCCAGAGATTTTTTTGTTGATGAATCTAGATAGGGTAGACATTATTATAGGTAAAGAATGATTTCATTACCATGATGTCCATGTTAACTCGAAGGATCATACATTGTCTTCTTCACTAGAAGATGCTTCAGTTTGTCTCAAAGGTGATTTTGGAGTCTCACCCTCTACTCTTGTAAACTTTGCAGAACTTCATAATATTATACGGAGTTCATATTTTGATTATGAAGTGTTTTAATGTGTTCTTGATCCTCTTTCATCTGATGCTACTTTTGTTTGTAAATCTAGTAAGTTAGATGTTTGGGAGACACATGAGCTAGAAAACATCAAAAGCCAAGTTTGCTGATGTTTTCCCCACAGAGTTACCTCATGGTTTACCGCCTCTGTTGGTTGACCATGGGATTGAGTTGATTCGAGGGTCTCAACCTGTGAGTATTGCATTTTACAGGATGAGCCAGTTGGAAGAGGATGAGGTTATTCGATAGTTGTCGGAATATCTTAGGATGGGACAGATTCGTCACAGTAAATCCCCTTGGGGAGCTCCATTGCTTTGGAAGCATCAAAAAGATGGAACATGGAGGATGTGTGTCAACTATAACAAATTGAACAAAGCTACAATCAAGAATAGATACCCCCTTCCTAGAGCGGATGATTTGATAGATAGGCTCCAAGGAGCCAAGTATTTTACGAAGATTGATCTTATCATCAAATCCGGATAGCCGAGGAGGATGTCTTTAAGACAGGTTTTTGAACCAGATATGGGCATTACGAGTTTTTTGTATTACCTTTTGGGCTCACAAATGCTCCTGCTACTTTCCAATAGATGATGAATTATCTCTTACAGAATTGTTTGGGAAAATTCGTTGTGGTATTCTTAGACGATATTTTGATATATAGCCGTTCTTTGGAGGAGCATGTAGACCACCTCAGGTACGTCTTGGGGATTCTAAGGCGTGAACGACCGTATGAAAAATTCTGTAAGTCTGAATTCTCTTGTATAGAAATCACATACCTAGGTCATCAAATTTCTAGAGATGAGATGAGCATATTTCTTAAGCAGATCCAAAAGATTTTGGATTAGCCGGTACCTCCGACTATTAGACAGGTTCGCTTGTCTTTAGAATTCATTGTCTTTCTTAAGAAGTCGGTGAGAGAGTATTTAGACGCAATCATTCCCCTTTCTAACCTCCTCAAAGGATATGGAGGAAAGTTTGATGCTCCTATTATCTGGAATGAGGGGCTTGATCATGCTTTTAAAAAGATCCAAGGTGGAAAGGTACGTAAGGTACGGAACGAATTAGGTACATAAGGTACGGTACAGTATGAATTAGGTACGGGTTGAGATTTTGAGGTACGTTAAATACGTAAGTTACGTAAAAACATAAAAAGTATACTATATAGTGTACATATATATACATAAAAATGAATTAAAAAACAATTCATTTTTGAACATTTAACAACAACACAATTACCAGAATGAGAGCTATCAGTAAACAAAAACATAACTAGGTTTCACAAAATGGAATCACTCAAACGTTCAATACCCATGACTCAAATGCCACGGGTTACATACTATAAGCATTGAGCAATCAATCGAAATTTAAAAGTTAAAAGGTAGTTTACTATCTAGAGAAGCGAAAAAATAATAGTTCTAGTCACTAGTGCTACAAATTGCAGAGCGCTCAATGATCAATCCACTTCATCACCATCAGATGATGAAGAAGATGAAGATCCAAGATCTCCATCTCTCAACATGTTTCCTTCACTATCATACTCTAGCTTTGCAATGGCGGTGACCGCAGGAGCTGGCACCGCATCATCATCATCATCTCTCGCTGCAATGTTTGTATCAATGAGAGGAATGGCTACGTTCGCACGATTGTGAGGATTCTGAACTGGTAGCTTTCCTCTTCTGATGCTCTCTCTCCGTGTAGCCTTTGGATTTGGGTCCGGCTCCTGTAACTGTATATCGTAAGCTTGGGCACGTGCTCTCATCACTCGCCAATCCACGCTTAATCTTGATGTTTATGAAGAGCGAGTATGAACTCCAATTACGCTCACACGCACTAGCAGAGCAATCCTACAGGCACAAGCATAATGTTTATACCATAAAAGTTAGACTGTACTTAATGTTTTGGGACAATGGGACCCATGGCCGAATATTTAAGATTAGTAAGATTACTTGAGGTAAAATACGAAGGACCAAGTGGCACAATTTTGGAAGTCCATGCCACATGGTAACCATAATTTTGCCACCATGTCAAAGGAGACTTGCAAGTCTCCTTTCTCAAAGCAATCTTCCTCGAAAAAGACGGGCCCAAGCTTTTCATATAGCTAATCATCTCCTGATCGAACTACATTTACTCGTCTTGTGAATATATCTTGTCGAGGTATGCATCTTGCATAGTCAACAAGGTAGCCTGTCGAAATAGCTCAGGTGTCTTGTATAAAGGATGGAACAATGCAGCCATCCCATGGATGGGACGACTCATATACGTCCATCTATAGTCAACAATGGCTATAATGTCATCTCGTTTGCAAATAAATCAAGATTCAAGAATTAGATAGTCAGAGAAACCCACCCAAGCTCCCAAAATCCAATTTAGGGTTTACATGTCCTCACTGTAACAATTAAACAATGTAAGGTTTGGGTAGAAAAAATACCGTTGCTGTGTAAGTGATGAACAAGCTCTGACATGGGCCTTCATCTCCATGAAAAAATGGTAGACAAGCCCCAAAGTCGACCCCTCCATGTTGGTCATGCGTAGAAGGACAAACAATGGCTTGAGAGCCACTGTGATGTTATGCACCTCCGTCGAGAACTGCTCATCAAGCACTTTCCTCTGTATATACCTTGTGGGCTATGATGCATCAACCTCCACGCACCCCACAATTGATCTCTCGGCTAACTTCCGAATCAGAATTTCTAGCATGGAAATTTATGCAGTAAATAGATGGGTGGAAGAGGGTTGTGGGTTGATGGCCGAGGAGTCTAACTGAGCATCCACTCTCTCTCCCATTGCCTTGCAGTTAGACGCCTTGTCCATGCCAACCTGTACCACAATATCCACGTCCACCTCAATGATTTCCTATCCAAAGTGTGAAGATGAACTCGCCGGAATTGCGTTCACTTGCCTTCCCAACATCAACTGCACGTAAGAAGTATGTGCGAAGGCAAGACGACGCAAGGATATTGATGATGTGTCGTCTGTGGGTATCACTCCAACCGTCAGAGATGATAGTGCAACCAAACTGCTTCCACCCATCTCTCATGGGTGCCAGGGCCTTGTCTATTACAGCCTTCTGATCATCCAAGACTGTAGTGCGCATCTTGATGTAGTCAAGGCCTGTCCATGTGTCAGTATGGCCAACTTGTGCTATAGCCCTAACCATCCTCTTCCATTGGTCAGTGCGCAATACATTAAAGGAGATATTGCACTTAATGAGAGTGCGTGCTATCTTCACCTTTGTAACCTTCTGTCTGTCCATTACCCATGAATGTGCATTGATGCGTGATTGCAAGGTGGATTGCCTTTGCACAGGTGGGGGTACACTTCCTTGTGCACGAGTCTATGCCGCTACGTCCACGTCCTCCTCATCACCAAGACGAGCTCTCTTTATGCTTCCTGATTCCTTTGTTTGTGTTGCATGAGGCATAGAGGAGGGTCGTGTCCCTGACTGACTAGGTAAAGGCTCGAGTCCATCGAGCAATACATCCTCAAAAGCATCCTCATTTGCGATAGGAGCCATCAATGATCGCTCACGGATGATTTCATCCTTCACTTCCGTAGGCACCTATTCACATGCACCAATATTCCCAGTAGTGCCTATCCCTGTCAAGTGACAAATAACACGAGTGATTGTACTCGTGCTTGTCTTCGAACATTACTTGCATTGCCACTGACAAGTTCCTGTATTGGATTGTCCTGGGGTCCTCACTATACAGAGGACATTGGTATGAGAATATGTGTTTACTGTGCAAGGCATAGTGTAAGCTGATTGTTGCGGAGAAATAATATTGTTGTCAGAGAGCCAAAATATAGAGTCTAGACTATGTACATACTACTGTGTGAAGGGAGAGAGAAAGAAAGAAAGAAAGAAAGATTTTATTAACGTCTTCCAAAAGACCGAACTCGGCCTATGAGACAAATCGGAGTACCTGTATGGGGTATCCTCTGTCATCCCAACAAAATGAAAAAGTACTGAATAAAAAAGCTGAATCTGGGTGTGCAGGGGATGGAGCTCTATTACTAGGAGAATGCAAAGCTATATGCATGGAGTATACAATCATGATATGCAACCTAGCTAGCTCCATCCTGTACCATACTGGGGGTATAAA
This sequence comes from Cibotium barometz, assembly GCF_041138505.1. Classification (NCBI taxonomy): domain Eukaryota; kingdom Viridiplantae; phylum Streptophyta; class Polypodiopsida; order Cyatheales; family Cibotiaceae; genus Cibotium; species Cibotium barometz. Next base: position 166,158 of record NC_141108.1, on the reverse strand, counting down.
ATGGTATACATCAGTGAAGGGGGTGTCCACAGCTCCCTGAAGAACATGCCTGGGTGTGCTCTGAAGCGAGCCAGTCGCTCCGCACCCTCTCTGTGAAACTGAGCTCTGATCTCTGTCATCTCTCTCTGGTATAGGCGTGGTGTTCGAAAGCCAGGTGTCCTCTATCTCCTGCGGGCTCTAAGTGTCTCTGCTCTCTGGAGAGTAATTCCTTGCCATGTAGGGGCTGGGAGGGGTATGGATCTCTGAAAAAATGTAGTAATCTGTGTCTGTCGCCCCCCCTCTGGAGCTGTCTGAGCCTGTAATAATGTCTCTCTGTGGCGCTGTATGTCTAGAATGTATCTCCCCAGTATGCGCTGGTCTGCTGTCTCAAAGATCTGGCGTAGGGAATGTGGCTCTCTGAATAAAATGGGATATCTCTCTCTGATGGCTGTATATGCTCTGCATCTGCATACATAATGCTCCTCACTCTCCACCTCCTCTCTGCACAATCTGCATACCCTCTCCTCTCGGGGGATCCGTGCTGCTCTGCCAGTCTCAATCTCCAATCGGTGTGATGAAACTCTGAGCTGACCAATAGCCACTCGGGAGCCGTGTGGTAAAAAGCCCTCCATGTATCTAGGCCTCTCTATAAATCCATCATCAGTGATACTCATGAAGTGATCTCTGTAGTATAGCATCTTCGGTGGAAGAGGCTGTGTAGGCGATATTCATGTCTCTCGTGTATAGAGCTGCCATAGATCCTGTCTCAATACTCTGTTCCTCTCACTATGAGAGAGACGGATATGTGGTGCATCCCTGTCATACTGGAATGGTGGTAGATGATCCATGTCTAGGCCATGCTGTGAGAACCAATGTGTGACCTGTGCATACCATGATCCTCTGTCTCCTGCCTCAGCCAACTGTCTAGATGCCTGAAAAGCTCTGTATGATAATCTGTCCTGTGGCATCTCTCTGAATCTGTCTAGCAGGCATATAGTCTGAAATATGGCCTCTACCATCATAGGAGGCGCAACAAACTCTGCTCGGATAATGTCATGAGGTACTGACGGTTTGCTGCGTATCATGCGTGCCATCATGAGGGCTTGTGGTCTCTCTATCTGTGTCCACCAATGAGTAGCAAGGCCTGGCGCCCATACTGCTGCTCCATACATCAATGCCGGTGTGACTAATGTGTCAAATAGCCACCCCTTCGTTCGGGGCTCCTGAAAATGCGCCTGGTTGCACTGTCTCTCTAGCATAGCCAATGCTGCATATCCCCGTGTCAATCTAGCTCTGGCTGCTGAACCCATGGTAAAGCGTGTGGCTGCTGCAGAGAAGGTAACTCCTAGGTACACGTATGATGTCACCACCTCCACCTGGCATCCTGCGAGAGTGAATGTCAGCTGACTCCTGCCCTGTCTCGATGTATGAAAGACCATAACCTTGGTTTTCCCAAGGTTCACAGTAAGACCCCTCTGTGTGCAGAAATCATGGAGTGCATGTAGATGCTGCTGTAGACCACCTGGGGACTCAGACACCAATACAATATCATCAGCATAGAGCATAATATGTACTGAGGTACCTGCTAAATCAACTCCATCTCCGCCTCCCCGTGTAATGAAGTCAGCCACCTCATCAATGTATAACCCAAATAGCGTGGGGGAAAGTGGGCATCCTTGCTTCACACCAATGGTGCTAGCAATAGTCTCGGACATACCTCCTGGACATCTGACTCGCCCAAAAACCTGCTCATATAATGCATAGATGCCCCATGTCATATCTGCTGGTATGCCAAGAGACTGCAGGCGCTGAAAGAGCCTCTCTCGTGGTACTGTGTCAAATGCCTTGCGGAAATCCACAAAGCAGCAATAGAGCTTTCTCTTCCTCACTCTGGCCTGATCAATCATACATCTCAAAGTGAATACATGGTCAGTGGTAGAGAAAGCTCTCCTGAAGCCTGCCTGCCCTGATGAGCGTAAACCTGCTCGCTCAGCATATAAGCTAAGCTCCTGCTCCAGCACTGCACCATAGAGTTTGGCTAGCACGTGGCCAACCATAACCGTCCTGTAGTTGCTCGGATCGAGCATATCCCCTGTTTTGTGAATCGGCACAATGGTGTGCATCGTCCACTCCGCAGGCAAACCCTCTGCTAGTGCCCTGTTAAACAGGTGTGCAAGAAAAGGAGCTAAAGAATCTACTGCATATATGAGATGCTCACCCTGCAGGCCCATATGGTCGGCGGCCCGTCCATGCTGTAGGCGGCGGATAGCTTCCTATACCATCGAGTGGGTAAAGAAGCTAGCTGTGGTAGGTCGAGGCTCCTGTGGCTGAGGTATAGGTGGCTGCTGTGGGGCATGGTATAGACCCTCTGCATATGTGTGCCATGTCTATGGGTCTGCAATAGGTGTCGGGGTCCGGGGCTCTCTGAAGTGCCGCCATGAGACAGGGCTATCTCTACTCATGAAGAAATGAAAGATCTCTAGCTCCTGTATCTCTGCAAAGGCCCGCCTTTTGCGGCGAGTAAGTCTCCTCATCTCTCTCCTCGACTCCTGCTCTGTGATGGCTCCCAAGGCTCTCTGTATGCGGAGTCGTGAGTATAGGGCTCTGCACTCGTCATCATACCATCTGTTCTGGGGCATAGTCCCAGGTCTCGCAGGCTCTCCTGAGTGTACACGATGTGGGAAGCTCTGTAATGCAGCCGTGTGTAGGAGTGATGCGAGCTGGGCTGTAATGGTATCCATAGATGCCAGGGGATCCATGAGTAGGAGCCCATCCTCTACTCTGCCAGTGTATATGTCTGCCATGTCATGTGTGAAGTAGATGGTAGTGTGTGGCGTCGGTATATGGGGGGCTGGTGATACTGGTGATCCGGCTAGTGAAAATGCCAAGTATGTATGATCTGCCCCAATAGGATGAGGTGGAATGGAGAATGAGGTGACAAGCTGTGATGCCTCCAAAGACCCCATAATGTAGTCTACCACCGTGCCTCCGGTCCGTGTATGACCCCCATGTGGGAAGCATGTCAGCCCTCCTGATCCCGGCCACTGTAACATCCCGTTATAAATAACGAGACGATGCCTGGCTCCCAACTCTAGTAAGTGGTCCCCATAATGCATGGAGAATGAGGTGACAAGCTGTGATGCCTCCAAAGACCCCATAATGTAGTCTACCACCGTGCCTCCGGTCCGTGTATGACCCCCATGTGGGAAGCATGTCAGCCCTCCTGATCCCGGCCACTGTAACATCCCGTTATAAATAAGGAGACGATGCCTGGCTCCCAACTCTAGTAAGTGGTCCCCATAATGCATGGAGAATGAGGTGACAAGCTGTGATGCCTCCAAAGACCCCATAATGTAGTCTACCACCGTGCCTCCGGTCCGTGTATGACCCCCATGTGGGAAGCATGTCAGCCCTCCTGATCCCGGCCACTGTAACATCCCGTTATAAATAACGAGACGATGCCTGTGGGAGCATCCGGAAGCAGCAACTAGGGAGAGTGGGAAGCTAATGCTACTAGTCAAAATGGGGTACATGAGTACATGGATACATGAATACATGAATATGGGGGAGTACAAAAGTGACAGTGAGTACAACAGTATATGGCTGGAGTGGTAATCATCCTAGGAGCTCTAGCATGGGTCTCTGCCGGATGGCTTGGATATTTGCCATAGTGAGGTGCCTGGTCGGACGAGCCCGATGCCTCGCAATGATGCTCTGAATCCTCCGGTGTAGGCACCGTCTCCGATGTGAGGATCCGCGAACCCTCGGGCGTCTGGATTTGCCCAACTGGATAGCTCTCTCAACTAGAGTCCCACGGGGTGCCTGTTGCTGGGCTGTCGGCTGTCCTCCTGGGTAGTCCCTCTAAAGAAGTCAGTAATTTGTCTCTGTGTGGACTCCCTGCCAGTCGGGCGTCTGCTCTTGATAATGGACTCTCGGAGCCTGCGGATCTCCAGGAGATAAAAACCCAAGCATCTCTGATCACAATAGTCCATGACTCTAGCCAGTGGTCCAAATCCCTCTCTGAAAAGGCAATGGTAGCGCCCTCGAATCTCATAATATGCTGTGCAGCGACAGATGTAGTGCTCCTCCGTCTCTGGCTCTATCCAACAAATCTGACAAATCCTGTCCCCTGGAGGTATGCCTCTAAATTTGCCTGTCTCTATCTCCAACTGATGTGAAGAGGTGCGGATCTGCCCAATGGCGCACATCAATCCATGAGACAGATGGGTATCCATGTAGCTCGGTCTAAGTATAAAGCTATCCTCAGTGGTGCAAAGAAGATGGTCTCTATAGGAAGCCTTTTCCCCCCAACTCCTGTGAGGGCTCTAGCCATGTCCTCCTAGTGTCCAACTGAATGAGGTCCTGTTTGATGACTCTACTAATCTCAGAATGTGTCAAGGTGAGAGAGGGTGCCTCCAGAGAGTACTGGAAGGGTGGAAGTCTGTCTAAAGTGAACCCATGGAGCTCAAACCAGGATGCTATCTGCGCATACCAACATGAAGTGTCTCCCTCCATGGCTAGCTGATGAGAGGACTCTAAAGTAAGTCGTGCATACCGGTGTCGGGAAGGTCCCAGGTGCTATGAATGAAGGACACTGATCCGGCAAGAGCCTCGACTACGATCGGTGGTGCTCGAATCATCTTGGAGATCATGGACACAAGTGGTCTCTCCATCGATCTCCTTCCATCGTATGTGCGTCCTGATCGACTGTGACGATCTAGGCTAGGCTCCCAGATGTGTACTCCATATAGCATCGCCGATGTGACCAGCGTGTCCAAAAGCCACATCTTAGTGCATGGCTCCTGAAAGTGTACCTGTGAGCACATCCTCTTTAGACCTCCTAGTGCTGCATATCCTCTAGTCAGTCTGGCCTCTGCTGCCCTCCTTTATGGAAAATGTGGGCCGAGTGAACACCACTCCAAGATATGTGTATGAGTCAACATACTCCACTGTCTCCTGTCCATATGTGAAAATTGGCGTTGATCTCCAGACCCACTGAGCTGTAGTATTAAACACCATAACCTTGGTCTTACCAAGGTTAACTGAGAGTCCACTGTCCTGTAAAATTGCAAAATGAGAATTGAAATAGAAAATGAACTCTCCAAAAAAGCTAGCCTCTTATAGCTTACCTTTGAAGAATAAGGAAAAGATAGCCAAATCGCGTCTTTGAAGGCTTCACGAGATCATACTTGTATATAGCTTTAAAGAGAGCTAGTGCTTGAGTTTTCTTTGTAATGAATGTAATGATTTGTGTGGTCTTATAAGTGTAGACTGCACCCACTCTAGCTTTGCAATGTCCTACATCATCAAATCCAAAGAATGGGATGCACATGGAGTCCAGACAATGGTATAATAATCCCTGTTAACAAATTCATTCATCTTGGCAGAATCGGAGCCATTGTCTATGATAACTTGGACCACATTTTGAGGCTCAATCTCTTCAATGGCCCGCCTAATGTGGCCATATATCTACTCCTGAGTAATACTCAAGCCAAGAGCAGATACATCAACGACGTGCAACAGTGTGGCGCTACCACAAGGTGATACTAGCATATTTATCATGTGACGACGCCATTGATCATAGAAAAACCACGCATTAGAGAAAGAGGAGAGATCATAAATATACGAAGTTTAAACCTTTCTTAAAGATTTTACAAAGCATTGACATGAAGTATAGTTGTGGGGACTTGTAGTTTGTGACTCATAGTGTCACTCCATCTATCTAACACTATGCTGGAACCATAACGTTGCCAACAAACTGTCAATTTGATGAGCTCATCCTCAAATCTACCTCACTTGAGCTATTTCTCGTACCGGTATGAACCAATTCGTACCATATGGTTCGTACGGTGCGGTATAGGTAGGCTAGACAGTCAGATCCTCAAGTTATGTACGAGGGAGAAGACTCGGACATGACCATTTTGATCTACAGTGGAGTCCCTAAACCTATCACCCTAGATACACTGCCCATATCTGTGCAAGGACGGTTCCTTAGTCATAAATGTTACATTGGGAGACCTTTGGCATCGCATTACCCATGCATGCTCTTTTTTGGAGACAATTGGGAGAGACACATCTCCATGTTGTTGTTTCTCAAGCAATGTGGACTCCTCCTCTCCCAACTTTTCCTCACATTCAAGCTTGAAGCTCCACAGTTTGTAAGTGTTTAAAAAAATTATTGTACGGTATCCCAAAATTTCACATCATATTAAAAATTCCCGTACGGTATTGTATTTTCGTACTGTGACAACTATGTCTCAGAGACTTGGCGTTCATTAGATGTATGCCTATAGCTCCCACCGCGACGGCCGCCGCCAGAAGTGCATTATAAAACTTTTGGTATGTTGGGCAACGAGCTATGTGAAAGGCAAGGTTGCATTGATAAAAGAAATGATGCTTAGCAATTTGGGTCTCTTGCTTCAACTTTGGAGCATAGCTAGTATCGAGCGTCATTTGGCGTCTTGGAGACTTTCTTCCCCTTTTCCTTGTGGCTGTCCTAGAGTGCACCTAGGAGAGCATTGGCATCCATTCATACTCACTAGCACCCTAACAAAGCCTGATGAACTTGGAGAGGGCATGGCAATGGGCGGCACATCACTTGTGTTGACATTAGGCAAGGACTCACCAATGCTAGATGAATCGAGAGTGACGGAAACTTGAGAAGAAGATGCGTAATTGGGGGGATCAGAAAAAGAGCTGAGTGTGCATTGATCTGTGTGTCGGCGTCCCAACTGTCTTCTGTTCAACCAGCAACACCCTTAGAGTCTGCTTCCATGGTTCCCAGACATCATGTTGAGGAACGACCTCCCATCCAAGATTTCACTCATTCGTCATGAGGATCGTTGGATTGAGTTGGTCCTTGGGATAGATCACCTAGTAAGTTTCCCTATCGCCTATCTAAGGCATTAGAGGGTGAATTGGAGTAACAGTTATCTCAGTTACTCTGGGTTAGATTTATTTGTCCTTCATGCTCACCGTTTGTTGTACCCATCTTATTCATGTAGAAGAAAGACAAGACCACACATTTATGTGTGGACTACATGGCATTGAATAAGCTTTTTATAAAAAATAAAGTTCCCAATGCCCAAGATCGAGTACATTTTGGAGTGTCTCAATGGTGCTAAGTATTTTTCCAAAATAAATCTCAAGAGTCGCTACCATCAGGTTGGGATTTTCCTGGCTGACATTCCAAAGACGGCTTTCCGGACCGAACGTGGCCATTATAAGTTTGTGGTGATGCCGTTCAGTCTCACCAATGCATCAACAAAGTTTAATGAAATGATGTCTTGGGCATTCATAGAGCTAATCGGAAAGTGTGTATTCATCTTCCTGGATGATATACTTGTCTTTTTGGCGTGAGCAGCATGAGCGGGATGTAGAGAAGGTCATAGAACTTTTTGCCGGACAATGAGCTCTACATCAATGAGAAGAAGAGCACATTTGGCCTATTAGAGGTCCATTATTTGGGAATCGAGATGGGTGATTAGTGCTTTGGATATTTGCCTTCACTCTAAAAAGGTGTTGGCTATACTGGATTGTGATGTTCCCAAGACCGTTCAAGAGATTAGTCCATATGTGGGTCTTTGCTAGGCCTACAATATCCATATGGACAAGTTTTTTGACCTTGCAGCACCTCTCACAGATTTGCTCAAGGGCTTGATTGTAGGTTTGCTTCTTGCAATGAATTCTTCTTCTTTTCCTACCTTTTGTGAGAGAGAACCACTGTGAAGACGGATCTCATCTTGCCTCCATCTAGACATTGAGAGCTCTCAAGCTTCAAACCTCCAAGCCCTCTAGCCTCTCTCTCTCTCTCTCTCTCTCTCTCTCTCCTCTGTTTGCCGCCCTCTCCTCTGTTCGCTGCTGCGTTCGCCGCCCTCTCCTCTGTTCGCCGCCCGCTGCTCTCTGTTCGCCGCCCTCTCCTCTGTTCGCTACTGTCACCGCCGCCTTCTCCTTGGGCCGCCCCTTCTCACCGCCGCCTTTCGCCGCTTGCTTCACTTCGCGCCTCTATGCATAGCCGCCCTCTCTGTTCACCACTGGCGGCCAGTACTGCTGGCAATATGCTGGCCCGCCTCCCTCTCCGCTAGGGTCTACGCCCCCTTTCCCCACCCACCCTTGCTCAGGTCCCCAAGGCAGAAACATAACTCTCTCTCTCTCCTCAATCTCGAGGAATGGCCCCGAGTCTCCAAGAGAAACTCGAGGCCCTCGAGACGGCAATGAAGGCACTAATCAAGGAGAATAAGAAGAAATCCGATTCCAACCTCAATGAGGTGGAGAACAAACTACACCGGCACATCACGGCCCTCGAAGCATGGGTCACGGGCCTTGAACAAGAGAACACAGCACTCAAGGAGGAGGTGAGTGCATTGAAAGTGGAACTGGTAGTCGTCAAGAACACCGAGAGGGAAGAAGGGGAGATCAATGAGAACACTCTCACGGCCATCAAAGAAGAGATCTCCAAGGAGATCACAAAGGACATGGAGGGAAAACTCGAAGCCAAGCAGTCAGGATGGGTTGAGGTGGTGAAGAAGAACATCTGCAAAGAAGTGAGGGAGGAGAAAGGGAAGAACATCAAATCATTCACACCACCATTGAGGAGGAGAAGATGAGGCATGCCCGCCGCCTCAACATTCGAGTCACAGGTATAGCGGAGACACCCAACTCCACTCCCGAGAAAGATGGACAGCTTCTATGCATGAAGCTAGGCTACAGGGAAGAGGACCCTCTCCCCTTCACCAAAGCGTGGAGAGCCGGGAAAGACTCAACACGCAAGCGAGCCCTCATCCTCCAGTTTGCAGGAGAGACAGAGAGGGTCACCTTCATGAGGAAGAGGGTCATACTTCGAGGCTCAGAGGGAGCTCCTATTTTCTTGGATGATGATCTCACGAGGATGCAGCTAGAGCATAGGAGAGCTTGCATGCCACGAATCTTACACACGAGGAGAGAAGGCAAGAAGGCCTTCTATCGAGACGGTCGGGTCATCATTGATGGCCGGCCCATGGATTAGCGGTTTGGGGCCTATGGGACACAGACCAGGCCACTGACAGAGAGATACACATGGCAGTATGGAATTGTAATGGTTCACTATGGGTGTAGCCTAGACGACTGGAGCATGTTATGGTGGGGAGAGACATCATACTTCTGATAGAGACACATCAGAGCCTAGAGAGAGGGCTACCTCGAGTAGAGGGATTCCAGTGGGAGTGAGCATACAGGAGGACCACACGCCAGGGTACCTCGAGAGGGTTGGGGGGAGTAGCAGTTCTATTCAGACGGGAGCTACAGGGGAGACTGAGAGTGGTAGCACATGATCCAGAGGCCAGATACATTTGGATCAGCTTACAGCTCTCACAGGACAGGGTTATATACATAGCCCTATGTTACTTTCCTCCATCAAGATCCTCCTATGTCATTACAGAGGACATGCCACAGGAGGAGGAGACAGGAGCCTCGCCATACACTTGTTTGTCAGAGGAGATTATGCATTATTCTACACTAGTGGAAGTATTTCTTATGGGCGACTTCAATGCCCACACACAGAGCAGACAGTGTGAGCTGTATGACTATGATGACATAGAGATCCTCCACCCAGTGGATCCGGAGGAGATGGGGGCTAGTCGGGCATCAGAGGACACTGGACCAGACAGAGGACATTATGGGGACCACTTACTAGAGTTGGGAGCCAGGCATCGTCTCGTTAGTTATAACGGGATGCTACGTTATAACGGGATCAAGAGGGCTGACATGCTTCCCACATGGGGGTCATACATGGACCGGAGGCACGGTGGTGGACTACATTATGGGATCTTTGGAGGCATCAGAGCTTGTCACCTCATTCTCCATCCCACCTCGTCTTATTGGGGCAGATCATACATACTTGGCATTTTCACTAGCCGGATCACCAGTATCACCAGCCCCCCACATACCGACGCCATGTAGATGGTAGTGTGTGATGGAAAGTGGATGTGTGAAGCGTGGCTGCAAGCTGTGTGGTAAGCTCATCAAGTGGTATGTGTGGGTTGAGGTCGGAGAGGGTGCATAAAATGTGGTCAGAGTAGACAGAAGAGGTATCCCTGGTGAAGTGGTATCTTGGGTAGAGGTGGTGTGGTATGGCTAGTGGCTGGATGGTGTATTGGCAGAAAGCCAAGTATGCATGATCAGCCCCAACATCAATGGGGCGAGGCGAAATGGTAAAATTTGAGATGAAGGGTACCAAGGAGGAGAGAGCCCACTATACTAGCTCCATGTCCGAAGGGGTAGCAAGTGAAAGCGCTGGAGCTAGGCCACTGGGCGAGGCCATTATAAATGGCTTATCCATGAGCTCCTCCAAGGGCTAGGAGGTACTCCCCATAGTATGTACGGGCTTTCATGTCCTGTGATCATAGCAACAAAGAAACGCGTTTCTTTCGAAAAGAAACATATGGGACGTTTCTTACAATAAGAAACATTTCTTTCATAAAAAACGCGAGGTAAGGTTTTTTTTTTAAAATTGACTTCAGCCTTAGCAAGGTTTTGATGTTTTCAATCCCTTGCTCGCTCTCTCTCTCTCTCTCTCTCTCTCTCTCTCTGTGCCGCGTTCTCTGAGCTCTCTCTCCACTATTGGGGTGAAATAGGGCTGCCCCCTTTCTCCCACCTTATTTGGGATGTATGTGGATGAGGTTTCGGACTATGTAGAGCGGGAGGGTGACAGAGGAGCAGAGCTAGCAGGGACATGGATTCCGCTGTTATTGTATGCTGATGATATTGTGTTGATCTCAGATTCTCCAGAGGGGATGCAACGTCATTTGGATGCATTGCACACGTTTGCACAGGACAGTGGATTGTCTGTTAACCTTGGTAAAACCAAGGTGATGGTGTTTAACACCACAGCACAGTGGGTTAGGAGGTCAGCACCCACCTTTACATATGGTCAGGAGACAGTGGAGTATACAGATGCATATACTTACCTTGGTGTGGTTTTTAGTGGCCCACTATTTTCCTTGAGGAGAGCAGCGGAGACCAGATTGACCAGAGCTTATGCAGCATTGGGGAGACTAGAGAGGATGTGCTCGCAGGTTCAGTTTCAAGAACCTCGAACAAAGCTCTGGCTCTTTGACACTTTGGTCACTTCAGCCATGCTGTATGGAGTGGAGATATGGGGACCCTCAGTGGATCACCACAGCCGAGCTGGTAGCACTGATGGATGGAGATGTATGCGGAGGCCCTTGGTTTCTATGATTTCTCGGATGATTAGGGCCAAGGCTTCCGTACCACATGATATTATCCGTGCAGAGATGGCTGCCCCCCCATTGGTAGTAGAGGCACTCACTCGATCAGTCTCCTTTATACATAGCACTTCCTAGAGACAGATATGCTCGCTTAGCCCTGGAGTCTTCATGATAGTTGGCATCACAGGGAGACGGATCATGTTGGTATGCACAGATGACAGCTTGGTTCCAACTGCATGGCTTTAGTATGGACAGGCTACCTCCATTTCAGTACTCCCTGGATGCACCCTCCCTCTCTCTCACACGGGCAGAGATTACCAAACTTACTAGGCAGGACTTGACTCAGCTGGACACTAGGAGGACATGGATACAGCCGACACACGAGCTTGGTACGAAGATGGCTTTCTATAGAGATCATCTTCTCCAGCTCATGGAGGATGGGTTTGTGATTAGACCCAGCTACATGGATACTCATCTTTCTCATGGGGTACGGTGTGCTATTGGTCAGATGCGCTTATCCTCACACCAGCTAGAGATTGAGACTGGCAAATTCAGAGGAGTACCAGCTGAGGTTAGGATTTGTCAGTTGTGCCAGATGGAGCCAGAGATAGAGTTACATTACATATGTCATTGTCCAGTATATTATGAGATATGAGGCCGTTTTCACTGCCTGTTCAGAGAGGGTTTCTGACCACTTTCCAGAGTCATGAGATACTAGGATCAGAGATGCCTCGGATTATACTTGTTGCAGCTGCGTAGACATAGAGAGGGTCTCTTGAGAGGGAGGGGATCAGAGAGGGAGAGACACCTACAGAGGCAGATTACAGACTTCTTTCGACCAGAGATTGAGCAGTCAGGTCAGTAGGCATTGCAGCTAGCCCCAGAGTATAGCCGCACCAGAGGTACACTGATTGATCGGGCTATAGAGCTGGGGCGGTCCAGGCGCCCCAAGATGAGAGGCCCATCTCGACACCGGCAGAGACTACAACAGAGGATCAGGACCATACTAGCACGGCATGGGGGACGTCCAGTCAGAGTACTCACCATGGAGGACATTGAGGATATCTGCCATCGACCGATGAGAGACATCTTTGGATAGTGATGTATATGATGCTTACCTTTGTTGCTGGAGTTTTCCTTCCCAGATGTTATCCATTAGGAGCTCCTAGTACCTTACTTTTCCTCATAGTTGTTGTTTCAGTTTTAGTTAGTTGTTTAGTTGTTTTAGCTTTTCTTACACAGACATTGTATCAGATCCACCAACTGTTGTAACCTTTTTGGTCTCATAGGTCATTTTGGTCTTTTGAAGACGTTAATATATCATTTTAAGATGCAGCCACTGCTTGGCGATGACTCAGAGAGCCACGCCCCCCCACCCCGATTACTGATCCTCAACGCTGGCAGAGTTATGCAGAAGGGCTTTATGATGTTCCGCACCAGCCACTCATCCCTCGCCTCACCGAGACTCCACCGACCTCATCGGTTTTCTTTACTACCGATATGGTATCTCGAGCTATACATAGATTCCAACATGGGAGAGCTGAGGATCACACCGGCTTATAGGGTGAGCATTTCATTTATGCAGCTGACACACTCTCTCCTTTTATTGCTTACCTCTTTAACAGGGCTCTGGTAGAAGGTTTCCCGGCTGAGTGGACGATGCAGACTATTGTATTGATCCCCAAAGCTGGGGACATGTTGGACCCCGGTAATTACAGGACTATCATGATTGGTCATACTTTGGCCAAACTCTATGGGGCTATCTTGGAGGCAAAATTGAGCACACACGCTGAGAGGAGGGGCTCCGTGCCCCTGGTCTGGCAGGTTTTTTGGCGAGCCTTCTCTACTATTGATCACATTTTCACCCTGAGATGCCTGATTGACCAAATTCGGGCACGGAGATAGAGACTCTATTGCTGTTTTGTGGACTTCCGCAAAGCCTTCGACACAGTCCCGAGAGAGCGCCTCTTCCATCGCTTATAGACACTGGGCATACCCCCCGACATGATGTGGGGGATTTACAGATTATATGAGCAAGTGTTTGGACGAGTTAGATGCCCAAGGGGACTATCAGGGCAAGTGTTTGGACGAGTTAGATGCCCAGGGGGACTATCAGATATGATTGCTAGCACCATTGGTGTGAAGCAGGGCTGCCCTCTCTCCCCGACACTCTTTGGCTTATACATCGACGAGGTAGCAGACTACATCATACACGGAGGAGGCTCTGGGATTGACATATCAGGTACGACTGTACACATTCTATTATATGCTGATGACATCATTCTTGTGTCGGATACTCGGACAGGGCTACAAAGGCATCTACAGGCCCTGGATACTTTTTGTGCGGAGCGAGGACTCACAGTGAACCTTGGGAAAACCAAGGTTATGGTCTTTCATACATCAGCAGCAGCAGTCAGATGCCAGACTATCCTTACACTAGCCCGGGGACAGGTAGAGGTGGTGGGCTCATATGTATACCTTGGGGTCACATTTACCAGCCCATCAGGGAGATTCTCTATGGCACAGGCAGCCAGAGACAGAGTGACATGAAGGTACGCAGCACTAGCAATTTTGGAACGCCAGTGTCACGAGGCACACTTCGAGGAGCCCCGTACTAAGGGGTGGCTATTTGATACACTAGTTACTCCAGCATTGATGTATGCAGCAGCAGTATGGGCACCAGGTTTGGCTACATCCTCATGGACACAGATAGAGCGCCCTCAGATTTTGATGCTCTCACGGATGATCCGCAGCAAACCTTCAGTACCACATGATATCCTTCGAGCGGAGTTTGCTGTACCACCTATGTTAGTAGAGGCCATGTTCCAGACTATATCTTTTATACACAGGATGCGGGAGCTCCCACTAAATCGGGTATCTCGGGCTGCTTTTGAGGCATCCAGACAGCTTGCTGAGGAGGGACATACCTGGTCATGGACCATGGTACTCCCAGGTGGTACAGTGGATATCATCACACAGGATTGCTATGACAGATTACCACCCGTACACTATGACCTAGCTGCACCACACAGACGCCTCTCTCAGACAGAGAGGAACAGAGTCATGAGACATGACATTTGGCAGGGCCACATACAGGAGACTTGGCTATCTCCTAGTCAGCCACTCCCGACGAAGATGCTCTACTATAGAGACCACTTCTTGAGCACCTCCACAGACGGCTTCATCTAGCGACCACGATACTTGGAGGTCCACTTATCACATGGAGCCAGAGTAGCCATTGGGCGACTAAGTGTCTCATCACACCAACTAGAGATCGAGATTGGGAGAGCAGCACGCATCCCTTGAGCAGAGCGCATTTGTAGATTATGCCAGACGGGGGTAGAGACAGAGGAGCATTTTGTTTGCCAGTGTGGTGCTTTGCAGGAGATCAGGGCATGCTATCCTGAGGTTTTTAGAGGGACCACATCACTTAGACAGATGTAGGAGAGATCGGACCAGAGACAGACCAGAGACAGCTAGGCAGACTACTACTAGCACTACAAAGACACAGGGAGATCTTACTTCAGACACCCGCACATCATAGCGGAGGAAGACAGTCCCAGTTGGTAGACTTCTTCCAGAGATTGGCACTAGTAGCCCAGCCACACACATTGGGAGTGACATCTCAGCGAGCGGAGGAGATTCGAGCTAGGCGACGACCCAGACTAGCCGGCTACCAGACACCACGGCTACACCACAGAGAGATCGCGGCCATCCGGTCTCGACACCAGCAGCAGGTCCAGGAGCAGCTGGCACATTTTCGCTCTGATCCAGGACGCATGTTCCAGACATTTACGGCATCCTCAGATCTGATCTATGACATATTGTACCCAGACTATGGGACTGGATGGAGTTAGGAGTAGATAACATATCATACTTGTATCACCCCTTTTAGCATATAGAGATGCATTAGTAGCCCTAGTACTCCATCCACACCCTCTCGTTTGTACACCACCATTGAGTCCCCTATGGTCGTGTTGTCATACTTGTACATTTTATTCTCACTCCACATTTTCCTCTTGATGACTGGAGGAACATCATTGTACTACTTGTTTGTGTCATAGGCCAATTTTGGCCTTTTGCAGACGTTAATATATCTTTCTTTCTCTTTCTCTATCTCTCTCTCTCTTTCTCTCTCTCTCATCGACCGCGGTACATGGATGTATACATGCCACACAGCTCTCGCGTTGCTATTGGACAGCTACGAGTCTCATGACATCAGCTAGAGATAGAGGCTGGGAGAGCGGCACGGGTTCCTAGAGCTGAGCGGATATGCAGATTGTGCCGTGAGGAGGTGGAGACTGAGGATCACTTTGTATGTAGATGTAGAGCCCACCAGGCAGTCAGAGATAGATATGCAGGATTGTTTGAGAAGCACTCTTCACTACATCAGTTGATGGAGGCCTCGGACCAGCGACGACAGCTTGGCAGACTACTACTAGAGCTTCATAGTTCTCGATAGAGACTCCTCCAAACACCTGCTCCCACTAGGGGTGGGAGACAGTCCCAGCTCACAGATTTCTTCCAAAGAGCTATGCCAGTGCCAGCTGATGTACCACGTGGGGTGACCGCACAGAGAGCAGAGGAATTGAGAGCCAGGAGGAGACCTGGACAGACTGGACATAGAGCACCCCGACTCCGTCACCGAGAAATAGCAGCTATCTGAATGAGACACCAGATGGAGATAGAGGAGAGGCTAGCTCGCTTTCATTCAGACTCAGGGTACATGTTCATGCCATTCACAGCCTCAGCATCGGCGATGTATGATATCTTATATCCCTCTTATGGCACTGGATGGAGTTAGACATAGATTTGCATAGCATGCTTGTACTACCCCTTCAGCATATAGAGATGCATCTTGCCTTAGCACTCCATCCACATCCCCACCCCCTTTATATTGTTTGTATATGGGCTCCACCGATCCATGATGATTCACAGTTGTATCCAGACACATGCACACTTTTTCTTTTGTTTCTTTTCTTCCGATGATCGGAAGAACACAGTTGTATTATTTTTTTTGTCTCATAGGCCGACTTTGGCCTCTCGTAGACGTTAATATCTCTCTCTCTCTCTCTCTCTCTCTCTCTCTCTCTCTCTCGTGCGCGCACACACACTTCCTCTTCTTCTTCCTTGCCTCTTCTTCTTTCTTCCTCTTCTTCTTCTGCTTCTTTCTCTTCTTCTTCTTCTTCCCTCTTCTTCTTCTTCTTCTTCTTCTCCTTTCTTTCTTCATCTTCTCCTCCTCCTCTTCTATTCTTCCTCTTCATCCCCATATCATTCTCAACTGAAAATTGAAATCTCCAGTTTCTCCCAATTTGCAAACCCTAATTTCCCCCAATTATGGAATTAGCCCCAATTTTGAGCCGTTTCTCAAAATTGCCCCAATTTTGAGAAACTCCATCCGCTAAGTGACAGTGACAAGTTTTAGCTTCTTACTACTTTAGCTATAATGTTTAGGTTTGAAACTAAAATTCTATATTAAATATTAAATACCTTTTAAAAAAACGACGTTTCTTATTTTGGCTTGAATTTTGGAAATGTTTCGTACACGTTTCATACGTTTCTGGCTGCTATGCCTGTGATGTCCGCCCGAGATTTGTGCCCATAGTGTCAATCTCTCCTGGTGCATGGGATCCTCTGTCTCAAAGAAAGATACTTGTGTAACGGCGGTGCGGGCGTTGATGTCTCCAATAAGGAGGATATCCCCTAGATTGGAGAACTTCAAAATGTTCTCATAGAGTGGCAGGTATGGAGAGTCCCCATGGGTGGCATATTTGGATGTGGATGGTGCAAAGTAGCAGCCTGCAAGGGAGATATCACTGGCCATCTTCGTCCGGATCCTCACCCACATGAAGTGTGCATCCTCGTCCCGTTTGACGACCTGTATCACATGTTGTAGTCCCTCTCTGTATAATATGGCCACTCCGCTTGAACCTCTAGTGGCGCCTACTGTGCGTGGCTGTGGGTGGTGGACAGACTCCCATCTATATCCCCGCACCTCAGGTAAATGTCTCGCCTGGCACTGGTGTGTCTTTGTATAAAGGACCATGTCACGCCCTCTAAATGTTGCTTCGAACAGACTTGCCTCTATTCGTAGAGCGCCATTGCAGTTCCAGACCGCAATCTCTAGTGTGGTCCCATAGGTCGCGCACCGTCATGGAGAGCGTCGCTTGGTGATAATCACCCTCCCTTCTCTGTACAGTGCCCACTTTCCTGCCCTACGCGCTTCCAGTATGCGAGGTAGGCATGCACTCCCCTGGGTGTGCAATGAGTACAATGAGAGAAGGAAGAGAGAGTACAAGATAAGACACAATAGATTGGGCACAAAGTACACTACTTGCTTGATTGATTGATTTGTGAGTATGTTGGTGCCCGTTTTATGGGCTGAAAGTACAATATCTTCTTTGACCTTATTGAATGAGGTGTGACATCACTACTTGCCTCAAGAGAAGATTCCTAGGCTAAAAGATTGTTTCCACACTTAACTTTGATTTTCCAACAGGAGACAGTTGCTACAACATACGTTTCTCGATTTTCTTTCTTAGAGAGATTTTATTTCCAAGAGTGAAAACATATGAGGAGGGGAAGTATATTATGTACTTGGAGCTGATCCCCGGATTAGCAGGCCTAATCCAACAGGGTTAGGGGGCCCTGGGATTAGGAGATAGTAGGCAGATACAACGGGCTAAGGTTCATAATTAATAAAAATAGGCTACTGGCTATCTATAGTAGGTTAGCTATTTATAGCGTTCATTATCACTATATAAGTGATGCCTTCGATTATTATTGGCAGTGAGTTGTGTGTTGCACTTCTCATGGGTCTATGCCTAGACCAGAGTTTCTACTCTTGCCATGGACATGGCAGATCATAGATAGTCTTGCCATGGGCCCCTATGGGCAAGCATTGGTGGTATGGGACGCCAATGCCGACTGGCATGTGTTTGTGGAGTGGAACCTTAGTCCCTGGCTTGGGGGTGGATTAAAGTACTGATCCTACGGTTGGGTGGTGAACTTGCCTGCACCCCTTATATTTGGTTTCTCTAATCTTGTGTTGGATTGTGTTTAGGAGATCTTGGTTAGATAGGCGTGGGAGGCCTCTTACATGTGCCACTTCTTTCATCTACAAGCGGTGGTCTACTGCCAAGCCACCTTGCGGTTCCATGTCCCATAACTGTTGGTATGATGATGAATGCCGAGCCACACACTCCTGTCTTAAGCATTAGGTGGGGCTCTCTATCGAGTACATCTCACATGCCAATGATACCTGGTGCCCCGACTAGCCTACATGTTTAATATAGCCCTTTGTAAAGGATTTCCGCCGTCTTGGTCTACTACCACCACATAGTTGCAAAGAAACGTGTTTCATTCATTTTTTATGAAACGAAACATTTCAGAAATGTTTCTTTCGAATGAAACACGTTTCTTTCTCTCCTACTTGTTATCAGTATGAGTTGGGCATTTTTTTAAATCCATAGAGCTCTTTTTTCAAAAAAATGTCTACATATGCTTGTGAAAACCAACGAAGAAGCTACTGCGTAAGATACTCGGTCAGATCAAGGAAGAAACTTGCACTTGGATCATTGGGATCAACGCTTTTTTTCCCATCAAGGAGGCACTGCCCACCATCTCTCAAGTTGGTGTGGTGATTTGTGATTTTGCCTTCGATTTTGCAAAAAAAAAAAAGATTTTGAAATTTGGGGGCTTTCATGCTAGGGTGCCAATCTTACCCTTCCTTTGTCAAGATGACTCGCATTAGGGATGCCATGTAGGCCCATGTCACTCCTATATCAATATTGGGGGTTCAGGCACCCAAAAGTGGAATTGTAATTTTTGCTGGTTTGCTCAGCAAGTACTTTAATCCGTGTTAAGGCCCATCTCTCAAGTTTAATCGGGAAAGGCATCGGTGTATGCAAATTAGTGCTTGCAAACATCAAAGTCGAGCTACAAGAATGCAAAAGACATCAATTGGTAGGATGCGGTTGTGGGCCTCTGGTTGAGGATATTGATGCTAGTGAGGATATAGGTGATGCTTCAAAGAGAACTCAGAACACGGTTGGACTCAGAGGAGGATGCACAAAGCCAAGCAAGATTCGGGGGTGTTGATATTTCTATCCCCACATCAACACGAAGCCCTTTGCCAGTAGGACCTAGAGCCTCTCTAAAGAGAGCAAGCATTCAAGCAAGAATGCAAATGTAGGTAGTTAATGATGCAACTAGGGAACTCAACAAGAGAGTTTATATGGTCACACTTGCAGGGGGCTATCATGGAGATAGGCCCATGAAACACTGACAATGGTAGCAAGCGTGTCTCTATGGGAGGGATGCTTGATGAAGAAGGGTTTGTGGAATATTGCAAATGGGAGAGAAATGAGAAAGCACTTAGCCTAATTGTTTTAGGCTTAAGTGATAGTTATATACACCATATAGATGGGAAGGATACATCTAATGAAGCTTGGGAAGAGCTAGATGTTCTATTTAGAGCTCAAGTTAAAATCTAGATGTCAATTAAAAGCTAGATTTACTATTTGGAGCTCAAGTTAAAAGCTCTAAAATACGCCTTCTCTTAAGTTTTGTGAGTTGACAATGAATCCAGGGGATTCACTCCCAACTCACTTGAACTACATGAAGAGCATATTGACACAACTTGTAGATATGGTGGATTGATGACATCTTTGACACTGCGCATAGCTTGGTGAAGTTTGTCACCAAGAGGCCGAAGGTCTTGGCAATGTATCGTGCCAATAGTGACCTTGAGCTCCTGAAGCCCTCACAAACGAGGTTTGCATATATGTTCATTGTGGTTGAGAGGGTAGTGAGAGTCCATCGGGGACTCGTGTGCACGATGGTCCGTCGAGAGTGAATGAGTTGGGAGGATCATGGCAGTTGCTTTTGCACACAAAGTGATGCAAGAAGGTTGGTGGAAGGAGGTAGAGGCTTTGGTGAGCGCCCTTCAACCAATTTACTATGTTCTTCGCATCATTGACATGGAGGGCAACATTCTTGGACTCTTGTACAAGTTCATGGACTGGATTGGAGAGGCTCTTAACCTTTGCACTCTCTTGATAGATGAGAGGTACTCAACATGCCGAGTTCCAACTTCCACCTATATGGGAAAGTACTCTCCTACTATAATATACAACGGACGGTCCATAGTGTGAACCTGCTTATATGTACTGGTGCTATAAGTTATAACTACGCTATACTCTTGTCATCCATTGGCGGCATATCAGCTATAATCTCACTGACTGTGCCAGTGGCATAAGTGTGGAAGCTATCACCCAGGCAGGCCATTGATGTTGGTAGCACTAGTTGAGCTCGATATCTCAACAACCACTATTAGGGAGAGCTCCACTCCATCCACGTACCCAGTGTCCCAAGTCCACGGGACGCCAAACACGATCCTCATATGCTTCATATTCTCATGTACTCGATGAAGAGGCTCTCTTGTACTCCATGTACTTCCTCATGGTGATCATTGTATCAACCTCTACTTTAAGAGAGCTAAGTTATTTGTCCTTGATTTGTTTTTCTTTTCCATGATGAGACATACCATGGATAGCATTGTGTCTCTTTGGTCTCATAGACCCATTGGGTCTTTGGAAGGGGTTCAATATAACTCTCTCTCTCATGTTCCATGTTCTTGGTATTTCATGATGAGGTTTCCATGCACAATTTTGTATCACCCCAGTGAGATAGCTATGTTTTGTTGCTATTTTATTTTCCATTCCATGATGAGATATGCCATGGACATTATTGTATCACTGTGGTCTCATATGCCCGTTGGGTCTTTAGAAGACGCTTAATATATATATATATATATATATGTATATATATATTGTGTGTCACTTTGGTCTCATATGCCCATTGGGTCTTTAGAAGATGCTTAATATATATATATATATATATTTTGTGTGTGTGTGTGTGTATTGCACCATTGTGCTCACTAGAGGTGGAGACAGAGGAGCATTACATTTGGAGATGCCCTGTATATTATGAGATCAGAGGGAGATTTCATTGTCTTTTCAGAGATGGATTTGGGCCACTAGCTGGGGTCATGGATTACCCTGATCAAAGGTGTCTTGGACTATACCTCATGGAGCTTCGCCAACACAGAGACAGCTTGATGCATGCATAAGAGAGTCATAGGCATGATGCCCCCTAGACCTTTACCACCTAGACCTCTATCACGAGCTTCTTTGCCCCCTTGTCAAGATAGCAGTCTTAGACGACATAGGGAGACCATAGAGGGGGCCTCATCCACCATAGGTCAAGCATCGTCTTCCAGTAGTAGCCCAGCCGCCCACACTCAGGTTCCCAGCAGTATTTGTTGGGATTCAGAGTCGTATATGTGCGTGTCCATCTCCTGTGTCCACACTGTGTCCACCAATGTGTAAGTGTACACTGTATAGGTTTGATTACCTATCTAGGTGTGAACACCCCATATATTTGTGTGTGTGAACCTACTACTCTTATGAGTAGGTAAGATAAGTGTGTGTGTGTGACCTAAGCAGTCATGTCTCCGCATGTGACGTGTCACTGTTTAGTGTGTTTGTGTGAGTCAAAAGATAAGGCTGCTCTCCTACAAAAGCATGTACTTGGTGCAATTATCATTCAAGTCACATCATTGAGTCGTGCAGCACATTCTCTATCTTGAGCCCGCAGGAGACAGAGGACACCTGGCTTTCGGACACCACGCCTATACCAGAGAGAGATGACAGAGATCAGAGCTCAGTTTCACAGAGAGGGTGCGGAGCGACTGGCTCGCTTAAGAGCACACCCAGGCATGTTCTTCAGGGAGCTGTGGACACCCCCTTCACTGATGTATACCATTTTATACCCCCAGTATGGTACAGGATGGAGCTAGCTAGGTTGCATATCATGATTGTATACTCCATGCATATAGCTTTGCATTCTCCTAGTAATAGAGCTCCATCCCCTGCACACCCAGATTCAGCTTTTTTATTCAGTACTTTTTCATTTTGTTGGGATGACAGAGGATACCCCATACAGGTACTCCGATTTGTCTCATAGGCCGAGTTCGGTCTTTTGGAAGACGTTAATAAAATCTTTCTTTCTCTCTCTCTCTCTCTCTCTCTCTCTCTCTCTCTCTCTCTCCACCATAGCTGTCACTGTCAAACCCTAACCGTGGGCAGCCTGTACCATCATTTGGTGTCAGAGCACAGGTTCCCGCTTGCTGCCGCTCATGCATTTGCTGTTGCCGCCCACCTGTACTATATTGTGCAGCTGCCACTGCCTGCTGTTGTGACAAGCCACCGCCTGCGCCACTGTGCTGATAGTCAAGGGCGCCCTGTGCATCTGGCTGAGCTGCTGCCCGTGCCCCAGACTCCACACTCGTGTGTGCTCCACCCACCGGTGCTCTTCCGTGTCCAAACTGGTTGATTGCTGGCACTACAAAACTTCCAGCCACGCATCAGCTCATCACATGTCATGTCCTCCACCGGCTACTACAACCTCCACATAGTCATCTGCAGCCGCCTCGGAAACAGCTCCACTGTCGAAGCTTCTGCTGCTCACCCTCGACCGCCCTTACATGGAGCTGCTCGCCCTGGTCGCCATCAGCTTCTCGTCTGTGTGCGCCATGACAAAGCTAAACAATAAGGTTTTCCAAAATCTTATTTTTTAGGTGTGTCAAGTGCAAAGGAGCGCAGCCTTGTCAGTACTGTACTTGCAGATTCAGAAAATTAGGGGTTTTCAGATTGGGCCTTTTAACAAATTAAGGTGAAATCATCTAATTAACATTCATGCATTTCAATAAAATTGGGGCTTTCTGCAAAATCAGCAATCTGCATCAAAATTGAAGCTCTTGTATAGGCTCAATTTTGGGGCTTTCCTCAAAATCAGGTGAAATCAACAAATTAAATCCCTGCACACCTATAAATTTGGGGGCCTTAGCCAACCAAATTAGCCAAAATTGGCAAAATTGGATTCATCTAGGTGTATAAAACTGGCAAAATTGGACCCGCTGGCAACACATTGAAGACTCCATAACGCCATGGAAGGGGCGGTAGCTTGGAAGCGACGCCGGAAGTGTTCCCACTTCATTGACACACGCCTGGAAAGTGTTTAAACTTCCAAAAATAATTCGTGATTTTGTGTGTTGTGGTTTCCCACGTGTGTTCCCGCCTTTATTATTTTTTGTTTATTTGTGCGTCATGGGTTCTATACCTTGGATGTCCTGCAAAACGAGATGTAATAATCTTTTTGTATGTTTTTCTGCCTTAATGTTATAAAAGGCTAGTTGTTTCTGTAAGACCCTGCCTAGAGCAAGGGGGGGGGGGTTGTTCCTTGGGTAAACTAATGTATGTTGCTAGGGGTGGAGCTCCCATAAATCAGGCCTGGAAGGGCATTTCTAGGATGTTGGTGCCTTGGTCCTCTAGACCTTTGAGTTAGGTGGTCCTCGTATACAAGTATGGCTAAGATCTATGGGGCGGTGCTTGAGGATGTAATTGGCACAGTATCTGGGTAACAAGGCAGTTAGTGAGGCAGGTTTCATGAGAAATTTCTCCACATTGGACCATATATTCACTCTACGGGCTCACATACAGAAGTATGGTTCACGATGGAAGTGTGTGTATTGCTGGTTTGTGGATTTCCACAAAGATTTATATTTGGTCCCTTGATCTCGGTTCATTGGACACTTGTAGGAGCTCTAGCTACCACATTATGCGATTTGTCACTATATGAGGTAGCAATGGGATTGCATTTGTGTTTTTAATGTTTTGATAAGCATGCTAATGAGGGGATTGCTACTCCTTTTTTGTAAAGCCAAATCAATTCGGTTGTGCAGCCAAATCAACATGGTTTGCTTCAACAAATGATTTGCATGTGCAGATTTTCACTGCAAATGTTCATTCCAACTATGTGGACTGTACCCGTTGGCTTGGGGATTTCATTCTTTCAAAGGTATGAACATTGGTGTTGCAGGCTGTATGCTTTATAATCTTCGTTTTGCCTCAATGCCTTGAAGGGCTAGTCATTGATGGCTTGTCTTCTTGACTCTAGAGTGTGGACAATGAGATAGTTTTATGGGAGGCCTTGATGAAAGAACATGGTGGAAGCAATGATGTAAGTAGATCTCTGGTGCATTTGATTCAAAAGAAAACACAGGTTTGTGCTCCTAAATAATCTTGCATGGATTTATTGAAGACCTATAGCCAGACTTATCTTGTTGCAGTCATGCTGGTGTATGTGAATGTGCTTTTCACATGGAATGCCATCTTCATAATGCTGGCTGGCTTGGTACAGGGTGCTGTGGATGTTCTACAAAAATACCCTGTTCCTGACTGTGACATCTGGTTCATCAAGTTCTCATGTGATTTCCACTTCAACTCTTTAGCAATTGGTATGCCTTTGGTTGATCGAATCCCACATTTGCCTTTCATCCTTTGTAGTTTTATCATAGTTTTTGAGAGTTAAATATTATATATTTTGGGTATTGGGTTTCGAAATCTCACCCTCTTCTGGACAGCGTGTTGAGATAGGGTCCGCAGAGTGTTGATAATACTTCTGGCCTTGCTGAGTTCCTCTTAGGTTGATTTTCCAACTTTCGGCGCATATGCTTGAAACCTGACCTATCTTAGCTGAATCAATTCCAGAAGCTCCCCCGAGCGAGGGGTTAGGGTTCCACTCCCCACAGGCCAAGCCAGTCAGCCGTGGCGTCCCATACCACGAGAGCCTGTCGCAAGTTGCCTTCGGCAAAACCACTGATGAACCACCATGTCCATGGCAGGAGTTTGTTCCAGGCATAGATCATCAGCCAACTCTATGATTGAATGAATCACAATAACCCACAAGTCACTTATATAATGACTACTATCGCTTTAAATAACAATCTATAGTCACCTGTGACCTACCCGTGGCCTTGCCCTAATCCGAGAACTCGCCCACACCTCCTCCCTCACTTCCCTCTCGCCATCCTTCCTCTCTGCTGTTGCCCACCTCTTCGTTGCCTCCCCCCCTTCCTTCAATGCGCACCCTGTCTTTGCCTTTCCTTTCTCCTCGCGCCCCCACCTCACTGCCCCCCCTTGCGTGCATCCATTTGCCGCCTCCTCTCCCGGCTGGGAGTCCTTCCCCCTTTCCCGCTCTCGGCCTCCTATCTTCCTCCTCTAGTCACCCCCCTTGCTTGCCGTCCCCCCCTCTGTTTCCTTCCAGCAGGTTTTTTTTTGCATTCGGACTATGTTTGTCTTCCTTTGGTCTTCACCCCCTCAGGAGGACTCCATGGCAGCTGCTCCATCACCCCCCTAACCTAGGCCGCCACCTGGTGCTTTTTTCTAGCTCCTAGCATCAACAGTAGCCTCCCTCAAAGCCTCAACACTTGCATGCAAGATTGTGGGTAGTCGACCAATGCGCAGTAGACTTCGTGACTTGCTCGAGGCTAGCCTCCTTGGCGAGCCGGGCAAGATCATAGATATCCATACCCTCTGGCACGGCTACTACCAGGTGGAGTTCGACACCCCATAAGCTTCGGACAGCATGCTTCAGCTGAGCCTCGTGCTGCTGTGCACGACCCAGACATTTTTCACATGTTGGCAGCACCGCTTTGATCCCACCTTTGACACTCTTGCTGGAGTACCTGGATTCCCAGTCACAGTCTGTTTTCTAGGTCCCCAGAAAGGAGCATCTTTTGCATGTTCCTGTCATTGGGAGAATGATAGGATAAGTGCTGGAATCCCTCACGACAGCCGCCACGATGTTGGCACATGTGGCTGGGATCCCTCAATTCGTATCAGCATGCCCTCACTGGAGACAGCACTGCACGTCAACTCTCTTTGATGCCTACAGGGGGGGACCCATCCTAAAGTGGGTGGAGTACTCATGCCGTCCTGGCCAGTGTTTCATTTGCTCTCATAGATGGGCCACCTCGCTAGAACTTGCTCTTGTTGCTAGTCTAGCCGAGCTACGCATGCCGGTCTAGCCGCCCCCCCATGCATGCAGAGTGGAGAGGGCAGACCGAGCGCCCTAGTGGCACCTCCCCCCTCCAGCTAGATGGAGCCCTAGCACCCAAGGACGAGGATGGGGCTAGGTGAAAGACGATTGGGCAGAGGCACTATTGATGAAGCCCAGCCGGAGCAGCACGCCACCACCAGGCGAGAGAGTACAATGGGACCTAGGTGCAAACGGTCGTATTAGAGAACCGTTCTGAGTATTTATCTCAAGATCACTCATCTGGAAAGGAGGCCCCACCCGCGCCCGAGAGGGTGCTATCGTCATGCCCAACCTAGAGACTGGTTCCACGGAGTGGTTGGGTACAAATCTTCCCGAATTTTTGGAAACAAACACCCCCCCCCCCCCCCTCCCCCGGAAAAAAAAAAACCGGAGGCCACTGCCTGAGCCTTTTTTTTGAAGCAGACCTCCAGCTCTTAGCATTAATAGTAGCCTCCCTCGAAGCCTCAACACTTGTTTGGAAGATTGTGGGTAGCTGACCAACGTGCAGCAGATTTTGTGACTTGCTCCAAGCTAGCCTTCTTGGCGAGCTTGGCAAGGTCATAGGTATCCACACCCTCTGGCACGGTTGCTGGGAACCTAGAAAACAGACTGTGACCAGTTATAAATTGCACTTTCTTATAAGGTGAATTTGGGCATGTTCCTGGATTCATCTAGGTATATCTTTATGCTGTATTAGCGGACATGTTTCACATTATGAAGTTTTCGTCCAAGTTGCAGCCAGCTGATATTGTGCCAATTCTTTCTATCTTTAGTGGTGCATATGCCCTATCAACTACCTTTTTGTTGTAATAATTCTTTCTATTTGTTATGATCCTTAGTGCTAGGCTTCTACTGCTGACGTTAGTGGGGATGTCGTAGTATCTAGTCTGTACTATGCATGATGGAGTTGATGGTTTATTTTCTTGTGGATGACTACCATGAGGTTATAAATTGCATTTTCTTATAAGGTGAATTCGGGCATGTTCTTGGATTCATCTAGGTATAGCTCTTGCTAGAGTACCTGTATTCCGGGTCACTGTTTGTTTTTTAGGTTCCCAACAAGGAGCATCTTTTGCTTCTTCCTGTCATTGGGAGAACGATAGGACAAGTGCTAGAATCCCTCACGACAACCGCCACGATGTTGGTGCATGTGGCTGGGATGGGACCTAGGTGCAAACGGTCGTATTAGAGAAACGTTTCGAGTAATTATCTCCGGTCACACATTTGGAAGGGAGGCCCCACCCACGCCCAAGAGGGTGCTAGTGTCATGCTCAACTTGGAGAATGATCCCACGGAGTGGTTGGGTACCAGTCCTCCCGAATTTTTGGAAACACCTCCCTCCCCCCTTCCCGCGATGAGGATCTGATCCCCCACCAGCAGCAAGTGGCCTCTCATGATCAAGGACAGATGTTGTTCCCCCGCCCCCCCGCCCCCCCCCCCCGCCCCCCCCCTCTTTTCCCCAAGCGGCTTCTCAAAAGCACTCCTGCCACCCGCTTGCAGTCCCTGACCCTGGGAGGAGCTGCCCGTCGGGTTCAGTTTGCAGACTGATCCATCACTTCTCAGGGCCTGTAGCAACGATGGTTGTTGCTTCCTTGGTGAGATCCATGTCCCTGGAGTCTCGAGGTGATCCCATCCCTTCGGCCCCCCCCCCCCCCCCCCCCCCCCCCCCCTCCCCAAGCTGTGGACAACTACTAGATGCCTACTAGCGGATGCAGGTGCCTTTGCAGAGACTTTGGCCCATCTGCAAGTCTATGCTATATTTCACCGATCGAGACTGGCCACTCCTGTGAGAGTGGTGCAGTGATCTTCTCCTTCCCCTGAGTGTAGCAGCAGAGCAAGAGTGGAGTCTGGAGACTGTCTCCTCCACTATTCATCGACATGTGACTCTGTGAGAGAGCTCTCTCTTCACCTTGGGGACCTGCACCTCACTGACATTGTCACTCACTTTTGGTCCTTGGCCTACATGAAGCTTGGAGGATCATGCCACGGAAACCAAGATGGCGAGCTCGAGAACTCTAGTTTCGAGGTGATGCTTTTCGTCTTATCTTCATGTATCACTGGTGGTCTCCCTGCCCCCCTCCTACAGATATCTCTACTGTGATAGTTGGAGCCCAGTTTATGCATCTATCCGGGCCAGATCGGTGGGCCCACATGGAGCACAAGATCAGGGAACACCTCGGACGTCTGCACACTAGGACAGACTGTGACTACTCGCCGTCCAAACCCTTACCCAAGTCTCAGAGGGTGGAGGGCAGCTCAGACAGATTTCACCCCACTAGACCCCTTTGATGCGGATGGTCTGTTGGAACATTCAAGGAGTCCATGGCATGCAAAACTGCTCTAGGCGGGGAGTCCTTTGTGAGGAGCTGCACAGAGCATTAGTGGGAAGCTTTATTGACATTCTCTTTCTCCAAGAGCATCACATGTCAGCTGGCTGTACCCGCAAATGGGGGAAGGCTTGCTGGGCAAGAGCCATACCTTTTGGTCACCTGCTTTCAGCCAGACTCGGATCCATGGAGGAGTATGTATCTCAGTTAGTGAGCAGCTTCTTCCGGCGGTGGAGGACTCGGACACCCCTAAGAGCGCACTTATGGAGCATGATTTGATAGGGCCTTCCCGAGGCTGTTTTTTTGTGTATGGGGGGAGACTTGAATATGCTGGAGACCGTGGATTATAGACTAGGTGGAAGGCGGTATTGTTTTTGGTGCAGAGCTTGCGACCTTGGAGTAGCTTGTCTTCACCATCAGGGGACAAGACCCTTGGCATTTCCTGGAGTTTGGGCATAGCCCGGGGAGTCTGAAATTCTTTCTGACTGGAGGAGCAAATGCCCCAGCCTTTCCCGTTTCGTTTCTATGTTGATGAGTGGGACTGTGGACGAGGCGGTTTGGTGGGTATTTTAGCCCGCACTACTTTTTCAGACCATTTGCCTGTCATCCTCTCTCTAGAGGACCCTTGGCTACAGGATAGCCAGTAGTGCCTCCGCATACGCAAGAGCTTGATTGAGGACTCTGAGATCTGTAAGAGGTGGAATGAACCATCTCAGATATACCCTGAGTAGTACGTACCTGCCCCACAACTGTCCTGTATAAAGCCATGATTCCCCAAATCAGCTCTGTGGGCACTCCCATCTCCTGTAGTCTGCGCATCTGTCTGGCTCTCGGTACTGTGTCAAAAGCTTTGTGGAAATCCACAAAGCAACAATAAATCCTCCTGCCATATGATCTGCCCTCCTTAATAATAGCTCTGAGTGTCAAGATATGGTCAAGAGTGGAGAAACCTCTCCTGAACCCTACTTGCCCTGATGCACGTATGCCCTCTCTCTCTCTGCCCATCTACTCAACTCCTGCTGAAGAATAGATGCATATAATCTAGCCAATGTGGGACCAATCATGATGGTACGATAATTCCCAGGAAGCATGGGATCCCCTGACTTGAAGATAGGCACAATCGTGGACATATTCCAAGTCTCAAGAAAACCCTCACACATGGCTCGATTAAACATCATAGCAATAAGCTTTGCAAGCATATCTCTGGCATGAATACAGTGCTCTACTACCAAACCATCATGATCATATGCTCTCCCAATCCTCATCCTGTCAATAGCTTTCCTTACCATCTCAGTAGTAAAGAAAGCACATGTCTCTGGGCATGGCTCCGATGGGTCTGGCAGGGGTGGCTGTCCTGGTGCTGTGTACAGGGATGCTGCATACTCACCCCAAATCTCTGTGGAGGTAATGGCTGTTTATGGTGAATGCTCATGGAATAGTCTCCATGCCTCGCCTGAGTCCTTACTCATAAATAACTGATACAAATCCCTCTCTAAGTGAGCAAGATAAGCCCTCTTCTTCCGTCGCACTAGGCGCCGGAAGGTAATCCATGACTGTTTGTGAGTGGTAACACCCATGAGCACCTCTCTCTGTAATCTGATCCTCATCTCTCTGCACTCCTCATCATACCAGCTGTTCTGGGGCATGTTCCTAGATCGTCTCCGTGTAGGCCGACTATGGGGATATGCCTCTGATGCGGCAGCATGAAGCGTCTCTATCAATATGTGAGTGAGCTCATCTAATGGCCGTCCCGGCTCCTCGGCATATAAGTGTCTGTATATCTCATCCGTGCACACGGTGTCAATCTCCCTCGTAAAGGTATAACGAGTGTGTGTGGAGATGTGTCCCAATGGAGCTGTGCTGAATTGAAATGTGAGAGTGAAGGACAAGATAGCATGATCCACTGCTACTCCAACCGGCCTAGTGCCTACCATAAAATCCTGAAAAGAGGGAATGAGACTGGGCTGAGCCATAACATAGTCCACTGTACTAGCATCATGCCGATGTGGAAAGCAAGTGAAACCGCTCGCTGCCGGAATATGTGTAGGCCATTCAGGATGGCCAATCCATGTGCAGTCCCCATGTCTATCAAATACCGCCCATACTCAGTGTGTTCCTCATCCTGTGAGAGTCTAGATAGGCCCATATCCCTAACATCAAGCTCCCTCAACATCTCCTCTGAGGTATCATAAAATACTGTCGGGTTATGGGCGGTCCTGGCATTGAGGTTCCCAAGGAGAATGATGTCACCATCCCTGGAGAACTCCCAAATGTCATCATCCAAAATAGAAAAGGGAGACTGCCCTCTAGGTGATGCATACACTGATGTACTAGGAGCAAAATAGCATATAGCAATGTAGAGATATCTGCCCGTCTCTGCCCTCAGTCTAACCCACATGTACCTAGCCTGCTCATCTCTGCGGACTATATGTATCAGTGGCTGTAGCTCCTTTCTAAACAATACTGCTACTCCTCTTGAGCCCTGTCCTCTATGCTCTGAACGAGTCTCCTGTCTACAAGCTGTCTCCCATCGGTATCCACTAACATGTGGCATGGACTGTCCAGGAGCCTGATGCTTCTCGGAGTAGAAGATGATGTCCCTTCCAGTGAAACTATCCTGAAAAGCCCCTACATCAAGGCGTAGAGATCCATTACAATTCCAAGTAGCAACTTTGAGTGTAGTCCCATAGGTCTTGTGCCGTCATGAAGAGCGCCTCTCCATAATCACCACTCTACCATCTCTATAGAAGGCCACTTTCCCTATCTCTCGGGTTGCCCTTATCTCGGGCATAACTTCTTTCAGGTGGACAAGCTGCGAGAGTGTGAGGTCATCTCCCAAGAAATATTCCCGTCTTCTTGAGTGTAGGACGTCCTTCAAGAAGTCCTTCTTCGCTTCCATGGAGGGGAAACGAATGATAATTGCTCTCTCCTTAGAAGATTCGCCACTACCTTCTCTCTTCTTTCCCACTTTCCATGCCTTTGTGTGCGTGGCTTCAATGCCCATCATAGAGAAGAGCTCCTTGGTTTCCCCTTCCGCATCATCATGGTCTTTTAGACCGGACACTCGTACATGTAAGGTCCGGGTCTTCCTCCTTTGCTCCTCTTCAAGGGTCATGTTGATGATGGTGGGAGTAGGGATGGGTGGCGATTCTTTACCTTTCCCTTTCTTGGCGACCTCGATCCATTTCTCTGCCTCGTCCATCTTCTTTTGTGTCTCTCTAATCACCTCCACCCATGAAGATGTCTTCTCTTTATGTTGCTCCTCCTCCTCTCGAATGATCCTCATTTGTTCCTTGATGGTATTCAGCTCTTCAATCAAGGAGGGCTGAAATTTTCCATCCTCAAGCTTGCCTTGTGAAGTGGCTTCCAACTCCTTTTTGAGGGCTGAGATTTCAGTCGATTGACTTTTAGCATGCAATTTGGCCTCCACTAGTTCCTCCTTTAGGACTGAAATCTCAGCCTCTTGCCTGGATGTTCTCTTCGAGCTCTTGGATTTTGTCAAATCCCTTCTCGAGTTTGGAGAGGCGGTTTATGATTGCGGTAACGGAAGAGTCGACCATCTTCTTGTTTTCTTTGATAATTGTGTTGAGCTTGTCCTCCACCTTCACGAGCTCCTCTTCAACTCCGGTCTTGGCCATGACTTTTTGCAGTACTTCCCACAGCCAATGAACTGGAATTTAATCCATGACACCTGTGCGCAGTGTGAAACAGCAGCAGTGGGGGGGGGGAGAGAGAGAAATGAAATGAAATGAAATGTTATATTAACGTCTTCAAAAGGCCATAATGACCTATGAGACCAAAAGTTACATCATGGTGGATCTGATACAATGTCTGGATAAAAAAACCGAGAAAATGAAAAAATAAAGATGATACTACTGGCACCTAAAAAATGAAACTGGAACTGGAAGGTACACTATGGAGGTACCTCCATCTCATAATATGTGCCGCATCGGACACTGGCGGATCTCCTCAATATCCTGTGTGGTCAGCACCCTGACTGGGTGTCTCGCATGCCTCGCAAGAATAATCCGAATCTGCCGCTGCAACATCCGTCTATGCTGGGATGCCCTCCTCCGTGGTCGTGGGCGTCTGGACCACCCAAGCTCAATCGCACGATCAATCAGTGTACCTCTGGTGTGGGCGGTATCCATGTCCTGCTGCTGCTGTGGTCCATCTGGCGCAGTGATGGCCGGACTAAAGAAGTCTGTAATGTGCCTCTGAGTCTGGCTCTCTGTGCGCCTAAGCAGGCTATCTCTATGTCTCCGCAGCTCAAGCAAGAACAATCCCAAACACCTCTGGTCCTGGTACCCCATGACTCTGGAAAGTGGTCCAAAACCCTCTCTGAATAAACAGTGGAAACGACCACGTATCTCATAGTATGCAGTACAATGGCATATATAATGCAGCTCTGTCTCTGGCTCCCCATGGCATACTCGGCATATCCTGGCCTCAGCTGGTATACCTCTATATCGGCCAATCTCAATCTCAAGCTGGTGTGAGGATGTGCGAATCTGACCAATAGCACATCGTACTGCATGAGACAAGTGTACATCCATGTAACTGAGAGAGAGAGAGAGAGAGAGAGAGAGAGAGAGAGAGAGAGAGAGAGAGAGAGAGTTGTATTAACGTCTTCAAAAGGCCAAAATGACCTATGAGACCAAGAGGTTACATCATATCCATGAGGCACATCGTCCTGGGTGTACAAAATAGTAATAAAGAAAGATAAAAATCTAGAACTATAAAATCTGTTCTAGGTACATGAGCAGAGAGTTCTCATATCACCCTAATACATCCCTCATGGGCCGTTGTGACATAGTGCTCAAGGTGGTAAAACTGAGCCGGCGCGAGAGGTCCTGCGATGATGGGAGATGATGGCCCGGATCCTCCTGTGGTGGCGTGGCCGTGGGCGAGGGCCATGGGGTCTGGGGCGTCGAGCTGTGCATAACTTAGTGGCTCTGTCGAGTGTCACCTCTCTTGGCCGAGCTTCTGCACTAGCCTGTGGTCTGGGTATGATGGGTGGATTGGTCCTCGGAGTGTTGGTATGGAAGAAGTCGGTTTGAGCTCTCTGTGCTGGTCCTCGAGCAAGTACAGTTGATCTGGATCTTTCTAAGGGCTCCTTGTGTCTACGGAGCTCTAGAAGAAAAAGTCCCATGAATCTCTGATCCGGGAAGTCCATGCTCCTGGAAAGTCGTCCGAACCCAGCGCGGAAGAGGCAGTGGAACCTCCCCCGAATCTCCTGGTATACAGGGCCTAGGCCCATATCTGGCAGTCTCAACACTTTGTTGGTGGGAGGAGGTGCGGATTTGGCCGATCGCACATCTCACCCCAAAGGATAGGTGTGTGTCCATGTAGCATGGGCAGATGATGATCCCATCCTTTGTCAGGCATAGGAGGTGATCTCTGTAGAAGGCCATGTTTGTCCCAAGTGGACGACTAGGTGAACTCCATGTCCTCTGAGTATCCAATCTGACAATGTCCTTCTTGATAACCCTATTCCTCTCTCTGCGGGCTGAGAGCAAATGACGGGGCCTCTATGCTGTACTGGGACGGGGAGTGTCTCCATCTGCATACCGTGCATGCCAAACCAGGTGCCTACCTGTGCATACCAGCATTCTGTATCTCCCTCAATTGTCAACTATCTCGAGGACTCCAGGGCTAGCCAAGGGTATCTATAGAGCCTCTTATCACTATCGGTGCAGCCCCCATCCCTGCCCGCACAATCTCATGTGGCATTGATGGCTTACTCCTAATCATGCGTGAGATCATCGCCACTAGGGGCCTCTCCATCGGCTTCCACCCATCATATACCTCCTCTGTATCTATCTCAGCCGGATCTGTCCTCTGTCTCCTCCTGTGGTATAAGCTAGGACCCCAGATGGGGGCACCATACAATAGTGCAGGTGTAACTAGGCTATCAAATAGCCAAAGTTTCCTCCTCGGTTCCTGAAACTGTATCTGGTAGCATTGCCTCTCTAGCGAGCCAAGGGTTGCATATCCCCTCATCGATCTAGCTTCGGCCGCCTTCTGCATCGAGAACTGAGGTCCAACAAAAGTGATCCCAAGGTATACATATGAGGTAACATACTCCACAGGCTCTCCACTGTATGTAAACTGTACTGCAGATCTACTTATCCATTGTGAGGAGGTGTTAAAGATCATGACCTTGGTCTTTCCAAGGTTCACAGTGAGGTCCCGGTCCTTGCAAAAGGCCCATAATGCATCCAAATGCCTTTGCAGCCCCTCTGATGAATCAGAAATAAGAACAATATCATATGCATACAAGAGGATCAGTATCAAGACTCCTTCCAAATGTGCTCCTGGTCCTCCCTGTCTGTCTATGTAATCCGAGATCTCGTCAATGTATAGACCAAATAGAGTAGGAGACAAGGGGCAGCCCTGCTTCACCCTGAAAGTACTGTGTATGATCTTTGAGTCACCTCCTGGAGCCCGTACTCTGCCTGTGACTGAAGTGTAATGATCCCCCAAAGCATCTCTGCTAGCACTCCCACATCCTGCAGTCTCCTTATCAGTCTGGCCCGTGGGACGGTATCAAAAGCTTTGTGGAAATCCACAATGCAGCAGTATATCCGATGCCCGTGAGCTCTCCCCTTCTCAAAGATCCCCGTAGTGTAAAGATATGATCTAGTGTGGAGTGCCCTCTCCCGAAGCCTGCTTGCCCCGGTGCTTTGAGTCTCTGCTCCTTGGACCATCTACTAAGCTCATGCTCCAAAATCAAATCATAAATCTTGGCCAAGGTGTGACCAATCATGATAGTCCTGTAGTTGTTGGGGTCCATGGGGTCACCCGCTTTCAAGATAGGTACAATAGTATTCGATGACCAGCTGACGGGGAGGCCCGCACATAAAGCCCTGTTAAACATGTGAACCAGTAAAGGGGCTAGTGTGTCCCTAGCATGGGAGAAATGCTCGGTGAGGAGTCCATCATGATCCTTTGCTCTCCAAGTTTGCATCCTGTCAATAGCATCTCTCACCATACTGAGGTGAAAGAAGGAAGAGTGTGGGGGACGAGGTTTGGGTGGATGGGGGAGAGGTGGCTGCTTGGGGACATGGTAGAGAGAGATGGCATAGGTGTGCCAGGTGTTGGGGAAGTAATCAAAGTCGGAAGGCGATGATCCTGGAAGATCCTCTAGGCCTCCTTTCAGTCCCTTCCATAGTTGTTATGAGGCGCACCTCTAACCGTTAGAGGCATTCGAGGTGCACGAGTCTTCCGAGGCGTTCGAGGCTTTGTTCGAGGCGTCTGAGCATAGCTGATTTTTTTAAAAACTGTTTTTGGATTCTGCCCGTTTTTGACCATTTGGGATTTGCCCGTTTCTGACCGTTTTTATCTGTTTGAGTCTCTAGACGAGGGCTATAAGGGCCCCTCCAAGCTCTCAAGACTCACACACACTCTCTTCTCGAGTCTCTCCCTCTCTCATACACACTCTCTCTTCCTTCCTTAAGGCTTAAAACTTGCTCAAGGCTTGCTCAAGGCAGCCCCTCTCACACACTCTCTCTCTCACATACACACCCAGGTGACACCCTCTCTCTCTCTCTCTCTCTCTCTCTCTCTCTCTCTAATAATCTATCTATCTATATACATATCTATCATTTATATATATATATATATATATATATATATATATATATATAACAAACACCTCTAACATGCCTCTAATGTCTCTAAAAAATATGAGTCTAACGAGGCGCGTACCATACCCGCTCATACCAAACGCCTTTGACGCCTCTAACAACCCTGGTCCCTTCCAAGAAATAGTTGGTATAGCTCTGCTCTCTTCTTTCTCTGTGTGAGACGTCGAAAGATCACTCGCGCCGCCTGCTGGTGAGCCCTCAAGGCGCCTTTGCAGTTCCAAACCACAATCTCTAGCTTGGTCTCCTGGGTCTCGCACCGTCATTGGGCACGTCTCTTGGTGATGATCACCCTCCCATCTCTGCACATTGCCCATTTCCCTGCCTTCTGTGCATCCAAGATGCGTGGCATGCACTCCCTCCTGTGTGCCACCTGTGCTAGTGTGAGATCGTCTTCGAGGTAAGTCTTTTCTCCTTTTAGTGGCCGCCTTGAAAGTCTTTTCTCCTTTTTGAGAGCTTGAAAGGGGCAGCAAACGACTGCAAGAACGGGCGGAGAGAGAAAGGGGCAGTGAAGAGAGAGAATTATTGTAGGAAGGGGGGCGGAGAGAGAGAAGGGGACTGTAGGATGGGGGGCGTAGAGAGAGAAAGGGGCAACGAAGAGAGAGAACAACTGTAGGAAGGGGGTGAAGAGAGAGAAAAGGGATTGTAGGAAGGGGGCGAAGAGAGAGAAAGGGGCAGTGCGGCATTCGTCTCCTATGGCGGGTGATGATGGCTCTAATCCACCGGTGATGAAGCGGCCGTGGACGAGGTCCTGGTAAGCGTGGGCGTCTCGCTTGACAAAGTGCTATGGCTCTATGAAGGGTGACTCCTCCTGAAGGACGTCTATGGGACGTTTGGCTTGCCGAGGGGGTAGTGGAGGTCTTGGTCGTATCTGTCGGGGTGGTCCTGGCCCTGACAAAATCTGTCATGGCTCGCTGGCGGGGTGGATCCTGGTGTGCTGTCCTGGCTCGTAGGAGAGCCTCTGGATGGCGTCTGTGCTCCAATAAGAAAAGCCCCAAATACCTCTGATCCTCAAACTCCATCACATGTTCGTAATGGTCCAAAATCCTCTAGGAAGAGACACCAGTATCTCCCTCGTATCTCATCGTACACAGTACATCGCCATATGTAGTGCTCCTCTGACTCCACTTCCTGGTGACATAGCTGACAAATGCGGTTTCTTGGCTTGATCCCCTCGTATCTGCCAGTCTCTACCTGATGAAGTGTGGATCTGTCCAATGGCACTGTGAATGCTATGTGAGAGATGGGTTTCCATGTATGTAGACCGTGTCACAAAGCCATATGGGGAGAGATGTAGAAAATGGTCCCGATAGTGGGCCATCTTCGTCATAGTCACAGGGAATGGGCATTTTTAGACTCGGGAATGTTGGGGATGGCAGCATCTTCCCGTTCCCATTTCCGTCCCATGTCACTCTATAGTCGCAGGGAATGGCCATTCTCAATCTTTTCCGTCCCTGTTCCCCGTCCCCATTTCGCATCCCATGTGACTATGATCTTCGTGACTAGTGGTGGGGGGGGGGGGGGGGGGGCGGGGCACTGGACCATGTCCTTTCTGCATCTAGCCTCACGATGTCCATCCTGATCACCCTATTCTGCTCAGAGCGACTAAGGTTCAAGAAGGGGCAGTCCAGGCTGTAATCAAATGGAGGGAGTGCATGAATCGTCATGCCATGTAATCTCAGCCAGGTACACAGCTAGGTGTACCAACATCGTGTATCGCTGTCTGTTGCTAACTGCCTGAAGAGATAAGTGCTAGGTGTGGGTATCTCTGTTTGGGGAGCTCCCATATCCTCTGCAAAAATGTCATTGACTGGAACAGGGCTTCGGTAACCACTGGTGCGGCTCCTATCTCTGCTTTGACAATCTCATGAGGTACTGATGGTTTACTCCGAATCATGCGTGCGATCATAGTTACCAGTGGTTTCTCTAGTACCTGCCATCGATCATAGAAATCTCTCTCTGGTCCGCGGACCTGGTCGACAAGCGGCTCCCTCTTCATGTTGTAGAGGGTGGGTCCCCATATGGGTGAGCCATATAAGAGTAGGTGTGACCAATGTGTCAAACAACCAGAGTTTGGTGCGCGGCTCCAAAAACTCAATGTAGGCACTTTGTCTTTCTAGTGCCCCTAGGGCTGCATATCCACGTGCCAATCTAGCCTCTGCTGCCTGCCTCATAGAGAACTGTGGTCCGCTGAATGTGACTCCTAGGTACGCATATGGTCCAGTGTACTCCACTGATTCAACTCTAAAAGTGAACTGATGGTCGGATCTTGTGCGGTATTGAAGACCATAATCTTAGTCTTCCCAAGGTTCACTGTGAGGTCCCTATTTGCACAAAACGACTGCAAAGCATCCAAATGTTGTTGCAAACCCTCAAGGGAGTTTGCAATAAGTACAATGTCATCGGCATATAGCAGTATGGGTATCCAAACCCCTACCAAACTGGCACCCTGCCCCCCCATCCTGTCAATGTAGTCGGATATCTCATCAATGTAAAGTCCAAAAAAGGGTGGGTGATAGTGGGCATCCCTGCTTCACCCCAATGATGCTAGTGACTCTATCTGACATGCCTCTGGGAGTCCGCACTCTGCCTATCACTGCCTCATATAATGCATAAATGCCCCACTGCATCTCCCCGGGAACATGAATGTCATGCAATCTCCTCATGAGTCTGGCACGTGGCACCGTATCAAAGGCTTTGTGGAAGTCCACAAAGTAGCAATATATCCTCTTCCCCCGTGCTCGTCCCTCCTCAATGAGAGCCCTGAGAGTAAATATGTGATCCAAAGTCGTGAAACCTTGCCTGAAACTTGCCTGCCAAGGTGCTCTGAGTCCATGTGTCTCAGCCCATCTACTCGGCTCTCGATCCAAAATAGATCCGAATATCCCTACCCTGGGGAACGGTGGAATGCGTTCCCGCATGGCCAAGATGCCCAGGACGGATGGAACAATGCAGGGGGAACACGTGGTAGTTGGAACGGTCGGGGGAACGCTCGGAATGAAGGGTGAACACACATATGAAGGGGGAACACCCATATGAAATGCTTGGAACGAAGGGGGAACGCCCATATGGAACGCTGGGTTGCCGTTTCCCCACGTGCAACGAAAATGACGTGGTCAATTAAAAAAAGAGAGGGAAAAACGTACCCAACGCTCGTACTTTTTGTTCTCACCCATTGCTTTCGTATTGTTGTCGCCTCATGCCTGTGCATACTATTGTCGGCTCACGCCCTTGTGTACCAGCCTACCTGCTACTATAGCCTGTCGTCCCTTCTCGTGACACGTGTACCAGCCTCTAGGGTCCAGGCCTGTGCTGTTCAGTGTTGACAGAGTGTGTCAACAGTCATGAGTCACGACTCTTGAGTCTTCTTTATCTTTCAACAGTTCCAAGGCAAGCGAGCAAGCTGTTCTCTCTCTCTTCTCTATGGCAGAGATACACATGGCAATATGGAACTGTAATGGTTCACTATGGGTGCAGCCTGGACGACTGGAGCATGTTATGGTGGGGAGAGACATCATACTTCTGACAGAAACACATGAGAGCCCAGAGAGAGGGCTACCTCGAGTAGAGGGATTCCAGTGGGAGTTAGCATACAGGAGGACCACATGCCAGGGTACCTCGAGAGGGTTGGGGAGAGTAGCAGTTCTATTCAGACGGGAGCTACAGGGGAGACTGAGAGTGGTAGCACAGGATCCAGAGGCCAGATACATGTGGATCAGCTTACAGCTCTCACACGACAGGGTTATATACATAGCTCTATGTTACTTTTCTCCATCAGGATCCTCATATGTCATTACAGAGGACATGCCATAGGAGGAGGAGACAGGAGCTTCGCCATACACTTGTCTGTCAGAGGAGATTATGCATTATTCTACACTAGGGGAAGTATTTCTTATGGGCGACTTCAATGCCCACACACAGAGCAGACAGTGTGAGGTGTATGACTATGATGACATGGAGATCCTCCACCCTGTGGATCCAGAGGAGATAGGGGCTAGTCGGGCATCAGAGGACACTGGACCAGACAGAGGACATTATGGGGACCACTTACTAGAGCTGGGAGCCAGGCATCGTCTCGTTATTTATAACAGGATGCTACAGTGGCCGGGATCAGGAAGGCTGACATGCTTCCCACATGGGGGTCATACATGGACCGGAGGCACGGTGGTAGACTACATTATGGGGTCTTTGGAGGCATCACAGCTTGTCACCTCATTCTCCATTCCACCTCGTCCTATTGGGGCAGATCATACATACTTGGCATTTTTACTAGCCGGATCACCAGTATCACCAGCCCCCCACATACCGACGCCACACACTACCATCTACTTCACACATGACATGGCAGACATATACATTGGCAGAGTAGAGGATGGGCTCCTACTCATGGATCCCGTGGCACCTATGGATACCATTACAGCCCAACTGGCATCACTCCTACACACGGCTGCATTACAGAGCTTCCCACATCGTGTACACTCAGGAGAGCCTACGAGATCTGGGACTATGCCCCAGAACAGATGGTATGATGACGAGTGCAGAGCCCTATACTCACGGCTCCGCATACAGAGAGCCTTGGGAGCCATCACAGAGCAGGAGTCGAGGAGAGAGACGAGGAGACTTACTCGCCGCAAAAGGCGGGCCTTCGCAGAGATACAGGAGCTAGAGATCTTTCATTTCTTCATGAGTAGAGATAGCCCTGTCTCATGGCGGCACTTCAGAAAGCCCCGGACACCGACACCTATTGCAGACCCACAGACACGGCACACATATGCAGAGGGCCTATACCACGCCCCACAGCAGCCACCTATACCTCAGCCATAGGAGCCTCGACCTACCACAACTAGCTTCTTTACCCACTCAATGGTACAGGAAGCTATCCGCCGCCTACAGCATGGACAGGTTGCCGACCATATGGGCCTGCAGGGTGAGCATCTCATATATGCAGTAGATTCCTTGGCTCCGTTTCTTGCACACCTGTTTAACAGGGCACTAGCAGAGGGTTTGCCTGCGGAGTGGACGATGCACACCATTGTGCCGATTCACAAAACAGGGGATATGCTTGATCCGAGCAACTACAGGACGGTTATGGTTGCCCACGTGCTGGCCAAACTCTATGGTGCAGTGTTGGAGCAATAGCTTAGCTTATATGCTGAGCGAGCAGGTTTACGCTCATCAGGGCAGGCAAGCTTGAGGAGAGCTTTCTCTACCACTGACCATGTATTCACTTTGAGATGTATGATTGATCAGGCCAGAGTGAGGAAGAGAAAGCTCTATTGCTGCTTTGTGGATTTCCGCAAGGCATTTGACACAGTACCACGAGAGAGGCTCTTTCAGCGCCTGCAGTCTCTTGGCATACCAGCAGATATGACATGGGGCATCTATGCATTATATGAGCAGGTTTTTGGACGAGTCAGATGTCCAGGAGGTATGTCCGAGACTATTGCTAGCACCATTGGTGTGAAGCAAGGATGCCCACTTTCCCCCACGCTATTTGGGTTATACATTGATGAGGTGGTTGACTTCATTACACGGGGAGGCGGAGATGGAGTTGATTTAGTAGGTACCTCAGTACATATTATGCTTTATGCTGATGATATTGTATTAGTGTCCGAGTCTCCAGGTGGTCTACAGCAGCATCTACATGCACTCGATGATTTCTGCACACAGAGGGGTCTTACTGTGAACCTTGGGAAAACCAAGGTTATGTTCTTTCATACATCGAGACAGGGCAGGAGTCAGCTGACATTCACTCTCGCAGGACGCCAGGCGGAGGTGGTGACATCATACGTGTACCTAGGGGTTACCTTCTCTGCAGCAGCCACACGCTTCACCATTGGTTTACAACCAGAGCTAGATTGACACAGGGATATGCAGCATTGGCTATGCTAGAGAGACAGTGCCACCAGGCGCATTTTCAGGAGCCTCGGACGAAGGGGTGGCTATTCGACACATTAGTCATACCCGCACTGATGTATGGAGCAGCGGTATGGGCGCCAAGCCTTGCTACCCATTGGTGGACACAGATAGAGACCACAGGCCCTCATGATGGCACACATAATACGCAGCAAACCGTCAGTACCTCATGACATTATCCGAGCAGAGTTTGTTGCGCCTCCTATGATGGTAGAGGCCATATTTCAAACTATATGCATGCTAGACAGATTCAGAGAGATGCCACAGGACAGATTGTCATACAGAGCTTTTGAGGCATCTAGACAGCTGGCTGAGGCAGGAGACAAAGGATCATGGTATGCACAGGTTACACATTGGTTCTCACAGCAAGGCCTAGACATGGATCATCTACCACCATTCCAGTATGACAGGGATGCACCACATATCCGTCTCTCATAGTGAGAGGAACAGAGTATTGAGACAGGATCTATGGCAGCTCTATACACGAGAGACATCGATATCGCCTACACAGCCTCTTCCACGGAAGATGCTATACTACAGAGATCACTTCATGAGTATCACTGATGATGGATTTATAGAGAGGCCTAGATACATGGAGGGCTTTTTACCACACGGCTCGCGAGTGGCTATTGGTCAGCTTAGAGTTTCATCACGCAGCACGCATCCCCCGAGAGGAGAGGGTATGTAGATTGTGCAGAGAGGAGGTGGAGAGTGAGGAGCATTATGTGTGCAGAGAGGAGGTGGAGAGTGAGGAGCATATGTATGCAGATGCAGAGCATATACAGCCATCAGAGAGAGATATCCCATTTTATTCACAGAGCCACATTCCCTACGCCAGATCTTTGAGGCAGCAGACCAGCGCATAGTGGGGAGATTCATTCTAGACATATAGCGTCACAGAGAGACATCATTACAGGCTCAGACAGCTCCAGAGGGGGGACGACAGACACAGATTACTACATTTTTTCAGAGATCCATCCCACTCCCAGCCCCTACACGGCAGGGAATTACTCTCCAGAGAGCAGAGCCTCAGAGCCCGCAGGAGACAGAGGACACTTGGCTTTCAGACACCACGTCTATACCAGAGAGAGATGACAGAGATCAGAGCTCAGTTTCACAGAGAGGGTGTGGAGCAACTGGCTCGCTTCAGAGCACACCCAGGCATGTTCTTGAGGGAGCTGTGGACACCCCCTTTCATTGATGTATACCATTTTATACCCCCAGTATGGTACAGGATGGAGCTAGCTAGGTTGCATATCATGATTGTATACTCCGTGCATATAGCTTTGCATTCTCCTAGTAGTAGAGCTCCATCCCCTTCACCACTCATTGTACTTATTGCACACCCAGATTCAGCTTTTTAGTTCAGTACTTTTTCATTTTGTTGGGATGACAGAGGATACCCCATACAAGTACACCAATTTGTCTCATAGGCCGAGTTCGGTCTTTTGGAAGACGTTAATAAAATCTTTCTTTCTTTCTTTCTTTCTTTCTCTCTCTCTCTCTCTCTCTCTCTCTCTCTCTCTCTCTACAACCTTGAACACTCTACAACATCTCTCTCTTTCTCTCTCTCTACAACCTTTCAACAGTTCCAAGGCAAGCGAGCAAGCTGTTCTCTCTCTCTTCTCTCTCTTCTCTCTCTCTCTCTCTCTGCAACCTTGAACACTCTACAACATCTCTCTCTTTCTCTCTCTACAACCTTGAACACTCTACAACCTTTTTGGTCTCATAGGTCATTTTGGCCTTCTGAAGACGTTAATATATCATTTCATTTCTCTCTCTACCTCTTTTGCTTCACCTCCTTCGCTCTCTCGTGTAGCTGCCGCTTCGCTTCGCCTTCCCGCTCTCTCGTGTAGCCACCGCTTCGCTTCGCCTGACCCTTCCGCTTCCCGTGTAGCCGCCGCTCCCTTCCTGCTCGCTGCCCACCGTGCGACTGCTACACGATTGCTGTGCGCCCCCCCAGCTGGTCGACTCCACCCTCCTCCAACTCCCCCCCTCTCTTTGCTTCTCTCTGTTTGCTCGCTTCTCTTTGTTCGCTTCTCTCTCTTCGCTTTGCTTCTCTCACTCCGCCCCCACATGCTCTTCGTTTCTCTCTGCTTGTTCCAAAAGGACTCGGCCATCTCTCTGTCTCTCTCTCCTCGTAGCCCCCTCCCGCCTCTCTCTCTCTCTCTCTCTCTCTCTCTCTCTCTCTCTCTCACAGCATGGCCTAGACATGGATCATCTACCACCATTCCAGTATGATAGGGATGCACCACATATCCGTCTCTCTCATAGTGAGAGGAACAGAGTATTGAGACAGGATCTATGGCAGCTCTATACACGAGAGACATGGATATCGCCTACACAGCCTCTTCCACCGAAGATGCTATACTACAGAGATCACTTCATGAGTATCACTG
This sequence comes from Cibotium barometz, assembly GCF_041138505.1. NCBI lineage: Eukaryota > Viridiplantae > Streptophyta > Polypodiopsida > Cyatheales > Cibotiaceae > Cibotium > Cibotium barometz. The sequence continues at coordinate 121,744 of NC_141108.1, read as the reverse complement.
ATGATGGATTTATAGAGAGGCCTAGATACATGGAGGGCTTTTTATCACACGGCTCCCGAGTGGCTATTGGTCAACTCAGAGTTTCATCACACCGATTGGAGATTGAGACTGGCAGAGCAGCACGGATCCCCCGAGAGGAGAGGGTATGCAGATTGTGCAGAGAGGAGGTGGAGAGTGAGGAGCATTATGTATGCAGATGCAGAGCATATACAGCCATCAGAGAGAGATATCCCATTCTATTCAGAGAGCCACGTTCCCTACACCAGATCTTTGAGGCAGCAGACCAGCGCATACTGGGGAGATACATTCTAGACATACAGCGCCACAGAGAGACATTATTATTGGCTCAGACAGCTCCAGAGGGGGGTGTTGGGGTAAAGGCCCCAAGTATGTACAAGTGTGTACATGTGTATAAGTGTATGCCCATTATTTGGTCCGTTTCACATTCACTTATTAATAAGTGTGGAGTGCACTCCAAGTCATATGTGTGGAGTGCACTCCAAGTCATTGTAAAGGTCACTCTTCTTATAAAGGGGTTGTGGTGTGCCCCTAACTACAACAAGCCAACTATTCACACCCACCAAACATTGGTGTGCTCTCTCTCCCTCTCTCTCTCTCTTACTCTCCCTCTCTGTGTATGTCTCTCCCATGAAACCCTAAAGCCGCAGGTCCTCCTTGCTCCTTCAACTGGTATCAGAGCCTGGTTCTCTTGCTTAGGGTTTTGGCTGCGGTGCTCTTCTGTTCTCCTCTCATCTCCCTCGACCTTGGGGACTACTTTTGTCGCGAAGAACTCCAATTCTGTAGCAAAGAAAGCTTGGGGACGACTTCTGTCGCGAAGAACTTCAACTCTGTCGCGAAGAACTGCAAGAGCTTGGTCGCCGGTGCTCCCCTCCCTCTTCTCCTCTGCTGGTCGCCCCCCTTTCTGCTGGTCGCCTCACTTTTGCAGCTGGCCGCCCCCCTTTCTGCTGGTCGCCTCACTTTTGCAGCTGGCCGCCTTCCTTTTGCTGGTCGCCCTGCTGTTGCAGCCAAGAAGGCTGCCCAGGCAGCTCAAGGGGGCTGCCCAGGCTGCCCACGCAGCCCACAGGGCTGCCCAGCCAGCCCACGCAGCCAGCCAACGGGGCTGCCCAGCCAGCCAGCCACCCAGCCCACGTGGCTGCCCAGCAGGCCCACGGGCTCCTGGAGTGCCTCCCTTTATCAGATCTGCAGACACACAGCCAGCAAATTTCAAGAGGTATTTTGCTTCATTTTCTGGGGCTTTTTCTTGTTTTCCATGCAATTGTGCAGATTACGCAGGTAATGGTGGAAAACAATTGGGGCTTTTGTCAATTAAAGCCAATTTGCAGACATTGAAGCCGAAATTTTGGGGCTTTTCATGTATTGGCACCGGACAGTCACAATTGCAGGCATTAAGGTGTTAATTGAAGCATTATTGCATCAATTGAGTCCAATTTTGGGTAATTGACCGTCAATCGAAGCTCATTGCAGTGGCAATTTGGGGCTTCTCATGTAATTGGACAATTGGTGATGCATATGTCTTGTGGTAACACTGTCCATGCATATTTGACAATTTTGGGTCAATCTTGACCAAGTTTGACTGTCAAAATTTGGGGCTTTTGGCAAATGTATGTGGCTGCACTGTTTATGACAGTTTTGGGAGATGTATTTTATGTCATTGTGTCAGTTTGATCATTGACAGTGGGAGTATTCCGCAGTGGGAGATATACCTTGGGAGAACATTTGGGTGCAGTGTTTTGCACAGATTCCGCAGTGGGAGATATACCTTGGGAGAACATTTGGGTGCAGTGTTTGCACAGGGTTGAGCACTTTGTGTGCATTTGGGTGTAGTGTTTGCACAGGTTTGTAGAGAGTCAAGTATTGACTTTGGTTGTACTTTGCTATGGCAACCACAGGTGAAAGTTCTTCTTTGCTTCACATCAAGAAGCTTGAAGGCTCTCATAATTATGACATTTGGCAAACTCAGTGCTACAATGTGTTGCTCCAGAAGAAGCAGCACAAGCCTATCAAAGAAAAGGGTGTAATGCCTGCCTCTCTTACTGCTGAAGAGTGGGAAGATGTGGATGAGCTTGCGAGATCCACTATCATGTTGTCTGTGTCAGACTCATTACTTTTCAGCATTCGTGAAGAGAAGACTGCTTGGGGAATGTGGCAGAGATTGCAGGACTTGTATGCCCAACAAAGTGCCTCAAGCAAAGTGTATTGGTTGAAGAAACTCATAGGCCTTCAGATGAAGGAAGGGGCTTCTATGACAGCCCATCTCAATGAGTTTAATGGTATTGTCAGCCAGGTTATAAATCAAAAGTTGGCAATGGACGATGAGTTCAAAGCCACCTTTTTGTTATGCACTTTGCCAGAGAGTTGGGACACATTCAGGACAGCCACTAGCAATTCGCATGCTATGCTGTCATATGCAGATGTTGAGGGTGCTCTTCTTCAAGAAGAGATGAACAGGAAAAACAACTCTGTTGGAAAGTCCAATGCAATGAATGCACGTGGGAGATCCCAGCAAAGGGGGAAAAGCCAAGAAAGGGGAAGGAGCAAGTCTCGCTCCAAAAAGGACTTGGAATGCCATTATTGTGGCAAGAAGGGACACTTCAAAAAGCAATGCTACAAGTGGAAAAATGATCAAAAGGAAAAGGGAAAAGGCAAAGACAAGGATGAAGCAAGTGAAGCCAAAGATGCAAAGCCAAAGGGTAAAAGTGGAGTCAAGATTGAAGAAGTCAATGTGTCACATGCAGGTGACAGTGTGGATGAAGTCCTATTTACGTCTTCACTTGATGCCCATTCACTTCTTACAGGTGGTCATGGTATGCACTCATGGATCATTGATTCAGGTGCCTCCTTTCATGTCACAGGTTGCAGAGACTTGTTTGTCAGGTACACTGCTGGCAATGAAGGAGTTGTTTATTTGGGTGATAACCATGCATGCAAGATACTTGGCAGAGGTGATGTGAGGCTTGTATTTTCAGATGGCTCACAGCTTATGCTCCATGATGTCAGGCATGTGCCTGAGATCAAGAAGAATCTGCTTTCTACTGGACAGCTTGATGATGCTGATTATGTTACCACATTTGGTAGTGGAAAGTGGAAGATTAGTAAGGGCTCACTGGTTGTTGCCAGAGGCTCTAAGGTTGATACTCTATACTTCATGTATGCTGGTGTTTGTCACCATGCCGATGTGAATGCAACCGAGTTGCCGCAAATCTCTTTGTGGCATAACCGGTTGGGACACATGAGTGTCAAAGGAATGGAGCTCTTATCTCGTTATGGTTATTTGCCTTCTCTTAAGTTCTCAGGTTTTCAGTTTTGTGAGCATTGCATCTATGGTAGGCAACTACAGTGCCCTCACAAGAAAGCTCTTGGACAGAAAGATGCTCAGTTAGAGCTTGTGCATACAGATGTATGTGAGATGCCTCAGCTTTCATTGGGTGGGGCAAAGTATTTTGTGTCATTTATTGATGATGCCACACGTAAGGTGTGGGCATATCCTCTTCGTCTGAAGAGTGATACATTTTCAGTGTTTGAGAAGTTTGTTGCTCATGTTGAGAATCAAACTGGCAAAACACTGAAGGCTTTGCGTTCCGATAATGGTGGAGAGTATATGTCCAAACAGTTTCAGGACTTTTGTGATGCTAAAGGCATCAAGAGGGAGCTCTCTACTCCTTATGATCCTCCACAAAACGGGACAGCAGAGAGGATGAACAGGACCATTCAGGAGAAGGTCCGTTCTATGTTGTCACATGCTGCATTACCTCATGGTTTTTGGGCTGAAGCTGTTATGACAGCCGTTCACCTTATAAACAGGTCACCTAACACGAGGCTTGGTGGGAAAGTGCCAGAAGAAGTATGGACAGGGAAGCCTCCGTCATACAAGCACTTGAGAGTGTTTGGTTGCGTTGCGTACGTGCACATACGCAGGGAAATGCGCACCAAACTTGATCCTAAGTCTCATAAATGCATATTCCTAGGATATGGTGACAAAGGTGAAATGGGGTATAGACTTTGGGATCCCATGAATAGAAAGATCATACGCAGCAATGATGTCATTTTTGATGAAACATGCATGTATAAGGAGCCTGCAAGGCAACAGGAGCCTGGCAGAGTCATCTTTGATGATGATGGACATCATGGACAACAACAAAGGGCTGTAAATCAGCCATTACAGCAGGAAAACCAGCCCTTAAATGGTGCTGAAAATGGTCCAAATGGACAGCCAGATATGGCAGAAGATATCCCTATGGATATACCACAGTTAGAGGAGATACCGGGCATGATTTTTCAGCCTTATGGCATGGAACAGGAGCCACCGATGGGTGATATGCAGGCTGGACAGCAACCTGCAAATGATGGTCATTGGGTACGGAGGTCCACTAGACCCTCCAGAGTCCCTGACAGGTTTGTTCCAGGGGTTGACTACTTGATGCTCACTGACTGTGGGGAGCCCTCATGTTACAAAGAGGCTTTACAGAGGGCAGATAAGGCTCTATGGGAGCGTGCTATGCAGTCAGAGATGGATTCTTTGCATAAGAATAGCACATGGGATTTGGTGCAGCTACCTACTGGCAAAAAGACATTGCCATGCAAGTGGGTTTACAGGCTCAAAGTTACACCTGGGACTAAGCCAAGGTACAAAGCCAGATTAGTGGCAAAGGGCTTTAAGCAGGAATATGGTGTGGACTTTGATGAGATCTTCTCTCCAGTGGTCAAAATGACTACACTTAGAGCTGTGTTAGCTTTGGTTGCACATGAGGATCTGGAATTGGTTCAGATGGATGTGAAGACAGCCTTTCTTCACGGAGATCTCCATGAGGAGATATATATGAAGCAGCCAGAGGGTTATGCAGTGAAAGGGAAAGAGAAGCTTGTATGCAAGCTGAAAAAGAGTCTTTATGGGCTCAAACAGGCACCAAGGGAATGGTATCATAAATTTGATACATTCATGAAATCCCAAGATTTCAGGAGAAGTGACATAGATCACTGCTTGTACACCAAGAAAGCTTTGGATGGCAGTCTATTGATCCTCATCTTGTATGTTGATGATATGTTGATTGCCGGGAAATCTCGTAAGGAGATGGATGCCTTGAAGCAGAGGCTGCATCAGACCTTTGATATGAAGGATTTGGGTGATGCAAATCACATCTTGGGTATGCGGATTCTTCGGGACAGAAATCAGCATGTGTTGTATTTGTCTCAGAAGGAATACATTGGCAAAGTCTTGCAGAGGTTCAATATGGATGGGGGGAAGAAGACTAGTACTCCGTTGCCTCCATATGTGAAACTCAGTGCTATGGACAGCCCACAGTCAGATAGAGACAGGGCTGATATGGCCAAGATTCCGTATGCCTCAGCTTGTGGCAGTCTCATGTATGCCATGGTTGCTACCAGACCAGACATTGCATTTGCAGTTGGTGTGGTTAGCAGATATATGGCCAACCCTGGCAAGAAGCATTGGGAAGCAGTGAAGGGTATCATGAGATACCTAAAAGGCACACAGGATATGTGCATTTGCTTTGGCAAACAGGATGCATTAGTGCATGGTTACACGGATTCGGATTATGCCGGTCATCCAGATAACCGGAAGTCTACTACCGGTTATGTGTTTACATTCACAGGAGGTGCAGTATCATGGATATCCAGGATGCAGAAGTGCATTGCCTTATCTACTACAGAGGCCGAGTATATTGCAGCCACAGAGGCTTGCAAGGAAGCATTATGGCTATCTCGGTTAGTGGCAGATTTGGGCTATACAGGGGATATTCCATTGTTGCATTGTGACAGTCAGAGTGCCATCCAGTTGGCAAAGAACCCTGTCTTTCATGCAAAGACGAAGCATGTGGATGTGAAGTATCACTTCATCAGAGAGGTGATAGAGGACAAGCTGATTCAGCTTGTCAAGATTCATACGGATGACAACCCAGCGGATCTGTTGACCAAGAGTTTACCTCCAGAGAGGTTTGCTCACTGCAGGCACTTGATGGGCATTGGATGATCAGACATCTGCTGATCTCTCTCCTCTTTTAGGCACACACTGGCCTTTAAGTGGGAGGTTGTTGGGGTAAAGGCCCCAAGTATGTACAAGTGTGTACATGTGTATAAGTGTATGCCCATTATTTGGTCCGTTTCACATTCACTTATTAATAAGTGTGGAGTGCACTCCAAGTCATATGTGTGGAGTGCACTCCAAGTCATTGTAAAGGTCACTCTTCTTATAAAGGGGTTGTGGTGTGCCCCTAACTACAACAAGCCAACTATTCACACCCACCAAACATTGGTGTGCTCTCTCTCCCTCTCTCTCTCTCTTACTCTCCCTCTCTGTGTATGTCTCTCCCATGAAACCCTAAAGCCGCAGGTCCTCCTTGCTCCTTCAGGGGGGAGACAGACACAGATTACTGCATTTTTTCAGAGATCCATCCCCCTCCCAGCCCCTACACGGCAGGGAATTACTCTCCAGAGAGCAGAGACACTTAGAGCCCGCAGGAGACAGAGGGCACCTGGCTTTCGGACACCACGCCTATACCAGAGAGAGATGACAAAGATCAGAGCTCAGTTTCACAGAGAGGGTGCGGAGCGACTGGCTCGCTTCAGAGCACACCCAGGCATGTTCTTCAGGGAGCTGTGGACACCCCCTTCACTGATGTATACCATTCTATACCCCCAGTATGGTACAGGATGGAGCTAGCTAGGTTGCATATCATGATTGTATACTCCATGCATATAGCTTTGCATTTTTCTCCTAGTAGTAGAGCTCCATCCCCCGCACACCCAGATTCAGCTTTTTTTTTTGTTCAGTACTTTTTCATTTTGTTGGGATGACAGAGGATACCCCATACAGGTACTCCGATTTGTCTCATAGGCCGAGTTCGGTCTTTTGGAAGACGTTAATAAAATCTTTCTTTCTTTCTTTCTTTCTTTCTCTCCTGCTTCCCTCTCCTGCCTTCTACTTATCTTTCTCTCTCTTCGCAACAGCCCCCTCTGGCCTCTCTCTCTGTGGGAAGCGCTGCTGTCATCGTGATCGTTCCTGGTACGAGACGCGAACCCTGCAAACAAACGAACAAACAAACAAGAGGGTGCAGGCTTGACTCACCTCCCAACCATAGTCGTGGGCAAGCCCACATTCTTGGCTGTCCCCATCGAGCCACAAGCTGAGCTAACTAGGTTGACGTACCGACCAATCTCCTCGCGACGTCCCATACCGCCACGAAGCTACCCTCGCGGGCCTCGAGATTGCTGCCGGCCTCGGTTGCATAAAGCAGGTGCATGTTTGCACTAGATCCAGGCTCCAAGACCATATAGCTCTCACAAAGTCGCGAGACTCTCTATATCCCAATAACTAACCTTGGCGACCCTTTTATAGGCTCTTGGTGGCCGGTCATTGGGCGTCCACACTTGGGTGCCCGCCCGTCCATACTTGGGTGCCCGCCCGTTAGTCTATCCCTAACTCAGCTCGTCAATCAGCGTGCCTAGCTCCAAGCTTCCCCAAGCCTCGAAACTAGTCTTGCGTGTGTGTAGCACACGATAGATACACACTGTGCACATGACATACTCCCCTTCCTCTAAGAGCTCACTCCTGAGCTCACTAAAAAGCCAGGGTAATCTCTCTGAAGCGTAGTCAATGTCTCCCATGTAGCGTCCTCCTCAACACGGTCCTTCCACTTGATCTTGTATTCTGTGATAAGCGTATTACGCAATCTTCTTTCACGAAATCCAAGAATCTTTTCAGGTTCGTGCAGGATAAGTGTCATGTCCTCGACATCTATAATTTCTTGAGGAGTAACTAACTAGTCTGTTCCACCCAGTACTTCCTTAAGTCTACTGACATGAAATACAGGATAAACTTTCACATGAGAAGGCAAATCCAATTCATATGCAATTGAACCAATCCGTCGTGTAACACGAAATGGTCCACAGTTTCTAGGAGATAATTTTGGAGATCGACCTGTCCGTAAAGTCTCGGAATCTTTCGGAATTCGCAAATACACCATCGTTCCTTCAGAGAACTCTTTGGGTGAACGATGTCTATTAGAATAAAACCTGTCTCGGTCGTGAGCACTTCTAATAGATTCCTTCATAACTTGTAACATTTCTTGCATATCTTGCAAAAAATTACGTGCTGCATCTGCATCATGCTGAAGTCCTGAGAATCCTACTGTAACAGGTGATCTAGGTTGAAAACCATACATAAGCATAAAAGAACTAAAACCTGTACTCGTATGCTTAGTACTGTTATATGCAAATTCTAACATAGAAAGATAATCCTCCCATGAACTCTGTCTTTTGGATACATATGCTCGAAGCATATCCTTCAAAATCTGAGTCACTCTTTCAGTCTGGCCATCAGATTGAGGATGATCAGAGGAATTGAAATCCAAAGTTGTTTCCAACTTCTCAAAAACAAGTTTCCAAAAATCACTGGTAAAAGAGTCCTTGTCACTGACTATGTCCTGCGGTAACCCGTACAGTCTAAACAATTGCTCGATAAACTGCCGTGCTAATTTCGTAGCTCTAATAGTCTTCCAGGTTGGTAAAAATCTAGTCATTTTTGTCAAGCGATCTACCACAACCCAAATAGAATTGTGGCCTTGATGTGTTCGTGGCAATCCGGTAATAAAATCCATGGAAATACTTTCCCATTTATTACCTGGGATTTGCAAAGGATGCAACAACCCAGCCTGTCTAAAGCGTTCAGCTTTATTTGCCTGACAAATTTGACACTTGAGAACATAATCTTCTACATACCCTTTCATCTTTGGCCAATAAAAAGTGTGTTTCACTAACGATAGTGTTCTGTGTACCCCAGGGTGTTCGGCAGAAGGGGCGTCGTGACACTCCTTAAGAATCTTGGACCTAATGTCCGGGATCTGTGTTACACAAATTTTGTCATTACAGAATAGTAAACCATTCCGAATCATCCACTAGCCTCCTGCAGCCTGAATGGTAGACTGCTCAGTCATTGAACCTTGGTCAATCAATGAGCTCCCGTCCTGGATCTTCTGCCAAAATGGACCAAAATAACTATCAGTCTTGCAAAGCTCTCTCAATGACTGAAATAAGTCAATAGAAATCTCGGTGAACGACAAAGAATTCACCTCTCGAATTCGACTAAGCGCATCTGTAACACTATTCATGGACCCTTTTCGATAACGGATCTGAAAATCAAAATCTTGCATTAACTCCGCCCAACGAGCTTTCCTTCCTCTCAAATCATCCGCATCACACACATACTTGATTGATTGATGATCAGTCCTTCTCAAGGGTTGGCCAACGAGATTGAGTGTCGTCTAGCTTTTTACTTTCAAAAGCAACCAATCTACCATCTTGAAATAGAGCAGCCCCGATAGCATAATCACTGGCATCAGTTTCAAGAACATAAAGCCGACTAGGATCAGGTAATGCTAAGATAGGTGCTTCCTTGACTTTATCTTTCAAAAGTCTGAAGGCCATATCCAAATCGTTATTCCAAGTGATAGGCTGATTTGACTTACGTCCACGACCTTTCAATAAGTCGGTAATCGGTAGTGTGAGTTGAGAGTACTCCCACAGAGATTTCCGAAGAAAAACAACAAAACTGAGAAAAGAACGAAGTTGTTTCACTGTTCGCGGTATAGGCCAGTCCAGAACCTTCTGAACTCGGTCATAGTCAATGCTCAATCCATCTCGAGTGAACTTGTGTCCCAAGTAAATGATTTCTGTCATAAAGAACTCACATTTACTTAATTTAACATATAGTCGATTCTGTCTTAAAATAGATAAGACAATCGTGAGGTGTCTGACATGATCCTCAAGAGTACGGCTATATATCAAAATATCATCCAGGAACACCACCAGTCCAGAACCTTCTGAACTCGGTCATAGTCAATGCTCAATCCATCTCGAGTGAACTTGTGTCCCAAGTAAATGATTTCTGTCATAAAGAACTCACATTTACTTAATTTAGCATATAGTCGATTCTGTCTTAAAATAGATAAGACAATCGTGAGGTGTCTGACATGATCCTCAAGAGTATGGCTATATATCAAAATATCATCCAGGAACACCACCACAAATTTTCCCAAATGTTCACGAAAAAGATCGTTCATCATTTACTGGAAAGTGGCTGGAGCATTGGTTAATCCAAAAGATAATACGAGAAACTCGTAATGGCCATACCTAGTCCGAAAGGCGGTTCTTTCGACATGCCTTTCATGAATACGTATCTGGTGATAGCCAGTACGTAAATCTATCTTCGTGAAATATTTCGCCCCTGCTAACCGGTCAATCAGGTCATCTGATCTAGGGAGAGGATAACGGTTCTTAATGGTTAGCTTGTTCAATCTCTTGTAGTCTGTACACATTCTCCAAGTATTGTCCTTCTTTCTCCTAAGCAACACAGGTGCACCCCAAGGTGATTTACTTGGACGGATCTGGCCCATCCTCAAATAATCTTCGAGTTGTTTGGCCAACTCATCTTCCTCAGCTTGGCTCATCCTGTAAGGTGGAATACTGACAGGATGAGCACCAGGGATCAAGTCAATACGATGATCTACTGCCCGCTCAGGTGGTAAACCCGATGGCAGTTCCTTAGGAAATACATCTTGAAACGAATCAAGTATCTTCTGTAATTCTTTGCTTTCAAACACACTTAATTCATTTACATCCAAAGAAGGGATGAGAAAGGAAGAAGTGGAATCAATACACAATGGAAAGCGGTATACAAAGAAGAATGCATTATATTTCCAAAATCAATTGTATTTACAAGAGGTCCCTGAGAGGGATGAATACAATCACCTAAAATACTATACTGGGTGTCCCTATGCTGAAAAGAAAAAATATGACTAGACCAATCTATCTGGACTTGAAGAGTCTTAAACCACTCAACCCCTAATAACAAGTATACATTTTCTAGATGCATTACAAAGCATTCCAGAGTATCTTTGTAGTCCTGAATCTGGATTGGAAGCATCTCCACCTTTCGATCCCATACTTGCTTTCCCGCAGGTAGGCGTACCTCATAAGTATGATCGTTGGGTGTCGTATTAAGACTCAATTTCTGCACAAGTTTGTAGTTAACAAAGTTGTGTGAGCTGCCAGGGTCTAAAAGAATGTGAATCTTATGGCCATTCACTTCTCCATAAACTCGGAGAAGATCATGCAAGCCAAATACTTTAGAATTGAACAGACAATCAGAACAAGTACTAGGGCGAGAAAGTACAGTAATTGACGTACGTGTCAGAGACAATTGATTAGCTGCCTTTGGCTTGGGTCCTGTGTTTGTCTTGGCACCCTTTTGCTTTGGGTACTCCTTACGCATGTGTCCTTTTTCTTCGCAGATAAAACAACGTCCTTCCTTCTTGAGCTTTAAAGCCCTAAGGAGTCGTTTCTTCTTCGCTGGAGTCGAACTTGAATTCTTCGAAGGTTGGTCCGAAGACTTGCCTTCTGTCGTGTTAGCCATAGGTGCAGAGAACTTTCTTTTATGCTTGTTCCCCTGCTCGGTAACGGGTTTCGACTTGGAAGAGACCATTGTATCATCATAGATACGAGCTGAATGAATGGCCTCGTCCAATGTTTTGCATTTGTTATTTTTAACCTGTAAACCTTACGAGTCTAGTAAACCAGCTACGAAGAACCCCAAAAGAGTAGCGGAATCCATCTTTGTAGCTTTCATCTACAAGTCCCGAAACTTCTGGAGGTAGACCTCATAAGTGAGGTGCTGCGAGGTCATGGTCAAAGCTGAAAAGCGGGCAACAACATCATAATCATCCTCTTTCTTGAGGAATTCTTTCTTGAAGATGTCTTCGAATTGTGCCCAAGTTGTTGGCTTAGGGTTGAGTTCCTTCTACCAAAGCAAAGCTTTGCTGGACAGGAAACCTGCTGCTAACTGGATCTTTTTCCCATCATCATATGGATGAAACTGAAAGTGAACTTGCCACTTACGTAGCCAAGTGTCCACGATCTCCTTGGTGCGCTGCTTTTGCTCGCCCCCGAACAGTTCCGGAGTAATGTTGGGGCCTAAAGCAGAAGCCAAGGTATCCATACCCGATAGAGTAGAGAGGGTAGTGGTCAAAAGAGCGATGGAGTTTTGCAAAGCTTGCATCTCGGCTGCGATTTGTGCGTGACGTTCCAACGAAGAAGCTTCGAGAGCTACTTTGAACTCTTGGAAATCTGATTTTGACACACAATCGTCAAAAAGATCGGCATCGGTATCTTACGTAGCCGGCAAGCCTTCGCGTTCCACAAGGGGCTCCAACTCTGATTCTTGGGTCGACATCGTGAAGAGGGTAAGTAGAGAGAAAATTCGATCTTTGCACAATGAAAGTGCAAGGGATCTTGAGAGCTTGAAAACTTGAGAGATGTGTGGCAAGAAGCCCACTTAATGGGTTTATAAAGGTTTTCCCAAAAGCTAAAAATCCCCAAAAGCTATCTTTAGCTTTTGCTTTAGTGTTTATATATATATATATATATATATATATATATATATATATGGATATATATATTTTGTTTTCTTAAAAAAATAAAACACCTTTAAACCTTGGAGGAGGGGTTCTTAAACTTAAAAAAAAAAGTTAAAAAAAAAAACGAAAGCCCAAAAAAAAACGAGTGCTTTCCTTGTTTTTTTTTTCATCCCTCCTGGATTAGCCGTCGGCTAGTGTGTTGCAGACGTCAATCTTCGGCTGCTTGCGCTAGTCTTCCTGTCGGCGCCACCTCGCCTGTCGTGTCGGCTGCTGTCATCACTTGCGTTTCAGCCGGTGTCTTCTCGCCAGCCTGCGCCTGCGACAGCCCCGTGTAGGCTTGGCCACAAGGCCACATGGCCTGGGCGCCTGCCTGGCCTGGCCTGGCCTGGCCAGGGCGCCAGCACTAGGTTGCGTAGGCCTGGCTACGTAAGCCTAGGCGCTCGCCAGCCTGCTGGCCGCCTGGCTAGATAGCCGTAAGCGCCTGCCCACCTGTAGTTGCCGGTAGCCCACTCCAACACCCGCCAGCATGCAAACGCGCCAGCATGTCCACCTTCTCACACATGTGCTCTCTCTCTCACTCGTTCAACGAAAAGCAAACCTGCTTTTTTGTTTCTGTTTTCTCTCTACGTTCATGCGACTGCACAAACGAATCATGCCTCTTCTTTGCAAAGCAAGCGACCCTACCAACTACCTTCCCCATCAACATGGGTTTCTTTGATGAAAAAAAACACATGCTATTCTGAAAACAACAGTATGCACAGAAAAAACAGCAAGCTTTTCTAAACACATACCTTTCTTCGACCTTATCTTCTCTACCTACCGACTTGCTCGTTCACGAGGTATGCTCTGATACCACTGTCAAATCCCCACTGGATCTTTATCTTGATGCGTACTTTTTTTTTTGTACTCATACAAAAACAATGTTTGAATTCTATTTACCTTGGTTGTATGAGTTGGACTGTGTATATTTTGCTAAAGAGTCTTCATGCCAAATTGATTGGTTTGGTTGGCTTCGTCTATGTTTGGTGTCTCATGACTTGGTACCAAGTGGTGCTACAGGGCAACCAAGTGGTGTCAACTCGTGTGTCCCATGGTTGTTTGTTCCAAAGCCTGGAAAATTCTACCAAATGATTTTTGCATATAGAATGAGGCAAAAGACCACCATTGCTGGCTGAAACAGCCGTAATTGTCATTATAGCCATTCATTATATGAATGCTGGACATTTAGCACTCATCACTATTGCCGGTGGGACATTGAAAGCACTTGATGCTTGCGTCCTTAGCCATGAGGAGTATTCTTTCTTTCTTTACTACATAAAGGTAGGGATGTGCATGCAGCTCCTTAATTTTTGTGCAAGATTATTAACCTCTTTCTTCCATTACAAGAGATTATGGCTGTGCTAATGGCAGAGCTGAGGGCTGAATGTTGCATCTTCTTTCCTTTCACTTTGTAAGGGATGGTATCATGTATGCAAGCAAGCTTTTTTGCCGAGGAGCAAGGCATCTCTCCTCTCTTACGCTAAGCCAAATATTGTAAGGTGTCACAAAAGACTCCTAGTTTACGCTTGAATGCTACACATACATTTATGGTTCATTGTTTCTCGTACACTTAACATGCTCAATCATTCTCTGTTTCTTCTTGAAACTTTGAGGAGGTCATACATGTGTTGGGAACAGTCCTTTGGCACTTGTGAGTTTGTGAATATCTTTAAATTCACAACTTTGTTGTGTGTGTGTGCAGGGAACAGGGAAGGGAAGGTGTATGTTTGGGAGCTTCAAACAAGCCCTCCTACCTTGTTGGCTAAGTATGTTTTTTTTGCCCATCACTGGGATGTATTTGTTGTGCTGGTCAGGCCAATTGGCTTATTTTAGAATTGTCTTGTGCAGACTATCCTATTCTCAGTGCAAGTCTCCAATTAGACAAACTGCAATGTCTTTCGATGGGAGGTTAGTGCACTTTGTATGATTAGACGAACATGTGCTGATCTTAATCAGCTGTATTGAAGCCTTAAAAATAGTAAAGGTTTAGTATCATTTTTCAGGTGATTGAATGTTCCTTTTCTTCCTGGTTTTTTTTCGGGGGTTTATTGTTCTAGTTTTATGTTGGTGCAGTACCATTTTGTGTTCATGCGAGGATGGCAGCGTTTGGAGATGGGATGCAGTGCCTTAAGGCTGCCGCCTTGGTTTGGATGTTTGTGTATGTACCTAGGAGATTATAAATTTGAGACTAGCTTGGAGGTGAAATTCTCTGGGTGTTGTATATCATCCATTTTTAATGACAGATTTTGCAGCTCATTAGATTTACTGGATGCTGGGGCGCCATTAAAATCAATGGCCCAACTCAACCATCCCTCCTGAAAACATGTCAAGTTTTGTAAAATTCAAATCGTTCGTAAAGTAAGCCATGATATCCGCCTTGAAGCTTGTAGCAGATAAGACATCAGAAGCCCTTATTCTCCACGTTTCTTATGTCAGGGAGTTCCAAGATGCCACGTGACCTATGGATTTTTGTAGAGATGTCGCCCCCCTTATGAGCGACCTTTTGTGGGTCTTGAAAGCATTGCAAGCCCATTGGATCCCTTTGTTTTGAGCATCTGCTTTGCAGAGCAAACAAGCTGGTTGCTGTTCATTGTGAATGCATAGTCCTGTGGCTACACTGTGGCATTGTGCAGATTGTGATCTTATTCTATGCAATTGGATGGATTGCACTCACCCATCATGGATAGTCATCCTTGCATGAGGCAGTTGTGGACCTGATCTGGTGTCCTAGTCAGCCAGCTTTAGGATGGGCGCTTCCGTCACCTGTGTCAGCCTTCACGCCTTACGGCTTTACAATGCTGCATGCCATGTGTAGACCATTCATTTGTCCCAAAAGACTCCTAAGGGTCTGCTTTGCCCATTCAGCTTCTTAATCACTAGTCTTTTGAGGTACCTTTTCTGCTAAATAGTTACCACCACGTCATAATTTTTCCCTCAATTGAATGCAGAGATCTGTAGTTGCAATGCGTGGCCTTGAGCATATTGTGAGCTGTGTAAAGCTATTGGATGGATTTCACTCACCCATCATATACCCTTTCATGGATGGTCATCCTTGCAAGAGGCCATTGCAGGCTTGAGCTGGTGTCCTAGGCGCCCCCAACTCAATCCAATGGCGCACATGCTGCGTCTTCAAGACCTTTGCGATGCTATCTGTGACAGGCCTTGATGTACCTGCCCTCTGAGCCATGTCGCCAGGAGTTTGATGATGGTCAAGAAGCAAGTAGTCCTTTGAGGATTCAAAAGAGAAGTCTCTAATTTAGGGTTAAAGGTTAAGTGACCACTTGACTAGTGAGAAAGCAGGTTTGTGGTCCAGGCCACTCCAATGAGAATTTTTTGTCTGTGTAAAGAGTGGAGTTTCTTAGGATTTGGGTTGATGATTCTTTTCCTTTTGAACAGAAGTAGTGGATAACCCAAGAGTAAAAGCAACTCAACAGTGGTTGTGGAGTAAATGTTCGTTGTTACATTTCCTGGGTTGCCTCCGTTCCTGAGGTTTGCCTGAGGACATTATAAGCTCCTAATTGGGGGCTTCAACAGCCCTCTTTGGGGCCTTCTGTCCATTCATTTTGAAGCAACAGCTTTGTTTTCTATTCCTCGTTTACAATAGCTTGGGTTGCTGGCCCTTGCTCGTGTCCCTTCGTTGGGAAAGCTCCTTCCTCAGTCCCTTGCCTGTTCACATTTTCTGGCTGACTAGCTGACCTCTCTTTCAGGATGATACATTGATAACCCAGGTTTTGGAAGGATTTGTGAGCTACTGTTGACGTGCTCCTTCATTGGCTAGCTGATTAGTTATCGATTACAAGCGATGGGTTGTTGCGTAACCTACAAATCAAGGTGCATACTGGCGATGGTGTCTCATAATGAGTTTTTTTGGAGATTTGCTTTTATTTTTTTGGGACATTAAGTAGACTCGTGGGCTTTGTTAGAGGTTAACCTTCAGAGGCCATGGTGACAGTGAACCCACTAGCTCCAGCACCATGTCTGAGCCTGTTAGCCACCACCAGCTTTTCAACTCCCTGCATCAGCTTTGTCTCTTGCTCCTTGTCTGTACAAAAAGCAAATATATTAAGATCAAGAATGTGTTGAGAAAATCATTTTGTAGAAATGAGTAGTGACCTTGGGTTTAAGGTGTACAGGCTACCAAGGTGGTTAGAAACTTCATGTATGTTTCAAATGAAATACTGATTAAGAGAAGGTTTGTGAAGTACACCCTTGTTTTTTAAGTTTGAACAGTATAGTAATAATATATGCTCTATTAAAAAGAAGCTGTGTACTTATGATTCATACAAAATGCATATGGAATGCATGATATTCCCAATTTGCTACATGTGTTTTTTTGCAGCATCTTCTCCAAAGACCTTGCATCCAAGCACGACAGTAACATGGCATCTGAAACATGTTCAAGGATTTCCCCCTTGCGAGCATCCTCCTTAGTCCCTGCCCAAGAACAAAAGCCAATGGCAAGTCTTAACTTGCTAAGTGTCGTACATGATGTATACACCCAAACTGTCCCACTCAATGCTATCACATAAATCAAAAGGAGGCCTCAAGGAACAAAGGGGTTGAGGGACAACAGACTTGGGTCTTTCCCCTTTTGAGGAGGTTCTGGGCCATGAGAGTTGCCCCCAAGACCCGCACATGCATTTAGGCTGCAAAAACAGCCTCAAACATGCCAAATTATCTTACCAAGATATCGGCTACAATGGGAAAGCATGCTCATGTAGCACTCACAGATTTGATGCATATGACATGAGGCAAGAGAACACAGGTAACGAGTGTATTATTGGTTTGTGGACTTTCGAAGGCTTTTGATTTGGCACCAAGGCAATGGCTTTTGAGATGCGTGCAGAATTCTTTATCTCCTTTGGAGATGAGATGGGGGATGATGGCGTTATACAAGTCTGTGATTGGATGGGGTACCATCACAATGTCTATCCGGTGAGATCACCAATACGATAGGGCTTCCCACTTTGTGCTATTGTACAGTAATGAGATCTACGAGTTCATTGGGAGATTGGATTATAGAATTAAGAATGACCATGATAATCTCTTCTTCCACTATCTTATTTTATAGTGGAGAACCCTTGAAGCGAGAGGCTCGCATTGAAGTACATATAAAAACAGAGGAAAAACACTTGTAGTTTTGATGATCGATCTGTTGCATCTCAAAAGTACCATGCAATGACTGACGTAATGATCGACAGAAGTGAATATACTTGTCGATCCTACGATCCAACTATTTTATCCATAAAACCCAACATCTCACCTAGCCAAAGAAAAGAGCATATTCATGCAATGTGGAATGATATCAATCTTCCAAACATCAAAAACATTTCCCAGATGTCACCCCACGGAATCTTATTCGCATATCCGAAGATTGACGATTTAAAAACTTCCTTGTGTTAGTACACGTCGATAGCAAATGATAAGTACTCTCCATTTGATGATGGAACTGCAGACAATTTGGAGCCAAATTTTTTCGCTTTGCCAAATACGGAGCGTTTCCATGAGAAAAAACTTATGTTTTAAAGGGAATTTGCTTTGCCACTTCTTCCCCGAAGTACCTTTCCACCAGCCTAAGGATTTATTGATATGCCACACTTGATCTGCATGTTTGTTTATCCATGGTTGTGGAAGCATTATTTTGTATGTTGTCGTTGTCAGTCCATAACGAGGAAACTGCATAATATAACCTGGTCGGGTGTTTTTTAGCGCCCAATCATTTTGATTTTGCTCAATTGATATATAGGACATATCCCCATGTCTTGGTAGTTGAGCAATAGTAAGTCTCCATACATGGCGGTAATGGGCTCCCTATTGCCATCATCGTTGTGCTTGTGGAAACAAGGTCTGTTGTTAGTCGATATGACATCTCTGACGATCGTGAAAAATTCCTTTTTGTGCTAGACCATGATAATATCACCTTTTTTGTATATGAGCAGATGACTTGTTTTGATTGCATAGTTGATGGAGGGGTTGTAGAGACTCAGTGCACTTTATTCTTCTTGTGAGTATGGATCTTATAGTGAATCTTGGTAAAACCAAGATTATGAATGACACAAGGTTGTTGCCACAGTCTCTCTCTCATTGAGGAGATTTGGCTCACATCTGGTTAGTGTATGTATATATCTACGGATTACCTACCCATGTCCTATTCTCATGCCTATGTTTTTTTGTTTTTGTTTTTTGAGGATCGATTGTTGAAGCTTGTTTAGTGAGAGGATATGCCACCTTGTCCAAATTAAAGAGGCAATGCTTTCACTCATTTCTAGGAACTTAAACCTAAGAGTTGGCTCTTTAACACCTTGATCTTGGCATATGCAAAGCTTCTTTTTGGGGTGTAGAACTTGGAGAGGAGGATTGGAGGAGGGTTTGCAGGTGATGATATTCTCATGCATGATCATGAGCAAGCGTTCGATGCGATATGAGATCGTACAGACTGAGTTTGGAGTAGCTCCATTGGTTTTAGGTACCCTCTTCTTGATTATTGTTAACATGCATTGTTTATATATATTCGATTGCTACTTACATGCATTGTCTATGTACACTCGACTAGTACTTACATGCATTGCCTGTGTACACTCAACATAGAGTGCCTCTCCCAAGATTAACGGTTGAGTATCCTTGTAGAGAAAGGACAAATTAGATCGTGATAGAGAAAATATTTGCACATTTCTCAGTTGTCAAGTGAAAGGCCACCATCTGGACCTCTCATCACCTTGTGCACAAAGTGACATTGATTCTCAATGTGCTTTGTGGGTGCATGGAACATGGGGTTCTTTACAATGACCAAGCAACTTATATTCTTGCAATGTAGTGCCATTTCGTTGCTCCAAGGCTACTTCCAGGTCTAAAATTTTTCCTAAACTAGATCGCTTCACATGAAGTAAAGCATGCAATCATGTACTCAGCTTCAATAGATGAAAAAGCCATGACAGGTTGTTTTTTAATGGTCAATGAGATAACTTTAGATCTTAGAGAGAGTGAGCAAGAGAATGATATCATGCTATTTAAATCACCTACCTAATGTGTCACATTTTCTAGTCAAGGTCAATATAGGTGATGTCATACTCGTGTTTATCTTTGATGTATTTCAACACCCGCATCCATCTCTCAGGGCTTATTAGAGAACCTAGTCAACACACACCAACTAAAAGTTGATGTTTCATTGTGTGTTGTGTACATGAAGATTGGAATTTACACGACGCATCCACTATTGGAGAAGTCTCTCTACAAACTACTTCGTAGCATACTACATAGGGATGCTAAGTGATTTGCACTTAGCCATACCAAGTTCCTTCAAATTATCTCACTTACGTATTAAGAGATGAAATTACAATCTGGTCGTTGCCAGGCTAAAAAGCATGAGCCAATGCATGGCATTTTAAACTCTCAGCCAAATTTTTCCTTAGTCTGTTAGATCTTCTTTTCGTGGTTCTCCCATTAAGATGTGGTTTTCCACATAAAAATAATGATAATCAT
Organism: Cibotium barometz; assembly: GCF_041138505.1. NCBI lineage: Eukaryota > Viridiplantae > Streptophyta > Polypodiopsida > Cyatheales > Cibotiaceae > Cibotium > Cibotium barometz. The sequence continues at coordinate 101,780 of NC_141108.1, read as the reverse complement.
GTGCTTTGCCTTGCTCATCTATCTACATGACTGGCCACCCTCTTGTATAACTAAAGCGAGGATTATGCGAATTGTAATCCTCGGACCTGTGCAAATCCTTTCGCTTTTAGCCTTGCTTTGTACTTATTCAATTAGACCCTTGAGATATATACTTGGCTTTGTACACCCATTGGTATCTAACCTTTTTTCTCTTCAAATGCTCCATAAGGTCAAGTGGTTACTGTGGCTACATGGCCCCTTTGTACACCCACTTGGTATTTGACCTTATCTCTTTATACACTCCATAAGGTCAAGTGCTTTCTTACAAGACCCCCTCTTATTTTCTACTAGTCCCTAGCCAAACTATTGCAAGGTTTTTCTAGTATCCTTTTTGCCTTCCACCCCTCAACATCATCCACAACATCATGGCTATTGTTGCTATGGCTCCGATAAGGCACACAAGACATCTATGAATAATGTTAGGAAACTAGAGGAGACGGAGTGTGTGTGTGACAGTGTGTGTGTGTGTGTGTGTGAGAGAGAGAGAGAGAGAGAGAGAGAGAGAGAGAATAGGTGTAACATAGACTTGATCAAATTGAACTCTAACTTTCTAGTGAAGAAGAAGAGAGGAGGTCTTCTGACTCCTTAAACAAAGTGGTAGATGTCTCCTTAAAAAACCACTTCTTTTCTCACATTAGATGAACTTTTCCCTCCTCAAAGTAAGTGGACCATTTTTTAAGTTACTTTTCCTTCTATCCCTTTCCCTCGTGAAAATATTTATGTGGCCAATTTGATGCAATGCATGGAATACTCCCCCTCTCCCTCCCATTACGTAGTCCATCGTACGTTACTTTATACATGTAAAAGCTTCCACCTTAAGACTACTAATCCTCCAAGAGTGATGTTCTAGTGATATAAAGCATCTAATCAATTTTCAAGAAGCTCAATGAGATTTTAATAAAACTACATTGAGCACACACTAAGCTCGCATGAATTAAGAATAATACCAAAAAAAAATCAATGATCAAGCAACATGATGCTAATCACAAAAAGAAAACTTAATAAAGGTGTTGTCACTATAATCAAGCTTAAGAAAAGACCTATGAAAAAAGCATGGAGATGATCTTGACCAAATATTCCATAAACCTTCTTGTTAAGCTTTCATTATCATGGAATAGAAAGTAAACAATGTTGTCAAAGGTTATCTCATGTACTTTTTTGGCTTTCAGTAGATTACCATGAAATAATTTTGGAGCATTTGAGAGCTAGAGAGGGTTGCTACCACATCTAGCATGACAGATGTTGAGCTATGGCATTCACGGTTTGGACATTTAAACTTGGAAATATGCATTGGACACCGTTCCCTCCCCCCCCAGAGATGGTTCGGTGAGGGTTGTCCAAAATTACAGCTTGTAAATGGTGATGTATATGGTCCAATGAGGACATGAGGATGACCTTTCTAGATTCAGGTGGGTCTATGCTATGAAGCAAAATTCAGAGACATAGTTGAAAATATGTCAGGGTGCAAAAAGTGCAGACTCTATTATGTACAATAGAGGAGGGGAATACATCTTCAAAGAATTTAATTCATACTTGTCTGAGGGGGGGGGGGGGGGGGAATTTAACACCAATGTAGTATGTCATATACACCTCAACAAAATGGTGTAGCAAAAAGAAAGAATAGATCTCTTATGAAGATGGTACGATGTATGGTTGAAGGCTTGAATTTGCACTGCAGGTTTTAGATGAAAGTTGTTATGTGTACGGAGCATATGTGCTTAACATGTGTCCAACAAAAGTTGTGTTGACTACAACTCCTTACGAAGCTTGGCATGATAGAAAGCCATCAATGGCTCATATGTGTGTCTTTGGTTTCTTGGCTTATGCCCTCCTAGATCTCTCTTAGGTAGATTTCCTTGGTAAGTGCCGCTTTAAGGAACTAACCTTGGATGTCATATCTGTATCGAAACATTGAAGGTCAAATGTCATGAAGGCTATTACACACCCAACACATGAATATTAGTAAGTGTCACTTTAGGAAACTAAAGTGTAAACAAGTGGTGAGTGTATGTTATGTTTGTGCCTATTAATGTTTCATATTGGGATTAATTGTGGAGATAGCAATTAATTGGAACAACTAATGTGTTTTACGTTTGTGAGATAGGTGATGAGTAGTGTGTGTGTGGCACATGGAGGATCTTGTCAATATCATCATTATTATTTTGTGTTATTTTTTCCTCTTGATTTTGTGAGAGAAATCATATCAACATGTACTTGCAATGATGCACACTAGCAAGATGACTTTGGGGCTTTTAAGGTTTAGTCATCGAAGAATGATCAACAACAAAAACTACGCACTCAGGTAAAAATTTCAAGCAAGTCTCAAGTAAAGGTCATCCTCATTGATATTCAAATCAAGAACAAAGTTAGACTCAGACTCATGAGATCTAGCAAGTGTTATTGGCTAGGTAAGAGTGTGTGCAAGTACATTTTCCATTGAGGAGGAAATGTCTTGAGAGTGGGCACAAACTCTCGAAGACTTCAAAAGCCGAAGAAGTGTGGATGTCCTCTCAAGGTGTGCATAGAGTACCAATATGGTGTGGATGAAGTAACCATATCTATGATTGGGAATCATGAAGGACATGTTCCAGGCTCACGCAATGATCTTTACCACTGGCCTGAGTAGCCACAAGTGATTCAATGATGCGATAATGACTTTTTTAATGTGGGTATGTGTTGACATGTATCAAGGATATCCATTTCCAAAGAGAAATGGCACCTAGAAAGCTCATCTCGTTTGGGGCGCGTCATCTTCAGGTTTTTAATGATTCCAAGGAAAATTCAGATGCTCTGTGTAGACTTTCAAATGATGAGTGGACGTCAGGCGCTGTGCTTGAAGGATCAAAAGAGGGTATTATGTAAAACTTCAACCCTTGTCAATGGAGTTATGTATGGTGTTTTGTGTTGTTTGTATTCCATGTGATCCATGTGTTCTCTTAGGTTTTGTACTTATAGCCTTATAATCCACATGCAAGCAATGACAAGGATAAGCCCGTGATTCTTATCATTCAAGATGATTGGATGTTGGAAATGGAAGTTTGCTTTTCTTGGAATAAATCTTGGGCAGTGGATAGTGCCTTTAAGACATGTCTTTGGACTATCATTGTATGCTACTGTATTGCCAAACTAGCTTGGTGTTGGCATTCCTATTTGGTTTGTGCTATGTACAAATGATGCTAGGACAAACATGGAAAGTATTGCCTTGGAGACAGCCTTCAAGATTGTGTTCTTTAGGTTGAATGCAACTAGGCCCACAGCAATTAATGCTAGCAAGAGCTTGAATTTGTCTTAAAGGTCGTGGATGAAGACCCTTATTGTTGGATAGTAGAGCAACAAAGGGCCTCCAAAACAAGTTGCATGTCATGTTTTATTGTGTTGGTTTCATGTTAAGAAGGCATGGGTCGAAAACCTTCTTCCACTAGTAAGTTATCCATATTTTTCTACTGCTCATCTTCATTTCATATGGAAGGCTTTGTTGTATTCAATTTTGTTCTCCATCAAGTCTACATTGCAGTTCACTAGTTTATTATGAATTGCCTTGTTGAATGTGGCATTGCCATGGTTTATTGTGTAGAGTTTTTGGGCCATAAAATTGCTTTGCACTGTGTTCTGGTTTACTATGCAGGGTAGCTATTGGGCTTGCTTTGCATTGTGTCGTGGTTTACTATATGTAGGGTGACTATTGGGCTTGCTTTTCATGGTTTCATGTGCACATGTTTAGGGCCATAAAATTTCTTCGCCATGTGTCTTGGTTTACCGTGTAGAGGTGGAGTCCCTAATACTGCTTTGCCCTATGTCTTGGTTTACTATGTAGGGTGACTATTGGGCTTGCTTTGCATTGTGTCCTGGTTTACTATATAGGGAGACTATTGGGCTTGCTTTGCATGGTTTACTGTGCATAGGTTTAGGGCCATAAAATTGCTTTTCCCTGTGTCTTGGTTTACTATGGACAGGTGGAGTCCCCAAGATTGCTTTGCCCTATGTCTTGGTTTACTATGCAGGGTGACTTTTGTTGGGCTTGATTCGCATGGTTTATTGTGCATAGGTTTAGGGCTACAAAATGGCTTTGCCCTATGTCCTAGTTTACTGTGCACAAGTGGAGTCCCCAAGATCGCTTTGCCTTGTGTCTTGGTTTACTGTGCATAGGTGGAATCCCCAAGATTTCTTTGCTCTATGTCTTGGTTTAGTGTGCAGGGGTTTAGGGCCACAAGATTATTTTTCACCATGTCTTGGTTTACTTTGCACAAGTTTACGGTTTACTATGCACACGTTTACGGTTTTGTTTACACTATCTTGGTTTATTGTGCACAAGTTTACGATTTTGTTTACACTTTCCTAGTTTATTGTGCAGAGGTTGGAGGCCCGGGGGTTACTTTGTCTTATGTCCTGGTATATTGTACATGGGTTTAGGGCCACAAGATCACTTTGCACCATGTCCTAGTTTTGTGTGCACAAGTTTAGGGCCAGAAGAATGCTTTGCACCGTTTTGGTGTTGTGGTCATAATTCGTGATATACCTTGATGTGTGTAGGTTCTTCAAGACTTACCTTTTCTTCTTCTTGTGTACAATGCTTATTGGGTAGTAGACCCTCCTCTAGTCGACCATCTTGATGTACCTTGATATACCTTGATGTGTGTAGGTTCTTCAAGACTTACCTCTTCTTCTTCTTATACAATGCTTATTGGGTAGTAGACCCTCCTCCAGTCCACCATCTTGACTTGGAATGGGGCTGGTTGCATTGTTGTGATTCCCAACTTCCTTGCTAGGCTATTTGATAGTGCATTGGCACCATACCCTCCATCTAGGATTACTTGTGACACCAATTGTTCTTTTATGTTGGCCGTCACACTATCACACAGCATTGATAGAGATGTCACAATTATGCACTTCTGCCACACATTAGGAAAAAATTAGGATAAAAAATAGGCATCATAAGGAATGCCATGTCATCAAGGCCTATAAAAATGGGAGGTCGTGGGTGAAACTTCCCCATCTTATGTTAGAACCCCCTCATGTGACGTATCATTGTTGGAAAGCTTGTGGATGACTAAGTAGGTTCTAAATATGTAACCTCTGACAAATTTGAAGTTGATATTTTCAAGATATGCCTTTCCTTTCAAAAAGTAATTTAAAATCTTTGTAACGGGGCCCTTAAACTCATGAGTTGAGACATCATACTTTTGGAATCTTCCAAAAGCTTACATGGCCCATTTTGTACCATAAGACGTTGGAAAGGTTCAATTTTCAAGGGGCACTCTAAGGCCACAACACATTGAAAATTGGTCCTTTCTATTGCACTTTGGAATCAAATGTGGTCCGATGGTAACCATCTGTCCACATATAAATTCTCATAACGTTTAGTCACCATCGGACCACATTTGGTTACAATGTGCATTGGAAAGGTCCAAGTTCAAGGCGGCTCTCTAAGGCCACAACACATTGAAAATTGGGCCTTTTCTATGCACTTTGCACACAAATGTGGTCCGATGGTGATCAAAATTCTCAAGAGTAATGGTGGGGTCCACATTTATACTCTTTTAAAGTTTGGTAAACCATGGGACCACATTCGGATTACAATGTTAATTAGAAAGGCCTAATTTTCAAGGGGCTCTCTAAGGCCACAATAGATTGAAAATTGAACCTTACCAATGCAAATTGCAACCAAATGTGCTCCCATGGTGACCATACTTTGCAAGAGTATGTATGTAGACTCCATCCTTACTCTTGCATATTCTGGTGACCATCAGACCACATTTTTGTACAAAGTGCATTGGAAAGTCCAACATTTTTAATTTTCAATTCATGTATTCCTGGTTCACATTTACGTTTTCTTGCAAGAAGGATTTCTTTTTTGTAGATTGCGTTTGGGCTCTCTTTGGCACTCTCTTTTACCCCTTCCTTTATCATATCCATACTACCTTGTGGCTTATTTCACGTGGCGATTTCCTCTCTTTTCTTGGTGGCAAGAAGAGTGATTTTATCCCAACTATCCTTAGCTCTCGCTCATGAAGGCATGGATTCTGTTGCATTGTGCAAATCACTCCTTGTGGATACCCTTTGTTGTCCCACCCATTGTTAAAGCTTTAGCTAGTCTTCTGGATTAGATCTCTTATTTGCCGATTCCTTTACCAATCCTCCTTGAGATCTTTTTACAACCATCACTTCTACGGGATTTTCCTATAATCTTTTGGGTGTGGCATCCCAATTTCACCATAATCACATTTGGATCATATTAGCCCATTCCTAGGGTTAACAAGATCTACCGTCATTATCTTACATCAAGGAGCCAAGGTAGATACACCAAAAGGCATACATTCAAGATGTGAAGCAATGGTTTCCAAAGCTACAACTTGGACGGGAGCCTGTAATGGTCTGATGGAATACTTATGGCGATTTTTACTTCAAGAGCATGTGGTAGCAAGTTAGGATGAAGTCCCATGTGATGTACTTCAGAGATGTATTATGAGAGTAGTTATTGTAATAGCATTAGGCCTCTTATAAGTCTCAAGTGTCTGGCCGGCCATAGTTTAAGTGAGTGTGAACAGTTATGGCCATGTATATAAGTGAATATCTCTCATAATAAAAAGGACTCTCCCATTGTGTAATAGAGTCTTGCTCTTGCTAATCTCTCTTTAATCCATGCTAGTGAGTGTGTGTGAGTGAAATGAGATGAGTATATGTAGTGCAACGCGATGGTGTGACAATGCTCGCAGGAGACACTGTGGAATTGCTTCTCAAGGAGTTGTAAAGATTGGAGACCTCAAGGGTTACAAGCTCGGACATTGGAAAGATTCTCATGATAGTTGCGGTTCATAAGGCAATCTTCTTGTTTGATGTGTTCCAAGGGGGGTTTGGGTGAGCTATAACATTTTTGGCGTTGTTGTCAGGGCATCCCTTGGCTTTTTTCACTGCTAGCTCTCTAATCTACGCATATCCTTTGTCCATTGTCTTGATTAGTGGGTTTCCATGAAATAATGTGGTTTTGATGGAGATTTTTGTGTGATTTTATGAGAAATAGCTCTCTTTTTTGTTTTATAAAGAATGCATTTTTGTTGTTAATAATTTGGTTTTTAATGTTCCTAGGGCTTGCACATAGAGTTTTCTAGGCCTTGTTTGCTTCCATTGTATCAAAAAATTCAATAGGATGTAATTTTTGCATTAAAGTGTTAGCAAGTATTAGGATGTATACATTAGAGTGTTAGCAAGTATTAGGAGTAGCTTAATCATTTGAAAAATTTCACAAAAATCCAAAAAAACTCTTGAAACCGACTAATCTTTCTTAATTGACTGATTTTTATCATTAAGGGATGATTAATATAGTTCAAGAGGTAAAAAAAACTAGAAAATATATTTTTCGACGTCAAATTGGATCATGTAAGAGGTCAAAATTAGTGTTTTTGAGTGTTTTGAGAAATCTCCATCAAAACACCTAATTGCATCAATTTCTTTATCAATTAGAGGAATTTCTTTCTCTTTTGCTTAGTTTTGCATAAAGAGAAGAGACTAGAATTAAGAGTTTAATTAATCTATAATTATGAGTTAATTTACACATTAGTTGATGCACATAGCTTAGCAATTTCATGCTCTATCTGATGATGTGCTCAATGGTGTGAATTAATGAGTGATTAGTGGTTAATTAGAGCTCTTGATTAGTCTAAAATAGAAAAAGATTAGTGAAAAGATTAATCTTTGATTAATTTTTAAGCATATTTTTTTCATAACTCACTAAGACTAATGAGCATTAAATGAAAAGATGCCAATGAGTTGTAAATTTGTCTATTTTGGGAGTCATTTATGAAGAGTGTAAGGGACTGTCATAAAAGTGCCACTTACCTTTTTGGAAAAATGTCCATATCTCTCAAATTTAAAATTCAAAAAATATTCCCTCCACACAAGGAAATTCGAATTTTTCACTAAACTAAAAAAAATATCGTAAAACTCCATTTCATGCAAACTAGGACTAGCAATGAGAGAATGATCCACAAAAGAATAAGATGCATGTTGAGAACCTACACGTGTTCTCCTAAATAAAGGAGGAATAGCTTTCCTGTAATGTCTGCACTACTATAGTGATTTTGGCATACTCTTGGGTGCGTGCATGGTTGCCCTTTCCTCATCCATTGCATCATCCATAATTGCCACATCAATAGGTTGATTTGTGGGTTGAAATTCAAGTTGATTTTTAACTAGACTGATTTTCAACACTTTTTGAGCATTTATTTGCTCCATATATGGTTGTGCTTGGCATTATACAAAGGTAGGAGTGTATCAAAGACGTTATGTGGCCATTTATTTGCTCCATATATAGCTATGCTTGGCATTATAAAAAGGTAGAAGTGTATCAAAGATGTCACGTCGGCATACCTTTTACTATTTTTTACATAAAAGCATAGGTTGAACTAAGTTCCAATAACAAAGATAACATCTCTACTTACCAAAATCTACTTTGTGGGGATGGTAGAGTCTATACCCTTTGCTTTCTAAGATGTATCCCAAAATAATACATTTTACTGCCTTATCATCTAGCTTATTGTATTATTGCTTAGGAATATGAGCATTAGCAAGACAACCAAAAACACACAAATGAGCCATAGAGAACTTCTTGCCATTCCAAGCTTCCTACCATTCTAAGCTTCATAAGGAGTAATGTTCTATAAGCCCTTGGTGGAGTATGTGTTTAACACATAAGTGGCACACATAACTGCCTCCAACAAAAAAACTAAGGATGCAAAGGGAAGAGTTGCATGATGATGATGATTGGCACATGCAAGATGATTTGCATGACGATTGGCAAGGGAATCTTGATCATGGGAACCATAAAAGAAGGCATGATGAGTTCAAAGGTGTTAAAGATAAAATAGTGTTGCCAAAGTTCAATGGAGAGAATAATTCCAATGAAGACTTTGAAGAGTGGCTCAATAAGATAGACTTCTACTTTGAAATGAACCCTAGAAGTGAGAAGGCTATGGTTTACTTTGCAACGTTTCATTTAGAAGGGTATGCACATGCTTGGTGTGGACGCATTTACAATCTCAAGCTTATGAAGTTACCTCGTGGAATACTTTGAAGGATGAAATGAGAGACACCTTTATCTCTCAATTGAATCAATACAAGCTTATGTGTGATTGGGATGACTTGTAAAACAAAGGCAAAGTAGTGTCAAAGACTACACCCACAAGTTCATGAAGTTTATGCTACATGTGTATGGGTTTAGTGAAGAATTCAAGAAGGCAAAGTACATCAAGGGTTTGAGGACCAACATCGGTGTAGATGTCCAGGCTCAAAGGCGTTACAACTACTCTCAAGGAAGCCATGCTTTTGGTGGAGATATATGAGGAGAAGTGCTTAAATGCATGGTTAAATCGAGGTAGTTTCCGTAATGATTCAGCTCCTAATGCCAAATCTACTTATTTTGTGCCCAAGTTTCCAACGGTGTATGGAAGTGGAGGAAAATCAAATTATAGGTTTGGTAATGCCTGTCATGGTCCTTAAAAGTCAAAAAATGTTGATGGGAAGCCTCCCAATGTGGTGTTGACAAGAGTAAGTTCATAAAGGAGGACTGCATGAATGAATTGAGGAGTAAAGACTTGTGGAGAGAAATGGAACAAGGAGCCTTACAAAGTTTGCAAAGCAAGGAATGTCAAGCTTAATATGGTGTATTTCAAAGTCTTGGAAGATGACAATGAGAAAGAGGTTGAAATTGATTGTCGAGACTTTGAGGAGAGGGACCATGATTATGAGCCAGATGGTGAATTTCCTTTCAACCCTGATGGAATTAATCATTGGTTACAAGTTTATTATGATGATGGCTTACATTGTGTACTTAGGAGGATACTTGCATGGAACCAACCTTATGTACATTGTCCCATGATTCGTATGCTGGGTGCAAAGGTGCAAACACTTTTCGACAACTGAAGTTTGTACCTTATTAAGGATTTTAAAGGGACTGTAGTATCTAGGGAAAAAAAAATTATACTTTCCTATCTTTCAAGTTCCCGACTTCACAGCCAGGGACTTTTAAATATACAAAGTCACCTTCAAAGGTTACTTTTTTGAGACCCTTGTCTGCATATGTCTTTGCATGATCTTGTGCGCTATTTATGCTATCTTTTGTTTCTTGCAGCATATCTTGTATGTCTTCAAGGAACTCCTTGATAGACTGCAACTTCCCCTTCTCTAGCCCTATGGCTATAGGAGATCTCGGTTGAAAGCCATACATTAACATTAATGGACTCGCAGAATGTTTTGAACTATTATAAGCAAAATCCAAATATGGTACCTACTCCTCCCAATTGGATTTATTTTTACTAACATACGCATGAAGCATGTCTTCTAACACTTGGTTAACTCTTTTTGTCTAACCATCAGACTGTAGATGATCAGTTGTACTCATACTCAAAGTAGTGTCTAACTTTTTGAAGACTTATCTGTTAGTGGATTATGCATTTATATAGTCATCTAACCTTAGATGAGGTGGCACCCATTCATATGTGCCTTTTGGGAGCACAACTCTTTCTCTTCCACACACGAATGTAACTATCAATCATTATGCAATGAATATACAACAATGGAAAAAGTGACTATTGAACTTTATATCTTTATCAAAGACTATATCTTTGGGCATGCCATATAGTTTGTAGAGATGTTCGATGAACAACCTAGCTAGCTTAGGTGTTTTCACCGTCTTTTTAGTAGGTATAAACTATCTTGGTCAATCAGTTAACCACTAAATTGAATCATTCCTTTGATTCATTCTAGGTAAACCAGTGATGAAATCCATGGAAATACTTTCCTATTTCCCTTTGAGAATATCCACTGGTGGATGCAGCAAACCTTCAACCTTGAGGCGCTCATGTTTATTGACCTGACACTTCTTGCATTTCAGCACAAAGTTGTGGACGTCCTTAAATAAACTAGGCTAATAAAATTGTATTTTGACTAGTGCATGGGTCTTCTGCAACACTCGAACTATCGTGACTTTCTATAAGAATTTGGGTCCAAAAATCATCAATAGCTAATATGCAAACTCTACCTTTGTAGAGCAGGTACTCATCGTCTATGGAATAGTGTCTATACTTTTCCCTTCGATGAATTTTATCACCCCCAAGTAAACTAGTGTTAAATGGTTGTGAAGGGTTCACCCCCAAGCTCTTTGTCTTGGTACATAACCCAAGAGACTCATCTAGTTGCTCCCGACTAGGAGCTGCTCCTCTTCCCACAGAAACCTTGACTAATCTCTCTGGAGTAGTACTCCTTTCTGTTGAGGAAGGGGGCGACGACCGCATAAAGCAGGCCATACCTCTGAAAAAGATGAATCATGCTCACATAAACTACGTAGTGACTCTAAAAGTATATTCTTGAAGGTGGTGAAACTTAACTCATTCACCATTAGGATGCAGCTCAACACATCCGCTACTGCGTTAAATTTACCTCTTTGGGGTAACGAAGTGTAAGGTCAAACTCCTATAAGATCTCCACAAACCGAGCTTTTCTAACTTTCAACTCACCTTGACTTAAAAGCCATTTGAGACTTTCATGATCCATTCGGACCTCAAACGTAGCGCTATACAAATAAAGTCGCCTCTTTTTTAGAGCATGAATAATAGCAAGTAACTCTCACTCTCATAAGTGAGTAGTTATGATGGGCGTAGTCAAGCTTCTTACTTTCAAATGCAACACGGCATCCCTTTTGCAATTAAACCATCCCAATGGCCTCCCCACTAGCGTATGTCTTTAAAACAAATGGCTCATTGGGGTCCACAATGCTCAATACTAGTGCTATCATGATAGCCGTCTTAAGATTCTCAAAACTTCTTCATTGAGGATTCCCCAACGAATAGTTTTATCCTTTATCCTCAACTCATCGGTTAAGGGGATTGTGATCTTCATGTAGTCCTTTACATACTATCGGTAGAACCCCGACATGCCTAGAAAAATCTGTAGTTCCTCGATATTTCTAAGTTTAGGTCATCTGACAATGGCATCAACACTGCTAAGATCCATCCATGTACCATACATGGAGATAATATGGCCTAAAAAATGGATCTCCTTAGCAAAAAAATTACACTTGGATTCTATGCCAAATACCTTATTTTTTTAAAGGAGTTTGAACACTGAGCCCAAATGATGTAAGTGTTCTTCTTTTGACTTACTATATATAAGTATGTCGTTAAGGAAAACTACTATGAATTTTTTCAAATATGGACGTAAAACCTTAAACATCAACATAATAAATGTCGTTGGAGCATTTGTCAAGTCAAACGGCATGACTAGGAACTCATAATGTCCAAAACGAGTCCTAAATGTGGTCTTGGGAATATCATGTTCTCTTAACTTGGTGATATCCGATCTAAGATCAATCTTAGAAAAGTATTTTGTACCATTAAGTTGGTCAAACAACTTGTTAATGTTAATCATAATAGGATTAAGAGCACGGTAGTCTATGCACATTCACATAGACCCATCTTTCTTTTTTACCAAAAGAATGGGTGATACCCACGGTGAAGAATTCGGGCGTATAAATCCTTTCTTCATATACTCGGCTAACTGCAGTTCCACTTCTTTTACCTCGGATTGGCTCAATATGTAAGCAAGTTTGCTTATAGGTTTTTACCCTAGTAGCACATCAATTCCATGGTCAAGCTTCCTAGACAATGAAACCCCATCTGGGAGATCATCGGGAAACACATCCCTAAACTCTTGCAATAAATCACTCAAAGCAACTGCGTACTTTTGTTTTATTGTCTCAGTTTTAGCCTTGGTATTTACGTTTTGTTCACAAAAAGACAAAAATAGGTTTTGGAAAACAATGGTCTCGACTAAGGCCATTTAAGTTATCATAACTTAAATTAGTTTCAACCAACGAAAACTTTGTCAACCACATTTATTTCATCCATGGAAATAAATTATGCAAGAGAGTACAAACATATACCTAATGTATGTCGTCAACGTCGATGGCATGGCATAACTCTAGGGATGAAAGCATGGGTGAAACATCTTGTTCACCCTGTAGCCTCGTTACTCTCCTCTCATGCACAAACTCTAGGTTGTTATCCTAGTAGCTACGACTCAAGGTAGGGCCGCCGACATTATACAATCACTCCTTGCATAAATAAATATTGACTCTGGTCAAGTGCATGACCTCAAAATCCAAATTGGCCTTATGGCCTTGCATAGCTAAAGATACCCCCAAGACCATTGTGTTCCAAATGGTTTATCGTAACCATTAGTCAATGATACAATGTACTTATGGTCGCTCTTGGTCTTTGGCAATTGTAACTTCTTAACTAACACATAGTTAAGGAAGTTGTGAGAGTGGCTCCATGAACAATCATGACGGTGACTCTACGGCCACCTAACCTGCTATATAAGCGGGCCAAATCATGTTATCCCATTGATGGCTGCCACATCACCTGGGTAACACAGCAAGTGTGGGTACTATCCGTGTGTCCTATAATCACCTCTCTACAATCACCTCTCTGAACTCTATGGAATTAAGACGTAACCGCTGGATAGTATGTAGTTGCCGAGAGGATTTACCATCCTTCTTAGCATCACCCAAAACTACCTCCAGTTGCCTGCTAGCTTTGGACATGCACCTTTGCTATGTCCAGCCTCGAAACAATTAAAGCATAGATTTTCCTTTCTAGTGTTCTCATAATGTTCTTTCTTAGTGGATTTAGATTGGTTTTTCTCTTCGTCCAATGCCCACTCTGCCCTCTCTTCTGCTCAGTCTGGCCCCCTTACCCCCCCTGTCACCCCCGAAAGAATTTCCTCCTAAAGTTATAGCCCTCTTTACCCTTAGTTGTTTTGCTAAGCCTGGGTTTAGAGTGACGTGAAACATCGTCATGAATCTACGCATATTTTATGGCCTCACCAAAATGTGTTGGTTGCTTAGGCTATACAAAAGCCTCATAGTCTGGGTGTAAGTCTCTCATAAATCTACATAAAGTATGGAATTCATTGATTCCATTTAATTTCAACACAATCTCATGAGATAATTGGAGATGTATTGTGTGGGCGAAATGCCATGCATCGAGCATTTATCCCAATCACGCAAGGACCTCTGCAACTCATTCACATGCAAAAACTCTTTTCGAAACATCATTTTGAACTCTACCCTACTTGGAAGTCTTGCACTCTCACGCAGCAAAACTCATTCACACCATTTGTATTCCTTGCCTACTATCAATGAGAGGCTGGCCCCTACGGGCCTCACCTCCTCTAACACATTCTTGAGGTTATGGTCTGATTTCTCTCCAATGCGTTGGTCCTTGCAAACAACTAGGCTATGGATCCCCTCGAGTATCCATCTCGGCCTCTAACTCTACAATCGTGGGTCGAGTATCATCTCCATAAGCATCCTTATCATTAAGAAGATCATCTCCATAAGCATCCTTATCGTTAAGAAGATCATCCTCGAAGTAATTTTCATTAGTGCCGTTAGACTACAAGGGCTGCTCATCCACTAACTCCTTGCTGTTCGTTGGTGTGTGGACAGATCTACTACGAGATCATCTCCGGACAAGGAAACATCAGGAGCTACGTAAACAGGAACATCCCCGGTCCCTGGCGAGCCCGAAAGAGATCGCGTCATCTCGGTCTGGCGAGTGTCTTGACAAATACGATCAAATAACAAAATATGATAAAATAAATAAATAAATAAATGACAAGGCGAAAATTGGAACTAACAAATAAATAAAATATGATAGAGTGTGCTAGCGGTGGAGATGGAGTCTTATCGATGTCACTGTCGATGTACCGGCGATGGTCGATGCATTGTGGCATCGATGGGGCGTGCTACGATATTGTCTTGCTGTCGATGTCGAGGCTAAGGTGCACCCACCAACAGTGGTGCGAGCATAGTGATGCTGCTGTTGGTAGCGCAAGGGGTGGGCCCGGGCTGCCCCTTGGGTGGCTGGACTGCCCCTCAAGCAAAGAAAGAGAGAGACCCCACCTGCGAGCTGAAATGAAGAGAGAGAGAGAGAGAGAAAAAAAAAATCCCTACGCCCTTCTCCTCCCGGTTGTATATACAGAGAGAGAGAGAGAGAGCGCGCGCGCGCGCGCGGGAGCTTCAGTTGGTTGCTGCTGGCTTACAAAACAAGAGCAATAGGGCCAGCTTTTGGCCGCCAGCTATCCAGCCCCCTGTTGCACGCAAAACTGGCTGCTGTTGTCCACGCACGTGAGATAGAGAGTAGGCGGCTGCTGTCTAGCACAAGAGAGAGAGAAAGAAGGTGAAAGTTTTCCGTTTGCCTGTTGTCAAGAGAGATACGCCCCCAAAACTTCGCAAGGAGCTTGGCTATGGCGGCTACTTCTTCTTCCTCCCCACCTCAAGCTGCTGTGCACACCTCAAGCTACCCTTCTACAGAGCACAAACACCTCAAGAGAGTTTGCGTTTGCGACTGCGCACACCTCAAACTATCCTTTAAACACACACAATCGACTCTAGGGAGGGCCTCCTTGCAGGTGTCTTGCGCAGCACCATGCACTTCTCACATGTGAAGCTGCCTTTGAATCCATGATGATCCCCTTTGCTTGGGTGCTGCTGCAAATGTTGGAAGAGAGAGGTGTCGCTCCTTCCCCCGGCTGCCATCAAGCGAGAGAGTGAGAGAAAAAGACTACGTTGTATCTTCTTCCTCCTCTATGGCTATGGCGCCTCCTCTCCCGTCCACACAGTCGAGCTCCCCAACCAAAAGAGATTAAGAGATAGGAAGTTTCTTCACCAAACGTACAGAATTGGATATGGTGCTTCAAGCCTCTCCTCCCCCCCCTAGATAAGATTTTTTTTGAAATTTTGAATGGTTGAGAAAAACCTTTGAGTGAGCCTAGCCCCAGTCACGCACAGACCCCAATGAACAGAATGCCGGCTCCGAAACCACTGTTAATCTCCTGTCAACGGAGGGAGGAGAGCTCTAGATCACCACCCAGTCATAGAGGGAATGAGGATAGGGGTTCTCACCGTCGGACATATATAGTGGCCTAGTACGAGCCAAATCTTTACACTATTGTATCAAGCAATCAAATACCATTGTACTTCAAACTTACTGTCGTTTGATTATTTCTTTTGTCAATATTTGCAATTCGATATTGCAATGAAGATGTGTTTTTTTTAATTGAAGATATTGCCTTGTCAAGGTATAAGGCTATGAATATTATAATTTAATTTGGATAGACTCAATTATCTCAACAGTGAAAATCTTTTATACATCATATTCAATAAATTTGATGAAATTTAGCATTGACAATATATTCGCTCTTTTATTTTTTTGGTTGAACTTCTGAGGTATTGGAGCGTTTGTCTATGAAGGTTTAAGACTACCCATATCATGGATGAATTTATGTTGTTGGCACATAATATATTTATTTGAAATTTTGAATGTCCATTAACCATACATTTTGTTTTCAACATGACATGTTGAAGCATATAGCTTTGATTTCAAGTGTACAGAAAACTTACTATTGAGGTGGCACCAATCATTGGTGACTCATGTACCTAGAAGCAAAAGAGTTCCACCACCCCCAGATACAATAAGGAAACAAAGAAGAGTATGAATACTTGAACTCAATGGTGCAAAAATTAAACCCATCTAAGCACATTGTTTTGGCCAAAGCCTAAGTCTATCTTATGGGCTTTTAGTACAAAATGGCTCCAAACATTCTGCACCCAACAAGTCTTGATATTTGTGCAGATCCCATACTTCAAACATTTTGCACCCAACAAGTCTTGATATTTGTGCAGATCCCAAAGCCTAAGCTTTTAGTACAAAATGGCTCCAAACATTTTGCACCCAACAAGTCTTGATATTTGTGCAGATCCCATACTTCAAGCTGCACGTTTAGACCTCAGCAATGGTTTTCTTTGACCTGCAGCAACAACTAATATGGGTTAGGTTAGAATTTGATTATACAGTCACTCAATGTTTAATGAAACCAGACATTATCCTACCCATAAGCTCAAGTAAGCCTTTTATAGCCTTGATATGTATGCTTTTACTACAACTCCACTTATGAGACGACCACGATCATATCCCAAGCGAGTAGCATAAGCAATAGCGTGTTGATCACTCAAAATCCTTGTTTTGTAACACACTTTTAACAAGCTTAGCTGGTCTTTGGATAGTAATGGTACTCCAGCTTTGGATGCCAACATTGCTAGATCCTTGCTTATGGATTCTACTTCTCTTTTTTTCCCTCTTGATTGGACATACTTTACTTATCACCATACAATGGTAAGTGTGAAGATGCACAAGATGAGTTTTCCACTTCATCTGAATATTCGTTGAGCTCTTCTCGCAAAAAGTGGGAGGTGAATTGGAGCCATTCTTCTAGTACATCTTGAAAATCGATAAATAAATTATGACCATGTGTGATAGGAGATTGACCTAGCCGATTAAGCAAAATCATAGACCTAATGTCGTTTGTATTATTTAGATTTAAAAGGTAGGGTAGAAGGTCATTGCACAGTACGTAGTCGTGCCCTCCTTGAAAACTTTCAGGGAAGAGACAGTTGTCTTTTGGATTAACACATCCCTTGAAAGGGCTATCATCAATAAGCAATGTATTCTTCTTATTGCAAATATCTTGGCCTCAATAGTAGGCTTATCTGGCCTATACACTTTTCGAAGATTATGGATATAACATTCTTCTTGTCCCCACACCATAAAGAAATGATATTTCTTATGTGCATACTGTTCAAGAGTGTTTACATAGGCATAAACATTCTTGTGTAGCATGGTGGACCAAATACCAACATGAAAGTACTGGCAAATCTCATCCAAAAATTCAAAACACCTTGGGCGAATAACAACTGTGGTGCGACCAATATCAATTCAAATACAATTTGTTTGTGGATGCCTCTTCTCTTCCTTGTTGAGTAAAACTCCATTAAGATAAAGTATAAGTGCATGTTTCTTTATGGTGATTGCACGAGGAATACTTTCTGCATATGATACACAGAAGAATGATAACACTTTAATGTGTGTTTACATACTTAACAATGTTTAAACAAGTGATCCTATATTATCAATGAGAGCTAATTACAACAAAACATCCACAAGTTTACTTTTGTTTCATGCTCCCATACTCATCTATGAGGCGATGGCTCCTAGACTTAATTGCATTTCTCTATTGATTGGTGAAGATTGAAATACTAATCTATCTCCATCTCTCTCAAAAGAATATAAACTTCCTAGAGGCCTACTCTTTTGTGTATCGGAACGTAGCTCCTCAACACGTTGCTCTATTTCTTGCGCACTTAACTTGTGATTGTTAGAAGTAGCTATACCTATAAAAATAACCTTTGCTGAGAAACATACTTTTTAACACACAAAATTGCTGAATAAATCATATTAAATAACATCCTATTGAAAAAGATCTACCTTTAGTTTTCTTGGCACCCTCTGCCGCCCCGCAGAGTGCTTGATTTCAACTATTCTCCCTTTATTCATAGCATATGTAGCCTCGTCAATTTCTTCAACACCCTTTGCCAACACAGAGTCCTTGATTTTCACTATTTTTCCTTTATTCGTAGCATGTAGCCTCATCAATTTGTTCGACAATCTCTTCTTGTCTCTCCTTTTGGTTGCAAAAGTCTCTTGAAGCTCTTCATTAACTTTATCTTTATTCTCACTAACCTCAACATTAACTTGCAAATCAGGAATGTCCTTAGTCTCTTTAGTCCTATCACTTGAAGGCCTTGAAGATGTTTGCAAAGCTGAATCATCGATGTGATCTACCTCCACCATGTTGTCTTTATTATTTCTAGCATTTGAATCATGAGAGTTGATCTCTCTAGTAGGGCTTTCATGATGATGTTCTAGTTGAGCAATGTTATCTTCGCCTTTCCCTTCTTTGTATATATTTGTAAGATTAAAATAAAATGCTATTACTTTTAGGATTTAAATAATACACCAAGGCTAATACAATACTAGTCATTTTTATATCTACACATATACTTTGTATCCAAACTTAGATTACTCAACATTAAGTGATGTACCATAATGAATTAGGAACCATATTACTTGCCAAGACTTTCACATAAGGGTCAAACTTGAGTTTGAGCCTCACTTACAAGGACAAAGTAAAGATCGCTCAACTTGATATTGTGCCTTGTGTTGGAAGACACCCCCAAGGTTGGACATAAGTGGAGGTACGGCTCAAACTTAAGTTTGAGCCTCACCGCTACACTAGGATATGGAGTAAGTGTAATTTCTTAATAGTAAATGTGCGTCATCATTTGTATTAGGCTCAAACTTAATTTTGAGCCTCACTGCTACACTAGGATATGGAATAATTTCTTAATAGTAAGTGTGCATCATCATTTGTACCAGACATTGGCATGAAATCAAGGATAATTAGAATAGAAATATTCACTTTAATAGAAAAATGTTAAAAGTGAATCCAAAAAAGCCAATGTATTAATCAAAAGACTAATAATTATTTCAACAAATCCACACTTTGAACAAGACCTATGTTAATATTAGTTGTTGATAAGCTTCTTTCAATGATCACCATTCGTTGTACATTCATAAGCACTATCAGTGCACTTTTCTACCTTTCTTTGGTTGAGAGCTTGATGGGCTATGAGCATGGAAAGCCTTGTTGACATTTGTATCCCCAATCTTCTCAACGGCCATAGCAACCCCAACATTTGAAGCTTCCATGGCTTTTGCAGTATCCAATATATCATCACCATTCCCACCTTCATCATCATTTTCATGCCTTCCAATATCTTCAAAATTGTCTTCGGCATCCTCATTGAATAGAGCATCATTCCCTTGGTCCTCTTCATTCATTTGCCCTGCATCTTCAAAGTCTATAGCATCCCCAACTTCTTTATCATCATCTGTGTCATTTTTGTTGTCAATATCATCACCTTCATCTTCCTCCTCTGTACTTGGCGGGTCGTCAATGTGAAGATTTTGAAGGTTCTCTTTTTCTGTATCATCTAGTGTTTGCTTTTTTGTGCCGCCACTTGCACCACACCACTCTTGCAAGGACGGGTGACCGTCTAAAAGAGCAGAGCACTTTGATTCTAATGCCATCGCTTCCAAATCATCTTTGCATAAAGCAATACATCGCTTCCAAATCATCTTTGCATAAAGCAAGGACGGGTGACCGTCTAAAAGAGCAGAGCACTTTGATTCTAATGCCATCGCTTCCAAATCATCTTTGCATAAAGCAATACATCGTCTCTTCTTTAGCAAGCTCTCCTCTAGCACAACTCCACCAAAATATATCTCTACAACATAGCTATGTTCAGGACACAACCCTGTGAGATGAGACCGTCAATAAAGTCTTTGTCGATGAATTCTCTATTTTGGCCACTAGAGCCTGAGATGAATTCTCTATTTTGGCCACTAGAGCCTGAGATGAATATATTTTTTGTGAGAACCTTATCAATGGCCTCAAACTTGTCAACCTTGCTAATGAAAAGAATAACAATTGCAATCTCAACTGTTTTAGATGTCCAAGCATCATCTTTTTGTGTGTGGATCACGCCAAATTCATAGTGCACCTTTGTTGACTGGCTAGAAATCCCTTCGATAAGCATTCCAATGGTGATGAAATCAACAAAACACACAAGAGTATATTCATATTGTGAGTTTAGTGTGTTTAAAGTAAGTGCCAACTTGGAGAAAAATTTTGACGAGAGCTGCTCCTTTGTACCATGTAGGTCCATGATTGCCAGTTGAAATGGTACATGCTCTTCACTACAGAAGGCTATAATCTTTGTCATATCAAAACCCACCCCCCTAATTGTCCAAGGAATAGACTCTTGTTGAGATACAATACCCATAGATGCTCTATATAGGTGATTGAGTAAAGTTACTACACTTTTTGGAAGTGAAGGATTTTTTTTGAAGAACAATTGAGAGTTTCCCTAACAAAGGACTGGCTGTAGCTCCTCAATTAATCATACTCATACTCCCCTAGCTTATATGTCTCACACACCTATTCCCAAGTCATCTTTTCCCTTGTCAGATTAAAATAGAAGGCGATTATTGCATCTTTGAGCACTCGGTCTGTTTTTAGCTTCTAAGCCATCTCCTCCATATCCATTCTTTGATGGGTTTGCTTTCCCTTCTTAAGCAATATTCTCTTGTCAAGAAGTGCTGTTTGAATGTCCAAAACTTCACTCTTTTGAAGGCCTAAACTGCACCTAAACAACGTTGGGCCTAGCGTGACTATTCCTGGTGCCTGCTGAATTTGCTCAGTCTTCAAAGTTGGAAGTTTGGGATTTTGATCAAGACCTTCAGTTTGAGTTTCGCCCTTTGTATTTGGTAGCAAGCCTTTTGCATATAGCCTCATGATCTTAACCCAATTTTTCCATACATCATCATCACATGGAAGTAAGTGTAAATCATTTTTGATAAAATTCTTATGTAGTGTGTGCTCCGTGGTCTCCACAAAGGCCTGCAAAGTTGCAAAGTTAGTCCCCTTACTATAGATATCACAAAATATTAGGAGGAATCATGAATCTATGGGTTTTCAATCATTTGGAGCTTATGCTCAAACTTGAGTTTGAGCCTCACTTGCCAGTGCTGCTAAACTAGTATATAATGGTGATGCTCGATCTTAGGTTTGAGCATCACCTCCGTATGCAAATCTAGCACTTGCAAGTGAGGCTCCAACTTAAGTTCGAGCCACAATTAGATATGCAAGTGCTACACCATCACAGAGAGGTGAGGCTTGAAGTTCAATTTCAAACCAAACTATTAAGTTTATGCAGTTTGAGAAGAAGCCTCACATGCATCTTTCTTATGCTACTGCTACACTTGAAACTATAGATCCGTAAAAGATATTATGAAAAGTAAAGAAGAGGTAATGTATGTCTATGATTTACTAAGATATAGCAAAGAATCAAAAGAGTACCTTCCAAGACTCGTCCATCTTGGGTTGATTGACACCAGGCAAAGGTTTACTAGGATGACCGTTTACTAGAATGAGGAATGGCTCCTTTTGCATTGACTTTGCAAACAGATAAATTTGCATCCTTGGAAATGCCACGTGAAATCTTGGGCGGGTAATTTACAATTATCTTTGATCTCCTAAACCTAAATTACTGACGCAGTTGAGGGATGACTTTAGCCATATTTAGAGCCTGCAAGCTTTTTGCAGCACTAATGGAGTGTCCAGAGATAATCCAATATTCAACTTTATGAATATCTTCTTTTGCGAGTTTATGAAGGGGTTGTTTCGTAACACGATTATAGGGCATCAAAATTACAAGTATCTCCTCTTTCTTTGGGTCCTCAATAAAGTCTTGGGTCAAAATACAAACCCAATCCTTATTTAACCTTCTATACACATAGTTTGAAGGAGCAGGATAACATTTCATCACATCAATGCTGATGAAGACCTCATTTAGACCAAAGGGATAATATTCCTTCTTTATTTCTAATGAGATCATTGCTTTGATGCCCTTGTTTGGAGTCTCAACCTCCATTAGCTCGTCATTGGACGCATTTATCTCCTTTGAACCACTTGCTGGTTTTGTCCTTTGCCTCTTTGAAGAGATTTCTTGAACCTTTGTAGAGTGCTTTGCCTTTCTCTTCTTTGCAAGTGCTTGCTCCTCTTCTTGCGCCTGAGAGCCTGCCATGTCTTCAGCTGCTATTATGCTTACATCAAGGACTTTTGTTTTGTCACCCTCCTTTTTATGTTTTGAAGAAGTTGCACCAGCATTTCTAGATGCTTCAAGTGCACTCTTCACTATGGCCCTGCCTTTTTTCTCCATAATTTTTCTAACTTGAGTGGTTGTTGTCTCCTTTTCAAGTATGGACTTTTTTCGTGAATCCAAAGCCTTCTTTGCATGCCTCACCGCTTTCACTAGGTCCTCCACATTATCCACCCCTGAGTCTTCTTGATTGGAAAAGTCAATGATCTTTAGTCCTAGCTTTACAATAGAATTGTCCTTTCCTAGTTTACTGCCAGTCATGTCTGTTGGGTGAAAAGTGTCCAATGATAAGCAAAACTTATTTGCTTTTGTAGTTTCTCCTTCTGGCAATACATTGCATGTGAAGCATGGGTTTGCTCTTGCATCCACATCATCCTTAGCGCCTACCACAATCCCCATATCTCCATATGATGTATCACCTTGAGACAGAAACAAATGGAGGACTCCTTTGAAGTTTGCACTAGCATCGTAGCTATCCACAAACCATTTTACTCCTTCTTTGTTACTCGATTCGAAGGTTTTATCCACCTTAATTCTAGGAGTGACACTTTTAGCTTGAGTTGTTGTTTCGAGAAGAGCATCCAGAGTAAAGATTGGTGCACCATGTGGTTGCGAGGTAGCGGGTGCTCTGCTAGCTTCCATTCCTGTGAAGCATAAAAAAAGTTTCAAAACCTTAGAAAAAAAATGGATTTAAATGCTACATATCAAATCAAAACCTATCAAACTTAAGAACCTTAATGCATGCTACAATTATTGATGCTTCACTCACTTAGTTTTCTTGAATAGCAGGGGCCTCACTTGCATTTACTTAATCCATACAGAAGCTTAAGCTGGAGCCTAGATCCAAGTTGTGCACTCATATGCTAGGGGTACGCTAGCATAGAGAGGTAAGCCTCAAACTCAATTTTGAGCCTTAAGGCGAAGTTCCATGTATGGGAGGCTTGAACTTAAGCTAGAGTCTAGATCCAAGTTGTGCACTCAGATGCTAGGGGTACACTGGTATATTGGAGCCTTAAGGCCAAGTTCCATATAGGGGAAACCCGAACTTAAGCTAGAGCCTAGATACAAGTTGTGCACTCATATAACAGGGGTACACTAACAGCTAGAGTCTAGATACAAGTTGTGCACTCATATAACAGGGGTACACTAACAGCTCAAGCTCAAGTTTGAGCCTTAAGGCCAAGTTTTATGTAGGAGAGACTTGAACTTAAGCTGGAGCCTAGATCCAAGTTGTGCACTCATATGCTAGGGATACGCTAGCATAGATAGGCAAGGCTCGAACTCAAGTTGGAGCCTTAAGGCCAAGTTCCATGTAAAGTTAAGCATGGAGAATGAGCCTTAACACATAAGTTCCATGTAGGGGAGGTTCGATCTTAAGGTGGGGTGTATATCCAAGTTGTGCACTCAGATGCTAGGGGTGCACTAGCATGGAGAGCAAACGCTCAAACTCAAGTTCGAGCCTTAAGGCGGCCGGAGTACACTAGAATGGAGAACAAAGGCTCAATCTGAAGTTCGAGCCTTAAGGCCGATGTACACTAGCATCGAGAGCAAAGGCTCCAACTCAAGTTCGAGCCTTAAGGTCGGTGTACACTAGCATGGAGAACAAAGGCTCAATCTGAAGGTCGAGCCTTAACACTGGGGTGTACTAGCATGGAGAGCAAAGGCTCAAACTCAAGTTCGAGCCTTAAGGCCGGGGTACACTAGCATGGAGAACGAAGGCTCAATCTGAAGTTCAAGCCTTAAGACCGGGGTGCACTAGCATGGAGAGCAAAGGCTCAAACTCAAGTTCAAGCCTTAAGGCCGGGGTACACTAGCATGGAGAACGAAGGCTCAATCTGAAGTTCAAGCCTTAAGGCTGGAGCATGAAGAGCAAAGGCTCAAACTCAAGTTTGAGCCTTAAGACCGAGGTGCACTAGCATGGAGAGCAAAGGCTCAAACTCAAGTTCGAGCCTTAAGGCCAGGGTACACTAGCATGGAAAATGAAGGCTCAATCTGAAGTTCGAGCATTATGGCCGGGGTGCACTAGCATGGAGAGCAAAGGCTCAAACTCAAGTTCGAGCCTTAAGGCCGGGTTACACTAGCATGGAGAACGAAGGCTCAATCTGAAGTTCGAGCCTTAAGGCCGGGGTGCACTAGCATGGAGAGCAAAGGCTCAGCTCGAGCCTTAAGGCCGGGGTGCACTAGCAAAAGGCTCAAACTCAAGTTCGAGCCTTAAGGCTGGGAAATAGAGATGATTATTGCATACGATGGCGTGCGCGATGGCGATTTTATGAGCACTGTACGCTCACCATACAGAATCGCTTTGGGTGCAGAATCACGTTTAGGGTTCGCAGGTCCTTTGGTTTGGTTCAAATGCGAGGTCGGTGTTGGACACTTTGCTTCTAATTAAGGTGAGACATTCTTTTTTTGCATGGATGGGACGTGTCTTCACGGTGTGGGCGGTTGGGGGGGACGGTGTGGGAACACGGCTAATTTGAATTTCAAACGAGGGCGCGGGGGGGGGGAATTTTGAATTTCAAACGAGAGGGGCGGGAAATTTGAATTTCAAACGAGAGGGACGGGGCGGTTCAAACGAGAGAGACGGGGTGGCAAGCGGTGCACGGGCACGCTTGGCCGAGCGCAGGTGGAAACGAGGAGGCAAGCGGCGCGCGAGCGGAAACGAGACGTGACGGGCGGCAAGCAGCGCGTGGAATTTGAATTTCAAACATTTCAAACGAGAAGGGCAGGGCGACAGAAAGAAGGTTTCGGTTTCGGTTTCTCCCCAAGCCCATGCCCAGGCCCAGGTCGTCCCAGGTCTTTTGATTATAGTTAGTTTCACTTTTGTTTATATACCCTTCTTCACCCACACCCCACTTGTTCTCTGGGATTATCCTAGCTTCCCTCTCTATTCCTACTTGCTTGTGTAATAGACAAGGCTCAAACTCAAGTTTGAGCCTTGAGCTTGAGCTTGAGCTTGAGCTTGAGATTTCTTCTTTTCTTCCCTCTTTCCCCATACACCCAAATATACTTATAAACTATGCGATTAAAAATTCAACTAAAATTTATATAATGCACAATGGCTCAAACTTGAGTTTGAGCCTCACAAAGGAGAAGAGTCTCAAATCCAATGTCCATTTGCTCATTTCCATGTCACATTCTCTTCACTAGCATATTGTTTCTCTCTATTGCTTTCTCTTTGCCTTTGCTGCTGTTGTAACCACTCACCTTTGCCTTTTGTAGCTATGAAACATTGATGGCTAATTGACACCATACCTTGACTCAATATCCCAATGAAACGGTGTGGCCAGATGTAGAGGGTGATGAAGCCTACCTGTTGGGAAACTAGCATATACATGAGGTGAGGATTATCACTTAAATTGGGACCTCTTAATAGCAAACTAGCATATGAAGGTGAGGCTCAAACTTTGGTTGGAGCCTCCAAGCAAACTAGCATCTGTGGGTGAGGTTCAAACTTTACTTTCAGCTTCCTAGAAAGCGAACTAGCATCCGCGAGTGAGGCTTAAACTTTTTTTGGAGGAGCCTACCCTTCTAGCTAACATATGCAAACTAATATATTATGCAAGTGAGGATGATAACTTTAACTGGAGCCTCCTAGCAAACTAACATATGATGATGAGGCTCATGGAGCCTCCTACTAACAAGCTAGTATATGCAGGTAAGGCTCAAGCTTTAGATGGAGCCTAGCCTCCTAGCAAACTAGCATTGATAGGTGAGATTCAAACTTTGGTTGGAGCCTGAACTCATATTGAGATTGAATTACATTTATAGTTTTGTGTACTACCGTAAAAACATCGCTTCAATCTTTCTTATTGAGATCTTGATTTTGCAGGGTTTAAAACAAGGTGCTTCAGTGTTTCTCATTGATGGTTCTGCAAGGAAGGCATGCGGGGTTATTCATTCCATTGATGCATCTCAAACATGTGGTTTTCAATTCATTGGTGAGACATGTGCAGCAATACATGTTCAACAATGCTTTGATGACACATTTCTCATTCCATTTGCCACAATGGATGCAAGAACAATATCTCAAGCAGTTGGAAGCATCATCAAATGGCCATTGGTCAACCTTGTTATGGACAAAGACATTACTAATACCAAAGATAATAATTTTGCGGAACTTCTTGTTGATCAAGAAGATCACTTTATAGATAGGGAGAGCTGGAAAGAGAAAAGTGTCATCCTCTGATCTACAAAACTTGGCAATGGAGTAGTATTGCTCGTCCACCCATACGAGGCTATAAATTGTAGAGAACTAGGGGAGAGTAGCTTGGGTGTCATTATAGAAGGATCTTTGCATCCAAGTTCAACTTGTGTTTCAGGTCTGAATTTGGTTAGTTAGCCGATCAGGCAACTCACATTTGAGAATGGTGAACCATTAGTGGACACAGAATCTTCTTCTATTGATGAGGGTATTCAAGATCACTTCATGAAAAAAAATATTGACAGCCTAAACAATTCAAGTGATGAAAAAGAGGATGATGATGTAGAGGGCAATGATGGCGATAGTTCTGATGACAGACACCATGATGCCATGATCACTGACTATGATATCATTGAAGAGACAAATAAGAAAAGGAGCTATGTCCATAGGGTAAGGGTAATGAAAAATTACGATAAAACCCATGGAGCTAGCAAAAAATGTGATGTTGCAAACATTCACAATGTCGCAACCATTGATTGTTGCGAGAAGCGATGTCAATTTGGAGATAGATCCAAAATCATGCAAGCTAGGGTACGCTTTTGGGGACAGAGCTATAGTACACGATACACATTTGTACTGGATTGCATGGGCATGGCCTACAAGGTCAAGATGACGAGTGCTTTGAGTTCACATTTGATGGGAAGAAGGTTTGTAGTAAAGCATGGTATGTAATGCATGGCATTGGTAAGTCAACGTTCTATAGGCTCAGAAAGAAGTTCTTGAATGGTGCATGTAATGTTAGTCATGGCAACAGTGGGATAATACGAAAGGGCATGACACATGTTGAGATGGCAAAATCAATCATACAGGGCTTCATAGATAATAATGCCGATCAAATGCCACATAGGTCAAGGACAACTATGCATGGAGCCCACGAGACCCAACATGTTCTGCCAGCAATGTACAAACAGGTGGACATATTGCGTGAAGTGAATGACACTTGTCTCATTCAAATACCGGCCAATGTTACAACCATCATTCTCAAGATTGTGGAACACAGAGTTCAAGACAGTTAGTTTATAAAAAACCAGCACCTTCTCAAAATGCAACATTTGTACGGCAATCACGGTCAAGTTGGAATCAACAAAAAATCAAGAGGAGCATGCCAGATACATGGCACAAAGAAGGGCACACATGCTGCAGCAAATGAGTTGTAGAAATCTATACTATGCTTGGAGGAGCTCTTCTGAAAAAATGAACCCAAACAGGTATTTGTGTATTATACATGATAAGATGGACCAGAGCAAGATTGCCATACCACAAATTAAACCAGTTCCTAAATCTCTCAATGGGGTTGAGAGGCTTCCAGTATCCTTAACAGGAATGCTCACTCATGGACATGGACAAACAACTTATGGTCACTTTGCCTTGGGGTTATGGCCAAGTGATCCCAACTGCACAATTTCATCTCTCTCAAAATGTTTAAGAAACTTAGAAAGAGGAGAGCAACACATGTATGGTGACTTGAGCTCACAAAACGCAGATGCAGAACCATGAACAGATCTTTTTTATTGTGTTTTGTCTACTATGGCCCTGTATCAGCATATGGAAGTGCTGAAGGAGAGAAACGCATATTGCAAGCAGAGCATTGAGGATGCAGATGCAGAGACACATGTAGAAACAAATGTGGATATAGAGGGAAATTGTTCTTCACATATGCAATCAATCTTTCATACTAACACACATGTGCAGGATAGGGGCAATGGCAATGCCTCAAGTTTAATGCCATCAAATTCAAGGACATTTTTCAAGAGATTGCCAAGGACGTTGTTGTTGCAACTTGACAATTGTGGTTCTGAAAATAAGAATCGTTATGTATTTGCCTATCTATCCCTATTGGTGTTGCACGAGGAGTGTTTGACATGGTGCAGCTTGGTTTTCTTATGGTTGGTCATACTCATGAAGATATTGATGCATTGTTTAGTCACTTCTCTGAGAAGTTGAGGAAACAAACCATTTTCACATTTCCACATTTGATGAAGATCTTTAATGAGTGTATTAGCATGCATCCAGCACCCTTTCTCCTACAAAAGGTGGCAGACTTCAAAGGCTTTGTCAAGGGGTGCTTACATGATGGAGCCGATAGCTTGATTGGACATTCAAAGCCATTGCAATTCAGGTTTTATATGAGTGATGGAATACCTTTGATGCAATACAAAGTACACCCCAAAAATGTTGATTGGTTACCAGAAAACGGTATAGAGTTATGGAAGAGAAATGACCAGGGAGGACCCAAGCTTCCTGAAGGTTTTCCAAAAGTATTGCCACCCTTTGAGTATGTTAAGGAAAATGAGAAGGTTGTGGAGGGCTTAAAAAAACATGTCAATTGGAAAGAGCACTTGCAAGAGAAAGGACACCAAAGTGATTATGCTAAGTGGATCAATCTGGTCCTTGCCTATTGGGAGAATCTTATGCTACACATGCAAACCCCTAGTGCAAGGGAAGACATTGGATTTCATGACTTTTGGCCAAGGAGTGTATGCGAAAAAGCTGAGCCTCTTAACCTTCAAGTGGAGGATGATGTAGATGAAAGGTTTGATGTAAATGAGGACCATTATTGTGGTCCAATGTGCAACAAACTTGCTGAAGAGTTCAACCCGACTCTTGATGTGTCTAAAGGAGATTTTGTGCTTGTACAACCTTGTGATGCAAATTACCCAATATGGTTGGGAGTGACAAGTGATGTTGATCAAAACAACAACTTGATAAACTACCTACAAGTTCAGATACAATATTGGGCACCAATTTCAAAGAAGAAGAATGCAAGTGATGTGGAGGGTTTATAAGGATTGCTGGAACAAGTATTGGTGAGAGAATAGAAACGATCCTCAGCGCTGGGAAGACACTAGCTACATCATTTGGGCATGGAAGCCCAAGGGTGGATGACTTCCAGAGAAAATCAAGATTCCAAAGGCTATAATACTCAAGGCCAAACAGAATCAATTGAATCAACATGAAAGTGAGGCACCATCACAAGTCAGTGCAGTTGAGCAAGAATGATTTGTTTAGCACATGGACAACTAGCTTCGTAATCTTTTAGCAATGTTGTATGAAGCTACCAAACTCATAGTTCAATCATTATTCACATTGTAAGGCTTTTTTCTTAAGCTTTTAGATTTATGGTTCACCCATTGTTCAAGAATTTTGATTCAATACAGATGGTGATCTTTTTAATTCTATCACCTAGTCTTTCTTACAACTTAAAGTTACATTGTGAATATCCTTTCTTTGTTAAAGTTTCTGTGTTTAATGGTCAACTGGAGGCTATGTGATATAAACAAACTTAATTATTGGTGTGCATGTGTGTGTGTGTGTGTGTGCAGGCAAATTTACATCCCACCAACATCATATATACTTGTTACAAATGTATAATAGTATATAAATCATATCGCATTATTCAAATGCTTGTTGAGAAAAAACATCCAATAATAAATCTTGCATATCACACAATAAACATTGTATTGGATCTAACAAAGAATTGTCCAAAAATTGTGCATATTTTCCAAAATTCCTAAATTTGAGTTAATTACCCTATGGGTGACTTGATGTTTAGAAGATCACGCTCCCCCTACGGCGAGGGATAGGACTAGGTCTTACCTATGAATCGTATCCTTGAATCTCTGCATGGTCAAGGTGTTGATGAGTAGGAAATTTTCTCCAAGATAAGGCTTAGTGGACTATCTTAAGTGTTTTCCCTATTTTGGAAGGGGGGAACCTTACAAGTGGTATTAGAGCCGATCTTAGTTCCTAGGATTTATTTTTCAAAGGTTAACTATCAAGGGATTAAAACAAGTGATTGTTTATCATATGAGGATGAATCAATCATCTCTACTGGTCGTAGAAGTGGTTTGATTATCCTCACATGTTGAGACAATCATCCTATGAAATTGTGCTAGTATCTTGGAGGTGCACACCCAAGATATTTGTACAATAAATTTGAGAAATAATATTGGGGAGGAAACCTTTTGAGGAAAAATATAGGGCGATCAAATTAAGAAACTAGTGAGAGACTGAATGACTAGAAGGATAGACTGAAACTTTGTTTAGAGAAATTTTCAGGATATATCTCATTAGTTCGCATATTATAAATTATTAAGATTATAACTCCATTAAGGTTTGAATAGTTGACGTGTGAATGTCATCCATTGGATGCTTTACATTAGGACGATCATCCAAGATCTTAAACCCATCTTAGACAAACATGGGTCTAACTTCGGATGTGTAATTCCCAGAGAATCATGCTCTTAGATGTGTTAATCCCAAGATACTAGATGTGTAATTTTTAGAAAACTAATCATCTCAGACGTGTTAATCCTGATAATCTTTGGATGTGTTAATCCCAAGGCACGAGATGTGTAATTCTCAAAAAATGAAGATCTCAGATATATTAATCTAGAGTGCCTTTAGATGTGGCGCTATGATAAGTATTTAATAGTTTTAAACTTTTCATGGATACAATGAAAGAAGAAAGTTCACCCTTGCTCGTCTAAAAATCGTAAGAAATGCCGAATTAGTTGGAAGCACTGTTGTCAATCTAACCATTGGAACTAGAATCAGTTATGAGATGCCATGAAAGTACACCTTCGTGAAAGGTTTTGTCCTCTAGGATTTCGAGAGGATAGAATGAATGAATTTTTGGAGCTAACCCAAGAAGGGAAGACCCTAAAAGAATGCCACCAAAATTTTGTTAAACTTCTCCGATTTGCTCCAGATATGGATGAGGTAACTCTTCTCCATCGATTCATTTGGAAGCTTAATCTACCTTTGAATAACCTCATCAAGAATGTGAAACCATCCTCTATTCCAAAAGCCATAGTTATAGCCAGAGACTATGATAAAGTTTTTTTTAATATGAAAAGTGTCGAGAGGGACATGAGTCCTTCCATGTTTAATCAAGAAGAGGTCTCCTAATTCAAGAGGAACGTCAAGCCCACCCTTAACTACAAAGAATCATGAGCTAGAGCAAAATTAGGTCAAGAAATAGGGATAGCAGGTTGCGTTAAAGATAATCAAATTCAACAAGTATTTCTATGAGTAAATAGAAGAGGATTGGTGCAAGATTCATGTGAAGTAATGTGCATGATGAATAGAGGTATTCTACAAGACGATACTAAGATTATGAAATTGCTATCATAAGTTAGATTGCGTAAAGAATTGATTCCCTTACGTTTTTGCATGACAATTTGTTAAGTACTATATTACATGGGGGTATAGAATAAGAAATTCGAAGGTTCATATCATATGAGAGGTACATGGATACATGAACTTAGGATAATAAGGCTAATTAACTTTAGAATAATAAAGACCTTTTGGAGGCACAACAAAACAAGCCAAACACATGAAATAAGAGACTCTTTAGGAACAATGTTTAGATAAAAGAAGATTTCTACCTAGTGGGGACACCACTTTGAAAGAGACAGGAGGATTTACTTAGATACTACCCCAACCCGTGAGATGAGAATATCTCGAATCTTTTAAGTGGGAGAGATTGTAAGGTTCCTCCCAAGCCATGTATGTGTCTCTTTTAATATAGATTTCAATAAGGAAAGAGAGTGCACTTAGAGAAGAGTGAGACAATAAGGCTAGAAACATTAGGAAAGTGTTAGAATAAAAATATTAGCTCCAAAAATCCTAAAAGAAATAAGAAGACAAGAATAGTTCTATTAAAAAAGATAAGTATCTCCAAAAATATAAATTCGAATTTAGGTGATAGGAGGTCATATTTAGAATACTTTTACTTATTTAGAGTCCATGCATACTAAAAATGTGGAAAAGCAATGCATTTCTAAAGATGGCGTGTTTGTGGCTATATACAGACGTTTTTGCCTATTCTACCCGTGATGGCTTGTAGACTAGATGCCTTTCTGTTCTTTTGGCTGGTTATATGACCATATTCTGAGTTTTTATCAGAGAGTTATGGCCGAAACAATTTTCTGGTTCTATCAGGGTCTCTACACATGGAAAACTGTAAGAAAGCAGTAAGTAGCCTCAAGGTAATCCTAGAGCTTGAGATGTATATATCCTTTCATTCTTATCTAATATCTTAGAAGAGAAGGTTAGATTGCTATGGTCTTTTGGAGGAAGAGACCAAAACTCCATAGCTTTTCTTTTAAAGAAAGAATAGTATGCCGTAGCCCTGCAAGAGAAGGCTATTTTGCCATAGACCTTCGAAAGAGAGAAAAGTCAGAGTACGAGTAAGAGGAGGAGATAAATCTTGGGGATGATCGGATGATCGTAAGAGAAGGTATTAGAAGACCCTCTATTCTCAAAAATCAAGTTCTGAAACTCTTATTAGAACGAGTAAAGACAACGATAAATGATAAATTTCTATAAAGTATATATATATATATATATTTTCAATTATATATTATTCTTAGGGGTTGAGATATGGCCCTGGCTTCTCTATTAATTGTTAATAGTGATCTATTTGATTGATTTACTAGTTAACGTTTGTATTCTTTTAAACAACAACATATGCCTTAATAAAGAATGTCTTATCGCAATCTCAAGTTGAAGTGCTAAAATCTTTGTGAAAAGGAGTTTTCTTAAGAAGGTAACATGGATTCTAGTCCTATGGTTTAGTTGAGTAAATGGATTGTTATCTTGGTTAAATTAATGTACATGTACAACTCTCCGTGTCTTGATGCTACCCCGTTCTTGTGCTTGTGTAGCCGGACGGTGGAGACGTTAGTAAGGCTCGGAGTTGGCCCATGGTATCCCTCATACCATTGGGAGAATGAGGTTTGCCGATTGAGGTGACTGATTGTGATGCTACTTAGTTCTGAGGGCCCAAGCTAGTATGGTGAATTAGCCCACCCTAGTGCGTAGACATCTCTCTGAGGGGCGGGAGGATCGAGCGACAGAGCCTGAGGGGGCGACAGGCCGGCTTGAGTCCTCGCCAGCAGTGGCCGACGATGAGGTGTATGGTCCCGTAGGGTTTTGCCCACATCATGTAGAGGCTGGAAGGCCGAATTCTAGATCATCAACAGTATAAAGGAAAAGAATAAGGGAGCCAGTTTGGCTTGTATGAAATTGATTCATGTATAAACTTTTTTTATAAATCTTATCTTTAGTATTATTGTACTGTGGAAAAAGACTGTTTTAACAAACCTTGTGAAAAGGGCCTTAATTAAGGAACATGTTTATTTATGTCAAAAACAATGTGGTAGGATTAATTAGAAAACAAATTGATGCGTGAGTAGGGTGGAAAGTGGGAGGATGGAATGCCCCGACGGCACCATCCTATGGACGGGTGGACCCGATTAGTCAGGTAGCTTTCCAAAACAGATTAAGTGAAAGCCCTACGCTAGATAAATAGCTTCTCGGGCAATTCTATTCTAGAAGACTAGGCCAGCGAGACTATGCCTTGCATGGATGAGGAAAAAAGCATTGTCTCTAGGAATAAAGACTAGTAGTTGCCCAAATTATGATCAATTACCCTATGGGTGATTTGATGTTTAGAAGATCACGCTCCCCTTGTGGGATAGGAATAGGTCTTACCTATGAATCGTATCCTTGAATATCTGCATGGTAGTCAAGGTGTCGATGAGTAGGAAATTTTCTCCAAGATAAGACTTAGTGTACTATCTTAAGTGTTTCCCCTATTTTGGAAGGGGGAAACCTTACAGCATTAGTATTCACCCCTTCTTGCTTTTTAACCATCATTGGCATATTCACTTTAGAGTACTTCAAAAGGTAACATGCCAATGCTCTCATGATGCATACTATTATGAGCAAACCCGACAAGCAGCAACCACTTATCCCAAACACCTTACGTATCATGGCAATAATGCCTCAAGTAAGTCTCCACCCACTTGTTCACCCTCTCAGTTTATCATCGGTTTCGGGATGATATGCGGTGCTAGGTGTCAAAAAACAGTCCCCATGATCTTAAACACCGTCCTCCAAAATGTACTCATTAACTTCACATTTCAGTCTAGCAATTTGTTGTGGCACTCCGTGTAACTTGAACACATGATCCACAACCATAGATGCTGAAAATTTGACCTTGGAAGGAATAAAATGTGCTACTTTTGTCAAGCAGGCCACCACCACATATATGCTATCCCATCCCCTCCTTGTGTGAGGGAGCCCCGTGATAAAATCCATAGAAATATGCATCCATTTTCCATTGGGAATGGGTAAAGGCTGAAGCAAACTATCGGGCTTATGTGTGGGATCCTTGTTTTGTTGATAAGGTAAGCAACTTGCCACAAAAGTATACACATCTTTCCATTTTCCTTTCCAATAAAAATTATTCCGCACCTTCTCAAAGGTCTTGAACAGCCCCATGTGCCCCGATAATGGAGAAGAATGCATCTCTTCTAACACCCTCTTCATGTAGCTCGATGTAGGTACAAGGTAGACTTTGCCTTTGTAGTAAATAAGTCCATTTAAATAAGTCCATTACGAAGCTCAAAATGTAATAAATGGGACTCTTACTGTAATTTTTGTCACATTGGCACCACTTCCTCATCCAATAGGTACTCCTCTTGGATATCCATTATCCAATATTTATGTACCTTCGAAATTTTCATGCATGTGCATGCCCATATAGGTGACAATGCATCCACCGCCACAACATTCTCTTTCCCTTTCATGTAAGAGATATCACAATCATAGTTTTACAAAGAAGTGATTCTCATACAAGTAATGATGTCACTTATTTATTGCATGAAGTATTGCTGACATCTCTTAATCATAGACATGCATAACTATCTCTTTCTCATCAAGCTTTTGGCTCTCAAATGCATTTTCTCCATGATCTTGAAACAAAACATCCCCAATGCCTCTTCCACATGAATCGGCTTGAACTGTAAATGGCTTTGTCTCGTGAAGTCCAGGCATACAAGTATTGGGGATTGATGTGAGCATTCCCTTGAGCTCTTGGAAGCTATGGCATCCCAAAAGAAAGCTTCTTTTTTAAGCATGTCAGTAAGAGGAGCAGTAATATGAGCATATCGCTTAATGAACCTCCTTATATGATAACAAGCCAAAGAATCCCCTCAATTGAGTGGTATTTGTAGACGTGGGCCAATTCTTAACACATTCTACCTTCTTGGGATCCACCACAATGCCTTTCTTGCTTAATATGTGTCCAAGATACTCAACCTTTTGTGTCATAAATGTACACTTACTCTCCTTTTTATACAAGTTGTTGGCTCTTAAGGCATCCAAAACAACCCTTATATGCATTAAGTGCTTTTTCTCCCCCTTGCTATATATCAAGATATTATCCAAGAATACAAGCACCCATTTGTAGAGAAAAGGTCCAAGCATCTTGTTCATTAGGGCTCAAAATGTTTTCAGCGCAATGCACAACCCAAATGGCATAACCAAATAGTGGTAGATGCACCTTTTAACTCATCAAGCAAGTTATCAATCCTTCGAATAGGGAATTTATTCTTGATTATAGATTTATTCAAATCCCTATAGTCCATACACATGCGAAAAGTGTTGTCCTTCTTCTTGACCAAGAGTACGGGTGATGCAAATTAGCCTTGCGAGTATAATCACTTGTGATATCAAACTCACATCATTGCATATCAATGTGCAATACATCTTTGCCCCATTAGCCACTTAAACTTCATGGCACCATAAAGGTAAAGATATGGGCTGTAATTTGAGACTACACATCAATTTTGTGTTGATAAAGCTATGTGTGCTTCTACTATCAAAATCAAAACATGCAATCGGCATAAACATCACTTGAGGTATTACATAAGGTAGCCATATTATCCTTGTCATCATGAACACACATAGGTAATGGTAGTCCATCATCACTCATCTTTGATCCACCCGAATCAAAAGTGAATTCACTATCATTCTCTACATCTTCAACTCATTGTTAGCATCTTGAAAACACTCTTCATAATTATCCACATCCTCCTTAATGTCTTCATGGCAAGGTTTGGTAAGAATCCTGCTTAGGGTGATCTTCTTGGCCTTACAAACCTTCCAATGATCCTTGTTCCATTTGTCACCATACTTGAAGCACAAGCCCTTGTCCTTCAAGTAATTAATGCGGTCTTCACCAATAATAACCTTGCATTTGTTAGATGTTTTTGCATCAACTTGCTTCCCAACAACATTTAGAGGTCAAGGAAAAGAGTTGCCAAATCTGAAATTTTCTCTTCTACCTCTTCCAGAAATGGTTGGGAATCTAGGAGGACCCATGTGAGATGCCACACCACTTGAAGTCTAGTCCATAGTTGAATTGCCAAAATCAGCCCTAAACTCATGCCTTGCTCCACTTCTATGTGTGTACTTTGCCTCATAGATCTCCGTAAGAAGCATGGCCTCCTTAATGGTTCCGGGTCTTTGAGCATCCACATTAACCTTAATGTTGTTTTGTAGCCCTTTGATGAATTTCCTCAATTTTTACTCCTCACTCAAGCCTTCAACATGAAGTGAGAACTTCATGAACTTGTGCACATAATCCTTGACATTGCCCATTTACATGAGATCATCCCATTTCTCTACCAACCTTGATCTCTTAAGGGCTGAAACAAAGGTTCTCCTCATCTCATTCTTGAAGTCCACCCAAGTAGTGATCAAATAGCCATGAGCATTCAAGTGCTGCCGCCACCATGCATGGGCATAGCCTTCTAGATGCAAAGTAGAAAACAAAACCTTGGCCCTATCACTACAAGGGCTAAGCTCAAAGTAAAGATCCATTTTATCAATCCATTCTTTGAACTCCTCATTGGTTGAGCCTTCAACTTTGAACTTAGTAAACATTATCTTATCCTTCACTCCCTTAAACTCGTCTTCATCACCACCTTGATGGCGATCATGTGGCCTATGCTCAAATGGTCTAACATAGTTGCCTCTAAACTCATTGAAGTGATGTGGTCTACCATGACTAGATTCCACCTCATTGGAGTGAGGACTCATCTCATTGAAGTGATGACCTCCCATCTCATTATACTGATAACCACTCGTGTGTGAAGGATTCCAATTTCGATCCACCTTTGCATTCATCCAAAGTTCTCCCTTGCATTGAATAGATTCTATGCATATGACCATGCATAGGCACTCCCAACATACTTATTCCATCTTGATGCATCAATATTGACGGAGGCAAGTTCTCCTTTCCAAGAATAGATCCATGACTTCTATCACCATGGTGCATACTAGCTTGAGGAGTATGTGATGCATTTGTATGTGAAGCTCCCACAAAAGGTCCATAAACTTGTGGCCTCATTGTTTGAAAGGTGTTTGGTGCATATGAATGCAATATAGGTCCCCATAACTTCTTTTCCTTTATCTGTATCTTGCCGAGTCAAACCTATGAGTCCATTATGCAACTCTTGGCTCATAGAATCAAACTTGTCCACCATAAATTGAAATCTTTTGTCCATCCTATCAAGCATGATTTGCATGAAGTATATCAGGGATTTCATGTTCATGTCCCCACCATCCTTTGGAATTTGTGGAACATTTTCCTCTTGATGCATCCCTTCATAGATATTGCCATTTATTTCTTCTTGCATAGCTCCTTGGGCATCTTGCCTTGCATCTGATGTGCCTGCTTTGTGCTTAAGGGCTTCCTTGTAGTTTCCTTTGGTGGGTTTGGCCTTTGGCATCATCTTAAATGTCAAATTTTTTTGGAAAATCTCCCAAACTCCAGTTTGAATGTTCTTTATCTCTATGGAGAGGTAATGGAGTTTAATACCCATGTATAAGATCACTTTTGACTTGGTCAAAGCTGAAGTACCTTTTCTGTTTTTTGACTTTTTTTTATTTATAATTAAAAATAGAAAAATGATCGTAAATCCCCAGCAAGTGATCCAAATGGAGTGATCTATGGCTTGATGGGAAGCTCTTGATGAGTACTAACAACCCTATGAAAGGTTTGACTTTAGTCAAAGGACAAGTACAGAACCTAATCAAAGCTGTGAAAAATCGTTATTCAATACACTCAAGGCATCCATTGTCCACTACAATTGTGCATAGGCTTTCCTTGATCAATAATGCATCAATCCACTGTGCTCCAATAATGCATTAAACTTTGCCCATCAAGTGTATCCCTAGATCTTGAGAAAATTTTGCCATAGTCTCCTTTGTATTTGCATCAAAATATCAATATGAGAAAGCCATTGCATTTCTTTGCCAATTCCTTGTTGCCAATGTGCAAACCATGACAATACCAGTGAGGACGAATGTCGATGATGTGCTACTTGCCGATCTCTCGGCCAAGTCTTCCCGCCTCCTTACCAAAGTTTATGATCCAATGGCAAGGACCGGGGCTAAGTCTTCACACCAAGTACCTAATTCTCCATCTATCCACTTTTCCAAGGCACTCACGGATAGACAGATTCAAGCCATGCTCTCCTTTGGCCTCTTCACCTATTGCAAAGGTACCCTCTCAACATACTAGATTCTCCAAGCCTTTTTGAATTGAAAATTTGTATACAACTATGAGCTTGCAATCAAGTATGTGAAAGTCCACTTACAACATAGGCACTTATAATTGCATGCCAACATAATCCATATCAATGCAAGATTTTAATATCGATGGGGTTGAGACTTGCAAAGGTGAACTTCAAGAGGTTGTCTTCCAATATAAAAGTTCAATCACTTTCCCTTCACAATGTTCAATACATGTGCCTCTTCACAAAAGCATATGAGATGTCTTATGTCGTTGAATCACACATGATCAATGGCATTAATCTTCATTCCATTAGCTTATATGAATCCATAGCATGCTTCATACATGTGATATAACATATCATAGCATAGAAATGGCTATGAATGGCATCTAAAGCTTCCCAATGACATGTAGCAATGCATGCATACATCTTAATGGCATAGGCTGAGCCATAGAAACCCTTAATTGCAAAACAATGATGAAAATGGATCAAAATCCCCAAATATTAATTAGGATTTTCCTATTTCTTTAATTGAAGACATATGGTTGCATACGATCATCATTAAGGCATAGTATGGCTCTCAATACAAGTGAACGGCATGAGAAATCGACCAATTGCATGAGATTATGGCTTCTATTATGAAAGCCCCAAATTGATGAAGAACCTTTAATCTTGGACATGATAATGCTCATTTTAAGGCTTATGTAGAGGCTTAATCAAGGATTAATTAGCATTAAGTAAAGCTTCATTATGCATTCCCTTTTCTCATGAAACCCTAATAGAATAGGCACAACCCATTTTCTTGCTGTAGCAAAAAATAATAAGCAAATACAAGCCTAGCACCACATTATGTGCCTTATATCATGAGAGAAAACATAAAGAAGCAATTATAGTGGCTGTGGTAGCTAGGGTATAAAGAGAACCAACTGTAGGTGTCTATGGTAGTAGCTAGGGTATCAAGAGAACCAATTGTAGGAGGTGAAATTCGCGAATGCACCATGAGGAAGCTACAACCATAGGTCATCGCTTCGCTCCATTGAGGGTTTAAAAGCTTGCCAAAAGCTTCCTTAGTGCCATCTCCAGCTTCCAAAATGAACACAGTTGCTCCAAATTTACCCTAGAATCAAGAACGTGAAGAGGAAAGATAGAGAAGGGGATGTGCAAGTCCACACCATACAAGCTTGTCCATTGCACACTCACTTTGGCCCAAAGGTTGTCTACATGTCAAAAATTGGTCCAAATGGCTCAAATTTGAAAACAAATCATACTCTAATGCCATGGCTAACATTCAAGATCACCATTGCCCTAATTTTTTGTTATCAACTTAAGTGATTTCTCTATGTTTACACCAAATTCTTTAAGAAAATCTTGGAAAAATCAAGAAACTCAAGAAAGATCAAGAAAATCAAGAAATCCAAGAACTTCTCAATTTCTCTTGAAACAAAGATGAAGATGGATCAAAACTAAGCTCTCATACCAATGAAAGAAAGCAACATCTACATTATCTTAGGATTAGCTTGGATTAACCTTGGATTAGTCTAGATTAGGGAGATTAGCCTAGGTTTAGAGAGAAGAAAGGGTAATTTTTCATATTCAAGTGATTAGTCTAGGATTAATCTTGGATTAGTAAAGATTAGGGAGATTAGCCTAGGTTTGGAGAGAAGAAACGATAATTTCTTATATTCAAGTGATTAGCCCCAATAATGGGTAATTTTCGTATATATACATGACCACTCCTTTCACACTATCATCAATATTGCCCATGGACATGGTCCATTGGCCTTGGGCACATTATTTATATGAGACACACACTTTGATACAAGAAAAAAGGTTCTTATGCTTGACATGGATACTGCTATGTGTGGATGCTCATTTGTATTGCAAATTGCACTTGTGTATGTAATGCATATCACTCGGGTAAAGACGTGAGGAGCATGCATATCACTTGGGATGCACTATATCTTAGGGCCTTGGTTACTTCAAGTGTTGAGAGAAGTGACATCAATGAGTTGGAAGGTGGGAAGGTGGTCCACCGTGGCACCAAGGTAGTAACGTTCCAATGTGTAGGATTGATAGAGGGTGGCAGCCACTTTGATGGCATGTAAGTAGGCAGGCCTTTGGACGGCTCTTTCAGCGAGTGACTTGGATTCCCAAATGCTAACCTCCAAGCACTCTCGTTGGGCATTGGGCTTTCCTTTCCAATACTACAAAAAATACACCAAAACAAACGGAAAAAACAAGATATCAAGCCGTTAATAAAATCTCTCTTTTGAAGTGGCATTGATCTTAATTATGTATGGCAAGATCCATAAGCAATATAATGAGACTTTCCTCTCTTCTTCTTCTTCTGCTTCTTCTTTGTGGGTTGTAAAGTGGTTTCAAGAAAGTGGGAGCGTGCAATTAGGAGGCATAAGGTTAGGACAATGTGAAGGATGTAGATGCAAGTGGGACAAGAAAAAAAGCTTTGGACACATGATGAGAATGCAAATGCTATGGGATTTGCTTCATGGTGGTCATCTAATTTTTGGCAAGTTGAACCATACCATTAGAAGCAGTGGAGACATCAAGATGCAAATGAAGCTAAGTAAGGTATGGGATTTGCCTCAATATTTGGCAAGATGGAAGCATACCTTGAGAAGTCCCCCACTTTTCTTGGCTTCTTCGTGGGCATCCTCGTTGGCCTTGTCCAGCGTCTGGGCGTCCGCCTCGTGCGTCCGGACGGACCGGAAGGCCACCACGTAGAAGTGGGCGCTCTCGCCGAAGCGTTGCCTCTCGAAGACATCGTTCCAGTTGAAGCACAGGAACAAAGGGGCTGTGAGAGGGGAGGACTCCACGCTGGGCGAAGCTTGCAGGTCGTGGAAGGCGTACTTCTTCTGCTTCTTGCTGCTGCTGCTGCTGCATATTATTGAAGGGCCTTGCATCATGACTCTCTTGCAACGCCTCTCCTCAACGCCCTCTTCCGCTCTCGCTCGCTCGCCTGCTGCCTCTCATTTAAAGGTGGTGGCGCCATCTGTTGGGCCGTCTTATCGATGCGACGCCGCGCGCCAGCAGCAGGTGTGGACTCCTCAGTGCGGGACAGATTCGCCATCCCGAATATATTTGATCTAATGGGGGGGTTCATGGTGATGGTGGTGCCACACGCACAAACGATATGTTCCGAGTACAAATCGAATAGCACATGTCGGCACACGCCCACGTTTGTAGATTTTCACACGAGCGCACAACCGTGCGCTTTTGCTTGCATCATGCACAACACGCTCATGTGCATGCAACGTTTCACCTTTCACCATCTCGTCGTCGAACCAACACGCTCGTGTGTGTGTGTGTGTGCATGCACTCTTTTCTCGAGCCTTCAACATCATCGCGTCGAGAAGAGTAAGCAACATGTTGGAGTGTGGTCCAAATGACACAATCCAACCATGCAACGTTTCACCTTTCATCATCTCGTCGTCCAGCCAACACGCTCGTGTGTGTATGTGTGTGTGCATGCACTCTTTTCTCGAGCCTTCAACATCATCGCGTCGAGAAGAGTAAGCAACATGTTGGAGTGTGGTCCAAATGACACAATCCAACTAAAGTTCACTCAATTCTTCATGGTAGGAGTGTGGTCCAAATGCAAATCTTTTCTAGAATACTTTTTTTTTAAAGCGTACTTGTGTTGCCAACAACTAGTCTTGCAATCTGGGAAATCAAGTTTTCCAGACAAAATGGTGTGAATTATAGTGAGAGAAATACTTCAGCCCCCCCCTTAAAGACCCTTTACATGCGCTCATGTTCATGTTCATGTCCCTCTTGGATCCATGTGACATTCATAGTGTGGATGGCAAAGTTATCTTTGTTGATGGATAGACAGCATGAAACAAATCATTATTTGAGGTGACTCAAAATTGTGAAGGGATTTTCCTTGATGACTTTGCATGTTGTAGTACTTTGTGAACAAAAACTATATCAAATTGGTTTTCTTTAAAGAAAAGAAAAATAGGCATCATCATGGATGATTTACTTTGGGGCTATACACTCAACTAAAGTTTTTTGATTTCACACAGCAAAAATATGCATTTGAAAAGTGTGGCAAGTATAAAGTTGTAACTCAATCTTTGTGAAAATATCACACATTGAGATTCTTATTCTCTTCAACGTGCTACATGGATGTGGTAACTTTTATGGTATGAAGCTTAAGATGATAAAAGAAAAGAGCATGTAAGCTAGAGATGTCAAGTTGGATGCTTAGCAATGATGGGATGGTGATAGAAAACATGAGTATTGAGACCTAAAATCTTACTAAAAAATGACAAAGGAGAAGGGATTAAATAATAGCATCATAATATTGGATAAAAGTGCATTTATAGTGATAAATATTTTTGATGTATGCCACGTTTTATGCTTGAGCTTCAAACTTGATTTATAGGGTATTAACCCACACACTTGTTATAGACAAAGTGAACTACTCAGCATTTAGTTAGTTTATGTCTTCCCACCAATCAATTGGATTAAAAAATACACGTCTTTGCCCCTAGGCTATTTGCAGCACACTTGATAGAGAAGGCATTATGTGGCTAAAGTCTTTTAAATTTTCATGATACTTACTCTTTCAAATAACACCAGCCTTGTGCTTGGGCCATAAATATCATTTCACTCATCAAAACATATTAGCTCATGGGTGCGTAATAGTGATGGATTGCTTCACCATTGAGTTATTTCTAATTAGATGAAACACATGGAGGATTAGATCAAAGGAAATAGTGCTTGTAAGAAAAGTAGGGAAAGCTCTTGGGCTGGGTGACTTTTCGGAGGAGGGAAATGCATCACCAAATTTGTCTATCATTTTTAGAAAAGGAAATCGTTGATAAGTGAATGCGTGAAAATATATTTTTTAAACCTCTTTTATTACTCCCTTGGTGCCATACCAAACATGTTTTGATGGTGTCACTTGAGACACAATTAAAGATGGGAATATTGGAGATTGCTTGATTCTTGCCTATAGATGTTGCACATATTTTTTAGCTCTTTCAAGGCTCAAAATAACTTCAAAATGAGTCCAACATGTGTGTGTAGAATCTATTGACATAGCTCACATTGTAAAGTGCAGTTGTAAGGACACAACACTTAGGCTTTTCTACTTTAACGTGCTTAGAGTGCATTTTTCTAGCTTGAAGTTAGAGTTTCGTATTTAAGAAATCTCAAAAAATGTATCTTCCTTCTTACCCCTACATATTTCATGTAGGATAAGTCCACTCTACATCTTCATTTTCACATCCCTTCTCATTTTTTCTACTTTAATGTGCTTAGAGATACATATGTCATTTTTTCTATCTTGAATTTAGAGTGTCATATTGAAGTTATCTCACAAATGTCTCTTCCTTCCCTACCCTTGCATATTTCATGTAAGATAAGTGCCCTATTGCCATAGATACCCCCCTCCATCTTGAATATTCATACATAGCCCTTCTCATTATTGCATATGAATTCAACCCCACCTCCTACATTA
Source organism: Cibotium barometz (assembly GCF_041138505.1). Classification (NCBI taxonomy): domain Eukaryota; kingdom Viridiplantae; phylum Streptophyta; class Polypodiopsida; order Cyatheales; family Cibotiaceae; genus Cibotium; species Cibotium barometz. The sequence continues at coordinate 57,003 of NC_141108.1, read as the reverse complement.
AATAGTCTACAAAGTGTTTTTCTTTTATGATCAACCAAAAAGTATTTGTCATATTGAGAAAGGAATCTATGCATGCTCTTTCCTGTTGGTCCCATCTTGCAAAAAGCTTTTAAAAAACTATATTGGTAAAACTATCTCCTACTTGGGATGGGTTTCCATTGATCTAAAACTTGTGAAATGGCTTTAATAAGTGGGATTTCGAGCAAAATTGGGTGTATCTTCCCATTTGTAAGAAATAAAACAATGCATAAACTTAGCATGGTTGTAAACTTGATTTTGCAAAATTCAGCTCCTTCAAATAATATAAATACTTGTCATCATTAAGCATGGGATAGAAGTAGAATCATCAAAGTATGACCCAATTTGTTAAGCAAGGATGGAGAAGCGTAGACATGTGATTTGCTTTCATCATTATGCTTGGAAGAGATATAATGCTGCAAGAGATTAGGCGATAATCAAATTTTGTAAATTTGTGGAGGTGAAGAGCAATGTTTGGCATTACTATTTTAAATCTTTCATTACTCTCTTTGGTGCAACACAAACACAATTTCATAATGTTTGTCGTGTATTGGCTATTCATAGATGCTAAATATTAGCTTTGAGAATGAGACTCCACATACATAACGAACTAAAGATAGGAAGTTGGAGATTTCTTATACATGACTCGAGACTTTGCACATGGTTTGAGCTCTTTGAAGGCTCAAACAATGCTCAAAATGGACCCATAATGTGTGTGTAGATTCTCTAGGTATAGGTAATAAGTGTAGGTTTATTAATTTGGGTTTTAAGAAAATCACCCTTAGGATGTTGATGTCTCTAAAGTGTTATGTAAGTTTATACATGATTTTTCACTCTTCAAAAAAAATGTTTCATGATTTTTATCTAAAAGAAATAATTTTATATTTAAGTAACCAACAGTTGTCTTTGTCTTTTCTTTCCTTAACTAGCTTATTTTATGCTAGAGGTGGTTACTTACCATAGATAGCCCTCTCCATTATCCATCCTCATAGGTAGCCCTTCGCTTTTCTTTCCTTAACTAGCATATTTCATGCTATAGGTGGCTACTTACCATAGATAGCCCTCTCCATTATCCATCCTCATAGGTGCCATTAACTTCACTATCTAGACATTTGATCCCACTTATTACATTTTGTTTTTATGATTTACACAGATTTCTTGATCTCGTTAATGAATAAAAATAAAAATATATTTATCACATCCACATTTGAAAACCATAAATTTTCTCTTTAGAAGGGGTTTCATTACTTTACTTTTGGTGTGTGTGTGTGTGTGTGTGTGTGTGTGTGTGTGTGTGTGTGTGTGTGTGTGTGTGTGTGTTATGAGGAGTTAATTCATGGAATATATATTGCCATGTTTCCCATTATTTATGAATTGGAGTTAATTCATGGAATATATATTCTCACATTTTTTATTTTTTATGAATTCTCCTAGACGGGTTTAGATTGGGACGTCTATCTAAATTCGAACGACGATTGTAGCTTACTTTATGCATACACAACTCAATCCATACATGCATGGGAGTATTGGTTGCATCCTCTTAATGTTATGAGTTCTGTATGGTTATTTGTATTTTTAATCAATTAATTTATTAATTAATTAGCATAGTTGATGTAAGTACAGATCATTGGATTGGCTAATGGAGGTGAGCTGGTAGTGGTTAGGAATATTTTGAGATAATCGATTTTGAGTGTCGATAAATATTATTTGATTTTGTGACAACAAGCACCATTAATTCATTTTGGCCGCCATCCATATTTATTAATGATGTATATATTATTTGGGACATGTGAAAGCTCCATTGTGTATATTTGATTTTACATGGTGTGTACACATTTATATGGTTTAGGTTCACATCTATTTTTGAAGTAGATTAGCTTGCACATATAATAAAGCAAGCTATTTTGGAAGAAATCGACATATTTGTAAAGGAGACTATTTTAAGCCCCACAAGTTATTTCAATCAATATATTTAAATACACCAAGAGGAAGCGTAAGCTCACTCTTGTGTGGAGGCAAATTGGACCCAATCTTGTGCCTTGAATAATTGTTTATTCTATTTTATGCTTGGTATTTAGTATTTTTGTAATCAATTTATTGGGTTTATGTCAACCTCCCACAAAAGTGGTATCAGAGCCAAAATTGATTGCAAAATTTGAAAGCGGCAGAGAACCACAAGACAAAGAGGCCTTCGAAATCAAGAGGAGGTAATTTTCATTTATAAATTACAAGAAAGTTCAAAGATTCAAAGAGAAGCATGTTTCTATCCCACTGGGGATAACCAATCTCCATGTTTCTTTTACCCATGAGTTAAAAAAGCTGAAAAACCACTCTTCAAAACCACCCAAAGATCTCAAGTGATTTTTTCATTCTTTTTACCTCTTCCCGATTGGTCACCATAGATGCATTTCTCTCATCCCAGAGGCCCCAAATCCACCCTTGCTTTAATCTCTAGCTTCACTTCACCTCTCTCCCTCTATGGACGGTGCACCACAAAAAAATTCATCCTTAATTACTTCTTTAATTTGACTACACACTATGCGATTCGTAGAAGCTTTTTCTTATAAAGCTTATTAAAAGCTTAATCTTTTATAAGCTTTCTAAAGCTCATTTAAAAGCCTTTTCAAACTTATCAAGTTCTCAAAAAAAAATTTAACTCCCTACCCACAACCCTATCATAGTCATATAGATTTTTCATCTTAGAAATTCGAAAGAGATTCTTACCTTCCAAAATCACTATTTTTAAATCCAAAATTCCTCTTTTTTAAGCCCAACAATTTCCTAAAAGTTATCTTAAAATTCCAAAAAATGCCCTGAAAACTTTTGAAACTTTTTTAGAATTTTTGAGAAGATTTCTAGCCACATAACCCAAGCAATTCAAACCTCTTTATTTCAAACCAATGGATTCAGGTGGTGCCAATTTCAACTAACCCATCAACGAGACAACACCACCAATGAAGCTGCTAATGCCCGAGATGGTGGTTTCTCTAATTCTCCACTTCCACAACCAACTCTTGAAAATCACATTCAACTTCTTGAGCAACTACTTTAAGATGAACAACATAAACACCTCATCCTCTACAATGACTTAATGGTAATACTCCTCCATCTAAAGATGCATGCATCACCTAGATCATCAAGGCTACTTTTGATGCTCAACCAACAAAAAATAATAGTAAGATTAGCCATCGTACTTTATCTTTTACAAATTTGTATCAAATTTAATGGCAAAAAGGATGCTCATATGGTGCTTTCATGGTTAAGTCAATTGGATGATTATTTTTTTGAGGAGACCTTTTTCGAAAGGGATAAAATGTGATGCCAACTGGATAAGGTTGATCATGTATCATTATGGTGGAATATTTTTCTGTAGAGCCAACTACTTGGGTGGAATTCTAATGCAAAGTGAAGTCAAGCTTTTTTTCACCTTAGCTTACTCTCAAAGCACGTCATGCATGGGACATTTTGACTATGTTCGATCGTGAAACGATACCCCAATATATGGAGAAATTTTGGCAAACACTACTTCAACTCCGCATGCTTGAAGAAGTACCTGAAGATATAATTCAAGGTCATTATTTGTGAATCTGGACTCGAAGAGACTATTCAAACGGAGGTAAACATGTTCAAAACTCCTTCACTTGATGAAGACACTTCTTTAGCTCATGATGTGGAATGCAAAAGAGGTTTGCACAAACCCCCTTGTCAATTCAATACTTCTTTATTCAATAATTGATAAACCTCAAGCTTCAAAAACTATCGACAACCCTTTCCTCGTCATTATGGTGCTCCTACTAGACCACATTCTTTTAACAATGTAGTAATGCATGCACGAATTCTAATCAAAATGTAAAGACTATTAATGATCAAAGACATGTAAATCAACCTAAGCCTATTAGTCACAACACTAATACTGCAAAGAATCCTTGCCCTACATGCTAAAAGTGCAACCAATCAGACCACTTTGCTTCTCAATTTTGGAAGACTTCCAAACCATCCATTGCTCGATTCACAACATCGAAGAGGTGCCTGACAACAATGGTGAGACTATGCTCCACATTGATCCGAAGACATGCTACATGATGATGGTAACCCTAACCAAAGAGATCTACTATATGTAGCCCTATTTCATTTTATTTATTACCTTAAAATGAAGGTTAAAATTAATGGTCATGATATTACTGTGTTGCATAATGATGGTATTACGCATGGATTTAATTCTGAGTGTGTTGCTAAGAAATTGCAATTAGAGACACACCCATCATTTTATAAGGTACAGATTATAATGGTACTAAGGAAATCGGGAAGTTAAATTATTATTAGTCCTTATAAAGAGAAAATAGATATATTTATTGCACCTCTGCACACACTAGTGATATAATCTTAGGCATGCCTTTTCGTTTATCAATTCAATCCTCAAATTGACTCAATTGACTATGATACACATACAATGTGGATCATACACTAGAATGAAACTTTAACTCTTCATAGTGATGTCACACATGAATTTTTCCCATTGTTATTACACACTTATGCCAAACGTGCTTTAAGGAAACGAGACAAAACTTACATGATTTATGCGAATGAAATTGCATCGACTGTCACATAGTCAACAACTTTTTCTAGATCAATTCAAATACTCTTTTGCAGATGACCTAACACTAAGACTACGTGCATCTCATCCAGAAGACCACACAATTGAGATGACCTAACACTAAGACTACGTGCATCTCATTCAGAATACCACACAATTGAGATTCTCCCTGGTAGTCAACCACCTCATAAGGCCCCTTATAGAGAAAATCAAATTCAACAAAAATAAATACAACGACAAAAATCAAATTCAACAACAAAAAATACAATTGAGATCCTCTCCCACCCTCGCATCCTCTCCGTCTCTCGGTCGCCTCTTTCACTCGCGAACACTTTCTTCCGTTCGAGATTCTTTCAGACTAAAAGCAGTACCAAACAGTTCCAACACGGAGTGTGAAATCAGCAGGGCAAACAACTATCCAAACACCGGGGCAGTGTCAAAGAATGTTCGGGACGTCAACGGAGGCAAGAAACAGCCACCGGAATTGTGTTTGAAGGGTGGACGGAGGTGCGTACTGTAGCGGGGAATTGGTAAAACTATTTTGGGCTTTTTTTTTTCCTCGGAGTCTGCAACAAGACCCACTGGGCACAGACGCTTCTCGGGGTCTAGCTCCGCATTCCTCTGGAACTCAATGTAACCCACCACCAAGACTTCAATCTAGATCAACGTTTTGGCTGTAAAAACAGCGATTCAAAATTTCCTGCTCTGCGAGCAACCTGTTTTGCAAATCTGCAAGGTATTTGCAGGTGGTTTGAGGCACAGGTTCTTGTGTAGCATGCTCCATTGATGTATGTGATTGTGGTTGAGTAACCAGGTACAAGTGCAGGTACTCAGACTCCATTGACAGGTACATGTCTTGTTTTGGCCATTAGATCTATGGGTTTTGCAGATGTTGTGAGCGTGGTATGCTCATTTGTTGGCCGTGCATGTGTTGCACAAGACAGGTGTATTTTATCACATTCTCTTGAGTACAGATTATAGGTACATCGTCACTTTGTGGCAGTGGATTGTGTGGCCTATGTGCTACATTTGGCGGTTGAAACAAAGGGCTTTTGCCTTTTGGAGGTTTACATGCTTTTGGCGCACTTGACATGCTGTAATTGGTACCTCGGAGTGCATTTGGAGTGACATTGCAGTCACAAATCAAAGGGCTTTCTGGAAATTTTGCCTCAGGAGCATTGGTGGAGTTTATGCTTGCTGGAATCTTCCCAAATCCCTCTATTTTTGAGGTGAAATCAAAGGGCTTTTGGCCAATTTTGTTTCAGAACTGTGTAACTCAGTTGGGGGGAAGATATGCAGTCTTGGAAGCTCTGTTAAGCTTGGAAAAATTGGGGAAAAGTGCCAAAAATCAGGCCCGATCTGTTCATTACTGTTTTAGGACAGTTTTGGGACAATTTTGACATCTCTTTGTTGAGAAAAAGTGAAGAAAAATAGTAAAATACAGAGCTGGACAGAAATTCTAGCAAGGTGTTTTGTGGATGCAAAGTGGTCTTTGACAGATCACGTTAAGTGGGAGTGCTTCCGCTCAGGGAGTACTATTTTGCGAGACTTTTTTTGCAAGAGTCTTCTTTTAACTAAAGCAATGGCTTCATCCTCCCAAGTTGAGACTTCTCAAGGCGGGAGCTACACCATTGAAAAGTTGGAGGGCCAGGTGAACTTCAACTATTGGAAGGAGCAAATATATGGTGTGTTGGTCATCAAAAAGCTTATCAAGCCAATCAAGCTACAAGGTGTTCAACCCAATGATATGGATGATGATGCATGGCTGGAGCTTGATGATCTTGCCAAGTATACAATTTTGTTGTCCGTGTCAAAGAATGTCTACTTCAATGTGGCAAATGAGATTACCGCGTGGGGAGTTTGTTGAGCAGTCTTTATGCAAAGGAAAGTGCAAGCAGCTTGATGAAAAAGATCTTTGAAATGAAGATGAAAGAGGGTACACCAATGGGAACTCATCTCAATGAGTTCAACGGCCTTGTGAGCAAACTTATTGCTCAAAAGATGAACATTGATGAGGATATGAAGGCTGTTCTATTACTTTGCACACTTCCCGAAAGTTGGGATACTTTCAGGACAGCAGTGAGAGTAATAGTGCTCCTGCTTTTACAGGCTTGTCATACACTGATGTGGAGAGTTCTCTTCTCACTGAGGAGATGAACCGCAGGAACAATCAAAGTGGCAAAGCCTCTAGTGCTTTGAATGCACGTGGGAGATCTCAATCAAGGGGAAGAGGCAACAATGGTAAGTCAAGGAGCAAGTCCCGCTCAAAGAAAGATATGGAATGCTTCTATTGTGGCAAAAAGGGACACATTCAAAATTTTTGCTTCAAATGGAAAGCGGACAAGAAGGCAGGCAAGGTAGAGAGCAAAGGTGAAGATGCAAATGCAAAAGATGTAAAAGAGGCAAAGGCAAGAGCAGTGTGAAGATAGAAGAGCTTAATGCAGTGAGAACAGATGGTGCTATTGTACCTTATGTTCCTGAACCTCATGTTCCTGAGGTTATATCATTCCTTGATGTGCTTTTTGTGTCTAATGTGAATGCACACTCACTCATTGCCGGTGATTTAGCGGACAAGCTGGATTGGATTGTTGACTCAGGTGCATCCTTTCATGTGACTCCTTATGAGGAGAGTTTTGTTACGTATTCCAGTGGGAATTATGGATGTGTTTATTTGGGGGACAACCATGCTTGTCAGATCACTGGAATTGGTGATATTCAGCTTGCTTTTGCAGATGGTAATCACTTTATGCTCAAGGATGTCAGACATGTTCCTATGCTAAAAAAGAATTTGATAAGTACAGGGCAGCTTGATGATGCAGATTTCTACACTACTTTTGGTGGGAAACAGTGGAAAATCAAGAAGGGTCAAATGGTATATGCCAAAGGACCGAAGATTGACACTTTGTATCATCTTATAGCTTCAGATGTCGTTGGACATTCTCTTGTAAATGCAACCAAGCTGCCAAATATTTCACTGTGGCATGGCCGGTTGGGACACCTGAGTGTCAAAGAAATGGAAACCTTGGCCCGTTTTGGTTACTTGCCTTTGTATAAGTTTGTTGATTTGTCTAAGTGTGATCATTGTATTTATGGACGGCAAACTCAGGGTCCACATTCCAAGCATTTGTCACTAAGGAGTTCTCCAATGGATCTTCTTCATACTGATGTGTGTGAAATGCCTCAGTTATCTTTGGGGGGAGCTCGTTATATGGTGACTTTTATTGATGATGCCACACCCGTAAGGTGTGGGCATACCCTCTTCGCTTGAAGAGTGAGGTATATGGTATTTTTCAGAGGTTTCTTGCTATGGTTGAAAATCATACCAGCAAGAAACTCAAGTGTTTATGCTCCGATAATGGTGGGGAATACATGTCAAATGCTTTTCAAGAGTTTTGTGACAGTAAGGGTATCAAAAGGGAGTTACCTCCTCCCTATAATCCCCCCCAAAATGGTGTTGCAGAGCGTATGAATCGAACCATTCAAGAGAAGTTTCGAAGTATGTTGTCACATGCTGCGTTACCCCATGGGTTTTGGGCTGAAGCTGTGCAAACAGCTGTTCACTTGATTAATAGGTCACCGAATAGGACAGTGGGACTCAAAGTGCCTGAAGAATTATGGAAGGGAAAGCCTCCCTCATATAAGCACTTGAGAGTGTTTGGTTGTGTTGCGTTTGTGCACATACGCAGGGAAGATAGGACCAAACTTGATCCCACGTCTCGCAGATGCATTTTTTTGGGCTATGGTGACAGTGGTGAATGGGGTTATAGATTGTGGGATCCCGAAGCTAAAAAGCTTATACGCAGTAATGATGCATGTATAAAACAGCCCCAAAGACTCAGGAAGTCAGAAGGGTTATTGATGAAGATGATGTGCATCATAGACAGCAAAATCCAAGGGCTGTACAGCAGCAAATACAACCCCAGGAACAGCCCCGAAATGCTGCAGAAAAGGCTCATGTTGAACCTCAAGAGGTGGCAGAAGTGTTGCCTCAAATTCAGCCACAAAATATTGAGCAACAGAACATGGAAATACAGCAGGAAGAAGAGGTGGTACAACCACCTATTTTTCCACAATGGACAGCCAGCTCCAGGTGCTCCATGGGTCAGAAAATCTACCCGACCAACTCGTCCTCTAGACAGGTTTGTTCCTGGGGTTGAATTTGTATTGCTTACAGATTGTGGAGAGCCCTCATGCTTTAAGGAGGCTATGCAGAGGGATGATCATTTGAAGTGGGAGAGAGCCATGCAATCTGAAATGGCCTCTCTGAAAAGAAATGCAACATGGGACTTGGTGTCTTTGCCTGCAGGGATGAAGGTATTACCATGCAAATGGGTTTACAAGCTTAAGGTAGCACCTGCAGACTCCTCACCTAAGTATAAGGCACGGTTGGTTGCAAAGGGTTTCAAGCAAGAGAAGGGGATTGATTTTGATGAGATCTTCTCACCTGTGGTGGTCAAAATGACTACATTGAGGGCTGTTCTTGCTTTGGTTGCACATGATGATATGGACTTATTCCAGATGGACGTGAAGACAGCTTTTCTTCACGGGGATCTCCATGAGAAGATCCCCTGTGGTGTGGTGGTCAAAATGACTACATTGAGGGCTGTTCTTGCTTTGGTTGCACATGATGATATGGACTTATTCCAGATGGACGTGAAGACAGCTTTTCTTCACGGGGATCTCCATGAGGAGATTTATATGCAGCAGCTAGAGGGTTTTGCAGTCAAAGGGAAAGAGGGTCTTGTCTGTAAGCTCCAAAAGAGTCTCTATGGCTTGAAGCAGGCACCCAGGGAATGGTATCATAAGTTTGATGCTTTCATGAATTCTCAGGGGTACAAAAGAAGTGAGGAGGATCACTGCCTATACACCAAGAAGGCTTCAGATGGGAGTCTTCTCATCCTCATTTTGTATGTGGATGACATGCTTATTGCAGGGAGTTGCAATCAGGAATTGGTTGCACTAAAGAAGGAGCTGCATAAGACTTTTGAGATGACAGATCTTGGTAATGCCAATCATATACTTGGCATGCGTATTCTTAGGGACAAGGGTAAGAGAACTCTCTACTTGTCTCAGAAAGAATACATTGGGAAGGTGTTGAAACGTTTCAGCATGGATGAGGCGAAGAGTCTCTCTACTCCTTTACCTCCATATGTGAAACTTTCACAGGATGATAGCCCTAAGTCAGATAACGAGCGGGCTGCCATGGCCAAGATCCCTTATGCTTCCGCAGGGTAGTCTTATGTATGCTATGGTTGCTACACGACCAGATATTGCATTTGCAGTGGGAGTTGTTAGCAGGTTTATGGGCCAACCCTGGCAAAAAACATTGGGATGCAGTGAAGGGTGTAATGAGGTACTTGAAGGGTACTCAAGATGTGTGCATATGCTATGGTAAGTCAGATGCATCTATCCAAGGATTTGTGGATGCAGACTATGCAGGCTATGCAGATAGCAGACGGTCTACCACGGGTTATGTTTTTACATTCACTGGTGGTGCAATCTCTTGGATTTCTCGTATGCAGAAATGCATTGCCTTGTCTACCACTGAGGCAGAGTATGTTGCAGCCGCTGAGGCATGCAAGGAGGCTTTATGGCTTTCTCGTCTAGTGGGAGCTTTCGGTATTTCAGGAGGGATTCCAGTGTTGCACTGTGACAGTCAAAGTGCTATCATGTTGGCTAGGAACCCTGTGTTTCATGCCAAGACTAAGCACATTGATGTGAAGTATCATTTTATCCGTGAAGTGCTTGATGATAAGCTACTTGAGCTTGTCAAAGTGCACACAGATGATAACTCTGCAGATGTTTTGACAAAGAGTCTGCCCTCAGAGAAGCATGCACATTGTATCAAACTCATGGGTGTCGGATAGGCCATTTGTCTTTTCTTTTGGCCTGTACATTGTTGTATTTTATACATCACTTTTAGGCACATTGGCCTTTAAGTGGGAGATTGTTGGGGGTAAAGGCCCATTTATGCCTAGACCCCTATGACACCCTTATGTGTGTACATACTTGTACTTAGGGTTTTGTACCTTTCTAATACAAAACATGAGGGGTTGTGGTGTGTGCCACACCACTCTCATTTTACACACCCACCATTGTGTGTTCTTGCTCTCACTCTCTCTCGCACTCACTCCCTTCTACTCTCACACATCCTCTTGCATATAAAAGTCGTAAGCTCAAACCCTCTGAAATTAAATACATCACTTATGATAAACTTTGAGCTTCTTGTTGTTGTCCACACACTTCGCATGTGGAAACATTATTTAATGTGTTTGGTGGGGGCATCATTTATTCAAAGTTTTCATCCCCTCATTCAATATCAACTAGGAAAAGAAAATGTTATAGTAGTTGATGCATTAAGTAAGCATCCTTCCATTGCAAATATTTATGTTCTTGACATACATTCCTTTGATGCTATCTGTGATACATATGTGAATGATCTTGACTTTCATGATGCATGGTTGAAACTACATTCTAACAACTATTTGCCTATTGATAATTATTCATACCATGATGGATTCATTTTCTTTGAAAGAAGGTGTTTATGCACCACTCTTCCATTTAGATAACCGCTTCTAGAAGAGTTGCACAATCCCCCTTACATTGGTCATAGAGGCATAATTACTACTTTAAAAGAGTAAAAGATAATTTCTATTGGCCTAACATAAAGAATGATGTTTCTAACTTTGTTTTTGAATGCCTTTTTTTTGTCGATTACTCAAGCGACATCATAGAAAACAGCATGGCTTACTTATGCCATTGCCTATTCCTGATGGTCCTTGGGAAGAAATATCTATGGATTTCATTACTAGTTTGCCTATTACTTCTGCACAAATTGATATGTTTTGGACTATTGTTGATAGATTTAGTAAGCAAGCATATGTTATTGCATGTAAAACGATATCATTTTTCTCATAATCTGCACATCGTTTCATTAAACATGTCTTTACACATCATGGTCTACATTATAAGATCAGAAGGGGAGATTCTTATACCTGCACACCTCAAAAGTTGGAGGGAGGAACCTTACACTACCTGTGAAACATGTGGGCCAGTGAGAGCGATGTAATCATGATACATGCTTTTTCCTTGACCCTAGAAGGGAATGCTCACCAATGGTATCAACGAACACTAAAACCTAAGGATAAAGTCAATTTCACTCAACTTAAAAATGTGTTCATATATCGAGCTTTGCTCGAAGTGGTGATAGATGGAGTCCTATGGCTCAGTTCCACAACATCAAACAAAAGGAAAATGAGTCCATGCAGGATTATGTTTCTTGGCTCAAACACTTGAATTCAAGATGCAAGTTGAGGGAAAGGCTAACTGATGATCAGGTACTACCTTGCTTCTGAATGAAAAGAAGAGTCTGAGATCATAAGATGCATGATTATCTAGTGTTATCCCAACCAACTACTCTAGATACTTGTTTGTAAGCTGGCAATTGAATATGAAGAAAATATGCTTGATTTGCCATAGCGAGAAGACGCCAAGGCAACTTCAATAGTGACAACATCACGAGTATTCATCAGGATGACACATGAACCAAGAACAAGCAAGTTGGCAACATAACAGTGGAAGAACTCAATAATGCCATCTTGGAGACATTGAAAGTTAGGGATGGGAGAGAAGTATCAGGAAATGCTCATCTCAACCCTCGGAGAGAACTGATTTGGTGCTCAATTTACAGACAGAATCATGCGAGCACCGAATACCCTCACTTAAGACCAAGGCAATTACTCTATTGTGCTCACTGTTAGAGATTGGGAAACCATGACACTGCCATGTGTAGATATCCGAGGTCCCCAGCCCCCCTTAGCACAACTGCTAGCACCCAGAGTGCCACTAGCCTTGCCAGCACCACCAGTACAAACCAATGTTGCTACAGGGTAGCCAAATACCTATCTACCCAGAGAGATGTTTTGAATGCAGGAGGTAGAAGTCAATAATGACTACTACAAGGAGCCTACGAAGTTAACACACCAGAGTATTATGTCTTACAGAACATCTCGCTAGAACTAGTGTTTCAAACCACAGTACAATGGAAAGGAAAAGACATAAACTCAACTATGCAAAAAGTTTTCATTGTAATGGACCTCATCAAGTAGCGGAGTGTCCTTTTGGCTAATGCTGGTCAAGCTTAACCAATCGTAGCTCAAACTAACGTGATGCCTACACTTTTATGTGTGAAGTGTGGTGTCAATCATTTGATCAAAGACTGCCCATATCGCGCGAGTAGTTCCACCTCTACTTCTAACCATGCCACTGTCATGGCAGCCTAGGAATATCACGTCACTTAATTTTCTCACACGATTGCAAACAAAACAAGTGGACAAAGGGAAAAACCCAAGAGGTGTTACAACCTCTAATATTGGGAGAAGAAGAGTAAAAAAAGTGGACAAGGGAGATACCATCGTCACAATCCAGGATGGATCCGAAGAAGATACCATTGACACCGGATCCACCCAATCAAGGGAAGAAGGTGACCAAGTGACAAAATAGGATGGGCAGACCCAAGAAACTGCAAGGAAGAGACCAGCTACCCCTAAGGGGATTGGAGAATATCCAAATGTTGAAGAAGAAATAAGGAAGCTGGAAGAAGCTAAAGGCCTGGTTGAGGAGTGTCAACACAATCACAAAGCCAAGTTAAGGGGGCTAACCGGTCTAGGGATACAGTGTATCCAAGAACTGAGCTGTTAAAGGAAAGGAGATTGGACATGCCTACTCCAATCCCAGAAGAGTCCAAGGAAGGGACTCAAAGTGACCTCATGGCAAGAATGTTTGAGGAAGCAAATCAAGATTTTCCAATCCATTCATTCCTTAGGATTGAATACACGACAAACAATGTAAGGAGCCCTCACTTGCTAGGGAACCTAGAGACATAGGCAATCTCGCAGCCATATTGTCCACAACTATCAAAATGCCGCAAGGACCATTGCTATGCAACACGTCGGCATTGTGGGAAAATGTCAAGGACTGGGTAGAGGGAAGATTAAACCCAATGTCCACCACAAAGGTTAGCCAGTCACCTTTGGCAGAGAAAAACCTAGTGCACGAGAAAGAAGGAACACCCAGATTCATCAAAATACATGTCAACCAATTGGGCCGGTATTCTGAGAGTGATGACACGAATGCCACAATTCCAATCTACCACAACGGGTACCAAACACTAACTATTCTAGATGGAGGTGCGGGTATGAGCATCATTACCAAATGATGTTGGAAAAACTAGGGAAAACCAAAATTAGAAAGAGCTTATCTAATCGTCAAGATGGCAGATGGTCCTTAAGACCAATGGGGCTATTGAAAAATATTAAGCTTAAGGTCTTTTCATTCCACTACCATCATACATTTTTTGTAATGGACTTTCTGCACCAGCCGAATTCATATGCCATTATCTTAGGCAGACTCTTCATGAGGGAATCCAAATTGGTGCTGCATGATTGGGCATTAGATCAAGTGTATGTTCAAAAGGATTCGTAGATTTTGAAAATCAATCTGCATACATGGAAGGCACACCCCATGGAAGGGAAATTGTTTGGAAATGATTCGGTCAACCACAAAGCAAACCACATCCTTACATGTCTGCCAACCAATTGAGGAGAATTCACAGGAAGAAGAGGAAGAGACCGCAATGTATGTGTCGCTTAGACCTCCGGATTTTAGCAAAAATTGGATGCACGTTCTTGCCCCCTAGAGGAACCCAATACATTGAATCGGGAAACATACCTACCACCTCAGTGCGAATGGTAGATGTGCAACCAAGAGAAGAGGAAATAGACAATGAAGCCTCCAACACAGAAGGGTATGGCTCGTAGGGCTGCAATAGCACCCAACGCCTCAGGAGATGGCGAAAACAAAAGAGGTATATCGCTTAACGAAATGCCCTATTACGAAGTAAAACCATGGACGCCCAGTGGCTAAGATATCTTAAGGTCACTAAGGTGCACAATGATTTTTCTAAGAACTGGGGTGAGGAGTTTACCCCTGGAAGAAAAACGAGGGAAAAAGGCTATGCCACAAGAGCTGGAAATGCCTAAACTCGCTAAGGTAGGACGTGGAAAATGAAATAAGGCTCTGCTGGCTAAAGCCGAGTGCGAGGCAAAAAAAAGGCAATGGTTCAGACGAAGGATGAGGAGGACGACAAGTCATACCTACTCTCAGTGTGCCAGACCATTTAAAACATACGCCATTGATGAACGAAAGGTGGTCCAATTAACGACTAAGAGAGTAAAGGAAGATGGCCAATCCACTTCTTACGGGCAGCTCAAGTGAAGTTAAGGAGGTTGATATTATAGAGCTAGGGGAGGACACCAAATCTATCTACATTGCTAAAGACTTAACTATAGCTAACGAAGAAGAGCTCATATCTTTCTTGAAAGCATTCAAGGAATTCAAAACAGTCCTTGAAAGAATTCAAGGACTGTTTTGCTTTGAAACACACGGAAATGAAGGGTGTACCACACCCAAGGTGGTCCAACACACTATCCCAATCATGGAAGGATTGAGACCATCCACACAAAAACCATATTAGATAAATCCAAAATATGTGGCAATGGTAAAGGAGAAAATTGATAAACTCATTATTGCAGATTTCATCTATGAAATCAAGCACACAGATTGGCTTTCACCCATCGTGATTGTGCCAAAGAAAAATGAAAAATTGAGGGTCTGTGGTGTTGATCTTCAAAAGTTCAATGCAACCACCAGGAAAAGGACCACTACCCACCACCCACTGCCATATACAGAACATATACAGAACATGTATCTAAACAGGTAGAAGGTGGAGCTTCTTAGGCGAGCTTTCAAGCTATAATCAGGTGTCCATATCACCAGAAGACCAGCACAAGACATCCTTAAATACGATGTGGGGAATATATGCTTATAAGGTCATGCCTTTTGGCCTCACCAATGTCCCAGCAACAACGGCTGATGTGCACTGCCTTCAAGGACTACTTGCAAAACTGGCTACAAGTATTCATTGACAATCTATGTGCACACTCATGCTGGACTATGCACTTGGCTTACTTAAGGAAGGTGTTTGAGAGATGTCGATTATATTGTATATCCCTAAACCCTTAAAGTGTTAATTCTGGGTTAAGCACAGTGTAATCTTATGACACATTGTGTCTAAAAATAGTATTTTCACTAATGAGAGCAAGGTAAATTTGATCTTAGAATTACCCCCACCAACCAAATACAAATGTGTACAGTGGTTTATGAGCCACATTGGGTACTATCGGCACTTCATCATATTCTATGCTAAAATTGCCAAGCCATTGTATAAACTACTCATTGTCTTTGAATGGACTAAGGAATTCCAAGAGGCCTATGACAAGTTGAAGAATGCACTAGCTCATGCACCAATCCTGAGACCACCCAACTGGGATCTTGTATTCCACGTGCACAGTGATGCATCAAAATTTGCTAGGATGTGTATTGGTGCAACCTGGGGAATTGAAAGTGGATTACCCAGTTTGGTTTGCCAGTCATCAACTGAATGATGCAGAAATAAACTACACCACACGGAGGGTGAAGGATTGGCCATGGTTTATGTTGTAAAAAAATATAGACATTACCTGCTGGGGCCGCCACAACAAATTTGTATTCCTTATGGACCATCAAACCCTGTTATATTTGGTGAAGAAGCCTTGCACCACAGGAAGAATCACACGATGGTTGCTTCTACTCCTAGAATTCGACTTCACGGTCACAGTGAGAAAAAGGAACACAACATGTTTTGGTGGACCATATGTCTAGAATTCCTAATGGAGAACCAGCAAACATGCATCAATGATGACCTTCCAGATGCTTGTCTGTTCAAACTTGACATGGTACGTGAGTGGAGTGAGAAAATATTTGACTATCTAGCTCATGGTTTTCCGCAAGATCGACATTTAAACAAGCATAAGATGCATCGGCTTATTAAGCTAGCTACACCTTATCAATTGATTGCTGGAGAATTATATAAGCTAGGCAAGGATGATATCCTCAGGAGGTGTGTGCGAGAAGATGAGTTTGTCACTATCTTCACACGTAGGAATAGCCAGAGGCCATTTTGTGGGACAAGTTATAGCTTGCAACAAGAAGGTACTTGTGGTGGCCTATGTTATTCGGGGATGCCATAGAATTTATAAAGAGATGCAAGGAGTGCCAACGATTTGCTATTCCACAGCAAAAGGATAGGATGCTACTCACCACTGTGACTGTGCCGACAACCCTTTGAAAAATGGGGTATAGATTTTATTGGACCCATTAGTCTAGCAGTGCATCCATCCCAAGCACGTTATGTGATCGTGCCTACAGATTAAGTGGGCAGAGGCGAGAGTCTCTAAATGAGCTGATGCTCAACCTACGGCCAATTTTCTATATGAACATATCTTTTCTAGATTTGGCTGCCCACTTGAATTAGTTAGTGATGACCGGGGTTCACATTTCATCAATGAGGTGATTAAACACTTACTTACAGTATTCCTTGTAGTACACTGCAAATCATCACCTTATTATCCACAGGAAAATGGCCAAGTAGAGAGCACAAACAAGATCTTATGTGCTATTTTGACTAAAACTTTAGAAGCCAATCGCACAAATTGGGAACACAAGCTGACTGCAACACTATGGGCCTATCATACATCATATAAGGTAGTGACAGAATATACTCCCTTTCGCCTAGCTTATGGCATTGATGTGGTAATGCCTATGGAAATTTTAGTTCCCTGCCCCTGCGAATTGTCGTACAAGAACGGCTCACTGAAAATGCATTAGCCAAAAGGCTTGTTGACTTGAAAAAACTCAATGAAACCCGGCTGATTGCCTCGCATGGGCTTATGGTCGAGAAGTTACAAAGAAAACACTGGTTTGACCATAACTTGAAACAGAGGACCTCGTCCTCATGTATGGTGTGGGAAGCAACAAGAAAAAGAAACTCAAATACAGAGGGTTAGGACCTTTTAGAGTGTCTAAAATCACCCCTCAAGGATCAGTCTGCATTGAAACTATCGAAGGAGTAGAAATGGAAGGATACATCAATCGGAGCAAACTCAAGAAATATTATGGAGCCCTGACCCAAGATATGCTCACATAAGAGCATCTCCTAAAACAAAAAAAGAGCTAGTCAAGGAAAAGATCAAACAAGCTCAGGAGGAATCCAAGGCGAGGGAAGCCAAATCCAAACAAAGACTCCAGGGAGAATGCTACATGTCAACATGGCTTCACTCACCTTGCTTGATAAGGATGACTTGGATATTGAACTTGCATGACTCAGTGTAAGGGTCTCTGCGCAAAGGAGGTCCACGCAAAAAGCTTTGCACTCATTGATATACGGGTTCAAGTCATAACTTGATTTCCTATGAGACATGGGTAGCTTTAAACTAACCGCCCTTAGAGGCAACTAATGATGAGGGGTCATTGATATACGGGGTCAAGTCGTAACTTGATTTCCTATGAGACATGGGTAGCTTTAAACAAACTGCCCTTAGAGGCAACTAATGATGAGGTTCAAAGTGTGCATTCATATGTCACACATGCAATAGGGCTTTTGAATGTAAATATCTCTATCAAAAATAATCCCTTGGTCGAGAAGGTGTTTATTATGCCTGCAGGCAGGGACAATGTAAGAGGAAATGCTTCTTGGACGAACATGGATTTGCGCCACAACTGCCACATCCAATGGGAAAAAGGAGAAGTGCAACTCAATGATGGCAAAGACACCATCATTATGCCCTTATGGAGTCCATTGAATAAAGGGAAACAAGCAGTAGCATGCAACATGGACTCTCCAATGCCACAAAAAATAGAAGGCTTAACAGAACAAGCATCCTCATCGAAAGGTCTTCCCTCTTCAAGAGAATCAAAGCAAAGGCAACAAAAGTATCCAGGCAAAAAACAATGGGTTCCCAAGGCCCGGCTTCAACAACAAGGATACTATGATACATACAAAGCCTCATGGGTAGCAAAGTAGAACAAACATGCTCTAAGAAAGAGACAAGGAAAGCCAGACAGGGGGACAAGAAGCTGTATAATAGGCAAGCTTGCACACAACTCAACATTCAACAGCGATGGGTCCAAAAGGACTTACTAGCAACACAAGGAAACGAAACGGTATGGGTACCAAAAACAAATCCAAAATCCAATTTTGTATGTACTTCTGGAGAAATAGAAGAGTATCATAAGCACAGACAGGACAAAGCTCCGGCTAAATCAAGTACTAAGAATGCACCAAAGTTGATCTGGAAAAAGAAGCAAGTTCAACCAAGTAATCAAGGGAGAGCAACACCGCCAATGTCACCCACACCAAGAAGGAAAATCTAAACCAAGCCATGGACCAAAGTAAGAAAGACATACACTCACATGCACACAAAGCAAAACAAGTTCATCAGGATTCGGTGGATGTACTCCCCCACTGGATGGAAGGAAAAATCAAAAGTTCTCACTGAGAACTTATGCAGTTGTTGCAACAACACATTCCCACAGGCCAAAGTACAACAATGGCTCCAATGGCACTAAAATAATGGAGGATGATGAAGGCTACCTAGCTCCAACAATTGGGTACAAGGTAAAAGGGTATGCTTTTCATGCCGTGAAACATGTTCATTCATTTCACGTGTACACTTCTACTCCTCAGAATGCATAACATATAGCCTTGGAATGCTTGAGCATATAGAAAACAATAGGGTATCAATAATTGCATGTAAACAGGGTATAAAATATTTCACGTTGTGAATCGGTTCAAAGTGTTTCACGCCGTGAACCACTCAGGGGACTGCTTCATGCCATGAAACAATAAAAAATGGTTCATGCCATGAACCGACTCAAGCCACTTCACGTCGTGAAACGGTCAAAAAAACCCCAACAAATCACGGGCACTCAATTTCTTTACATCAATGAAAACAATGGTTTAAATCATTTTCATAAAATCATCTCTGCACACATGGATTGAGTCTGTGAAAGCTTGTATTCATTCATCTTGATTTTTGTCTAGTCATGTGTGCTTTAAGTCTAGAGACCAACAAATCTCCTCATAAATGCACAAGGTATGACTTGTGAAATAGCAGTCTACTATTTCACACGGAGTCAAATGCAAATCGCGGGTTGAAGAAAATATAATAAAATGGCTAGGTTTGCATTACTCACAATTGGGCTACATATCAGCATAGATAATCTAACACACTTGCTCTTTCACGAGTAAACACTTGCACTTTCATGAAATAACGACTGTGCTTTCACGCATGCTACTTCATGGCTTAACCCCTTCACAGGTTAAGCCTTTCACAGCTTAAGCCCTTCACAGGTTAAGCCTTTCACGACTTAAGTGCTTCACGTGCTAACACTTCACGAACTAACCTTTCACGTGCCCTTCATGGGTTAACATCTTACGAATTAATCTTTCACACGCCACTCCTTCACGCCTGACCATTTCAGGGCTTGTTACTTCACGATTTAATTCACACACATCCCTTCTTGTTTTCACAAATGACTAATGTGTTTTCACATGTTACAGATGGCCTTATCCGCTACATCCAAACAAGAGGTAGAGGGGCCAGTAGAAAAGTGGAAGAGAGCACCACGTGGCACAAGTTAACCTATCTTGGGGGCCGTATCCACAGACAGTTCAAGGGTCAGTCATTTAAAAGGACATTTAGCAGCTCACGGTAAAATAATATTCCGAGTACCACAGCCTTAAATGTTTGAAGATATTAGAGGATGCAGACGTCAAGCGTAAGCTGGAGAGAGTAGGTATGGGAAAAATGATAGAGATCCTCTCCCGCACCATCAACACAACACTATGTGCAGAGTTTCTAAAGACATATGACAGAAGCACCAAGAGGGGCATAGTCACCGTGGAAGATGGGAGAACATCAAAGATGAGGTAGATGAAAAAGCTTGCAGGGCGATGTCAATGATCATGCAAGTCAAGCCAGTTGACATGTATAACAGGGTACCCCTCAACAGAATAGCAAAAGTCCATGACGAAAAGCAAGAAGATTGGGCTTGGTACATCCACCGGGAGATGGAGAACTTCTCAAAGTCACACCAATCAAAGGTGTGTAATCCCTATCTTCTTACCAAAGTGCTCAGCCATGCAGCTCATCTACCCATTCCTCTCGAAGAAGGCACTCAGGAGGTAGGAGTATCCCAAACTAAAGGAACATTGGAACCCTTGACACACATTTCAAAAGAGCTGCAGCAAGGCCACGCGGTCTTAAAAGAGACCAAAGCACTCATTCAAGAACTAAAGGGGGGAAAGAAATCAAAGAAGGGTAAAAAGATGTGTGGCATCTTATAGCAATTGGAACCTAAACGCAGCGAATGGAAGAAGAGGTGGCACAAGATATTGCTTCTTTTCAACAGGTTCTGGAGAAACAAGAGACCAAAGATAAAGAACATATCAACATGATAGCACAAGCAATTCTCGAGTCAACACAACACATACCACCTTCCAACCCTGCTCAAATGGTGTTCACTAATATTTTACCACTCCGTGACTCCATCATCTCTGATCAGCCCCTCTCAGTGGAAGTTGGTGCAACACAAGCTCTTGCATAACAAGTGCCACGAGAGGATGAGGGTGAAAGAAATGAAGAGGCCACATCAGCACACCAAAATCTCAAGAAGCTCAAGAAGTAGAGAAGAGGAAGAGACCTAAAGAAACCACGAGTCCAAGTAAGAGTGGAAGCGGAAGGCACAATTGAAGAAGGTTCATTCTTGCACAACCTTGATGCTAATCGCTTTTTCAAAGAAACCATGGAGGGGCCTCGATATGCTACTGGTGCATTAAACAGAAGGCTTGGCCTCCACAAGTGCAGATTTAAGGACACAAGAGCAAAGACTAGGGAGATCTCACTTACTACATGAAAGGAATGCTATGCTCTGGAAACAAGTCCATGAGTCTATGGACCAAGTGAAAGCACTTAAGGATCAGCAAGCAACAGGGTTGATGCCACTCACAGGGAAGTCATCCAAAAAAGCTTAAAGATCACTGAGGAACAAGAGGCTAGATTACAGACTTTGGAAAATAATAACAGATTAAGGAATCAGAACATGCAAAACGCCTAAAGGAAGCACAAGCCACATTCCAAGAAAAAGAAGATGGGTATACATGACAAATAAAAACACTAACTAAAGCAATCACTCAGGCAGAAAATAGAGTGGTAAGCCTACAAAAGAGAGCAGATGAACAAAGCCCATGCCAAGAAACTGAAGGCCCTAAATGAGGTAATCAATGCAAAGTTGAAAGACATTGATCAAATGCTTGTGAGTCATCAACAAGTACTTGAGCACGTACACCAGTAGTTGACTACAAGCCAAAAGCTTGGCAGAGGAGTGGCAAAGACTACTTGAAGAAGCTATTGTTCAAGCCACAGCTTCCAGGATTGCAACAGAGGAAGCCGGGAGAAGATATGCAGAACTGGCTCTACTGCTCGAGGTGTGCGGGAAGCCACAATCTCCACACTCCTCATCACCAAAGTTTCAAGAATACAGGATCCGGAACGCCATCTTGCCCTCCAATAAAGATCTCAAAGGACGGAACAGACGAATGAATTACGACTTCTCGAATGCGCCTCGATGATGAGCTCGTTGCCAATGACTCCTCGTGACCCTCCTCAAACACTAACATTGTTTTTATCTACACTAACCCTCTCTCTCCTTCAATACAAAATTAACCTCATAGAAGACCTCAGTCTAGGAGACCTTACACTAATTCGTCAGAACACAGAGAGAGATGTAGACCCCACAACGATAATGGGAATCCTTTGGGGGGATATAGTGCTTATTACTGACCCATCTAATATCTTTTTCTTTCTCTTCCATCCCATAGTGCTAAACCTCCGTAGTTAGTGTCGGGTACTACAACAGTCAGACATTTTGGATGACAGTGTTGGTAAATGCGACCTATTTATCCGAGACGATATCCCAATGACACCGGCCAACTACAAGGTAGTTGCATGAAGTTATCAATGGGTTATTAGCCATGGATGGACTGAAGTATATAATACCCATCAGCGTTTAAATCTCTCCGAATCAACATTATATCATCCTTTTGGTATTATAAAGCTTTATCAAAATATCCATAAACATTTAGAGGCTATACACACTAATGTAATTTTTAAATTTGATAAAGCGCATATAGAATATCCTCATATAACCACCAATGATATAAATGATCTTCAAGAATTTATGAAAACTAACAAGCCCAACCTCTCGCCCCCAAGCTCTAGAGAGGGTCAAGAAGAAACACAAGGACCCTCCTCCTCTTATACTTATCCATTAAACCCATTTCCTAGTGTATCTCCAACTAACAAATTTGAGGCAGATTGCATCTTTTCTCGCTTCTCTTCTCTCCCAATTGATTTTCCCACTAACACTCTCGCCCCCCTGAGGAGTTGCCGGCACCAACACTATCTCCAACTAACAAATTTGAGGCAGATTGCATCTTTTATCGCTTCTCTTCTCCCCCAATTGATTTCCCCACTAACACTCTCGCCCCTGAGGAGTTGCCAGCACCAACACTATCTCCACCAAGGCTGCTCGATGAGGTACGCGGCCATCACCCTCACAATGATATCCAGGCTTTTTCTGATGATAATATTCTTGAGTCTTTGACAACTGCAGAATATGAGGGCTTCACCTGCGTAGAAAACCCACTAGCATACTCAACCATGGAGTCAAGGAGACAGCCTTACGTTCCATACCCTCTCCGAGCACCAATGCCAAATTTAGAGTTACTGATGGGTGGAGAAGGGACATTATAGGAAAATGTGGCTCATCACACAAAGCTGATCAGCCTACTGTTTCCAAAGATGGTGGAAGCAACACCCAATGCATACAAGCATACAAGGGGAGGCTACACGGCTATCCATACAGATGATACTAACCCCCGCCTGGCAAATTTTGGCATCCAACCGAAATTGCGAAAGGAGTACCTAATAGTACCTGAATATAGTTATCAGTACCAGAGCTCCCGCCAGCACAAAGAGTTGATCCTTTATTCATGCCACTCAAAAGGCACGTAGCTCCACTATAGTTCCAAGAGGCAAAGAACAGATATTCTCATGTATGCTACAACTTCCCACAATTCTCGCCATCAACATTCCAAGATATAACAAGTCAAAGATAGCAATTGCTCACATGGATAAGAGCATGGTGCAGAATCCCGAATCCAAATATAGTAGCTGCTGTGAGATTTCTGAAGTTGATCGTAGTCCTCATTGATCAACCAAAAGAAAGATATGATGGATTGATGTGGATCAACTTTGCTTTGACATGAACAGAGGGCCATTTGAAAGAGGCATGATGCTATACTATCATCGCCTAAGGTGTCCTTCCAAAATACATGCATGCCATGTTCGAAGACATGGTCGACACCAAGTTCTGGACTAGTCACTCAGCATTTCGAAGAACCCTTAAAAGCTTCAGTCCCACCGTCCAACTTCTATAGACATGAGTTTGGTGACCAAGTCTTTCGACCTAAGTAAAAGTTATGAGGACAAAACCGACATCAGGTAGGGGAGAATGTTACTCCCATTTAGGATTAACAAAGATGCTCCTCTAATTGAGGACATTAATAAGTGTCATGTAAAGACACTATAAAAGTTATATGGAGATACTCGCCACCCAAGGCCTTAGTAAGTTTTGGGCACCCAAGGCCAGTTGTATAAAAGGAAATTCTCATAATAAAATGACACAATCCCCTTTTGTTCTATGAGAGCTCTTGTTCTTGTCTTGAGAGAGAGAGAGAGAGAGAGAGAGAGAGAGAGAGTGAGTGTACTCTAGTGCTTGTTCCTCTTTCATGCATGTGCGTGAAAGAGTGAGGTAGATTGCTTTGCATTGTGGTGCAAGCGACTCCACAGTGACAACATGGAGGTGAAGATTGGAAGAGTGGAGCTTCTAAAGTGAGCTTAGGGAGCCCCAAGGGACGTGAGCTCGAAGCATTGGTAAGTACCCAACGATTGTTGTGTCCATTGCTTCTTGATTATGGTTGTATGAAGTTCTTTTTTGGGAGGTGTGGTAGCCCATAACACTTATTCATCATGTCCTCAAACCAGAATGCTCCTTACCAAAGGGATGAAGGGAGAGCTCTCAATGCCTAGATGGTGGCAAGAAGAGATGGTCCTTTGTGATGGTTCTCTCTCATAAAGGCAAGGAAAGCTATTGCAAAGAAAACATACAATCAAGCCTATCTACCATCAAGCAAGCAAGATTAAAAGCATACAAGCAAGCAAGAAGAGAGAAGAGGGAGATCTCACACGTAAACTATTGTAAAGGAATGATTGTCTATTACTTATTGTCAACTACAAGGGATTACTTTTCACAATAGGTCTCCCAAACTTAAAAATGGGATCCACCCTCTATTACTAATGTAAGGGAATAATTGTCTATTACTTATTATCAAAAAATGACTTATCTAGGTCTCCCAAACTTAAAAATGGGAAACATGGAGGTGAAGATTGGAAGAGTGGAGCTTCTAAAGTGAGCTTAGGGAGCCTCAAGGGACGTGAGCTCGAAGCATTGGTAAGTACCCAACGATTGTTGTGTCATTGCTTCTTGTGATTACGGTTGTATGAAGTTCTCTTTTGGGAGGTGTGGTAGCCCATAACACTTATTCATCATGTCCTCAAACCAGAATGCTCCTTACCAAAGGGATGAAGGGAGAGCTCTCAATGCCTAGATGGTGGCAAGAAGAGATGGTCCTTTGCGATGGTTCTCTCTCATAAAGGCAAGGAAAGCTATTGCAAAGAAAACATACAATCAAGCCTATCTACCATCAAGCAAGCAAGATTAAAAGCATACAAGCAAGCAAGAAGAGAGAAGAGGGAGATCTCACACGTAAACTATTGTAAAGGAATGATTGTCTATTACCTATTGTCAACTACGAGGGATTACTTTTCACACTAGGTCTCCCAAACTTAAAAATGGGATCCACCCTCTATTACTAATGTAAGGGAATAATTGTCTATTACTTATTATCAAAAAATGACTTATCTAGGTCTCCCAAACTTAAAAATGGGATTCGCCCTCTATTACTATTGTAAGGGAATGATTGTCTATTACTTATTGTCAAAAATGACTTATTTACAAGGAATCACTTTTCACACTAGGTCTCCCAAACTTAAAAATGGGGTCCACCCTCTATTACTAGTCTTAAGCAATTACCTACAATAAGTCTTAAGTCTATGTACACTAAGTCTGTTGATTGTCCCTATTTTACATTAAGGATGTGGTAAGGTCATTTTATATGTTCAAGCATCATCTTATAAAAGTTAAGTGCCCATTTGCATAGGTACAATGGCAAATCGCCTTCAGACAAAGCCCCCCTTTCCTAATGGTGAGACTACGTCTCGTGCCACCCAAGTTGATGGGTGAAGCTAATACCACAAGAAGTGGATGGTTTGGGAGGTGGCGGGCCAAGATTAACTGGTTAGCTCAAGACTGATCCATAGCGAGAAAAATTTTGGATGGACGCACGTCTGGCTACCAAATGCACATTGCTCATGCATGCCATCATCACATGCAAGATCCATGGGCTCTTCATGAGTAATAGGCACATAAGCTCAACATGAAGAACCTCTACATTACTTATCACTTTCCATGCCTCCTTGACAAATTTCTTGTCATCAAGGTTGCCCAAAGTTGCCCATCACCTTGCCTTATCACCATCAACTGTCCGACTCCCCTCCCCCACCCTGTAATCACCTCCCAAGAGTGTCCACAAGGAGGAAGATGAGGAGGAGGATAGATTGTAGGCAAAACTCTATGCAGACGAAGGCGGGTGGAAAACAGGAGTCCAATGAATCCCCATTAGTCTCATGGAGTTTCCATCTGGGCCATGTCTTCACTTCGAGTGAACCAAATCTAGCACTTTTTTCCAGTCGGCAACCAGCCTCGTAGCAAAGGAGCAACCGGGAATCTTTCCCTCAAAAGCACCAAATAATACATCTCAAAAGGACACCGTCCAATGGCCAAAAGCATTTGATTTCATGTTTTGACACACAGTTGCCAACATGCGTGCCCAAGGCTGCTTTTGGGCCACAAAGACACTGAGCAATGTAACTTTGCATGCCAGCCTGTGATAATGAGCCTTCCGATGTGGCGACTTTGATGGATGCTTTATGGCTTTTAGGACAGGCACCTTTGAAAGGCTGTCCTTGGCATTCCATTCTGTGGCCAGGCTAAATAGTACATCCCATTCAGATTGTGCAGCACTTGGGCTACCCATCGGGTTGGAATGTTGCATTGAAAGACATGACAGCATGGGTAATGCAAAGGCCGCGTGAGAAACTGGCCTATTGGAAAATGTCAACTTGGCCTTTGCATGTCCGTTTATGCATAGTTCAATCCATTGCTATGGCATATAGCCAGTTCTTTCTGCCTTTGTTACCATGGAGAAAACAGAACATTGATGCATTTATGTCTGAGGCAACTGGGATACTATGGAAAACCAGAAATAGACAGACATAAAGGGTTACATCTACTAGCCGTTACAAAAAATATGTTCACCCAAAATGCATGGTGGTCTCAATACCCTCAACTGCACATACACTCATCACGGGATGTTGATAAATGGCTTGGCCTTGTTAGTCTTGACGCAATGGGGCCCATAATTTTGGCATTCAGGAAATGCATTTCGAGATCTAACAAACCAGCAGTCAAGCACAGCGCTAAAAGACTGCCGATATTAAGTGAAGCATGCACTTGAAGACTGACTGAGAAACAGTAAGGCATGTGCGTGTCTAGAATTTGTTACTGGTTCCAAAACTTCTAATGTGGAGGGGGCAGCCATCAAATATAGAAAGCCCAATGTCATGAATTTCGCCAGGCCTAGGTAAACAACCTCAGCAAAACGTGGGAACTAGATAAGCAATTAACAACTTGCAAAGTGGGAGCATGGTTTATTACATGCAAGAACAATGAACAAAATACAATTTATTGTAGGAATCAAATCAGGACCCTTTGGATCCAAGCTACACACTTCAATCAAGCCACGGCATAGGCCTGCACAAGTGAAGAAGTTATTTACAGAAATATATACAGCGATTTATCCAGCCATTGAATGATGGTATATCTTGTGACTATTAAGGCACTAAGTCTTGATTGAATCTTTTCAGTATAACCCCAATGGAAAGGTGCTCTCTCCACATTGTGTCATTATGTACCTTTGCTTACAGATCAATATCTGTAACTTGTAAAATATGGCATAGCTTTCAATAGTCCATCATGAACAATCAAGAGATGCATCAAGCTACTTGCTCATAGAGGTGTGAGTGCTTTACCTAGCAGAAACCATAAGCCAAATCCTCAAAACACGTGCAAGCATCCAGAACTGGATACAATAATAGAATGGATTTTTCTTGAGGGCATTCGGATGTGAAACGGCAGAGATATATATTTCAGCAATCTGGTAAAGAAACATGATCAGCCATTAATTTTTATCATGAAACAAGAAACGAGTTCTCAAGAGTGAGTGCATACCTTCAGCAAACGGAAACATAGCTCCTTCCCAACCATCCTCCCCCTGTTCTCCTCCAAAGTCTTCACTCTTGCTGTTTCCATCGGTGCTTTCAACATCCTCTGTGGCTGCATCATAATCTTGCAGATCAAATTTCTCTACATGATTAAGCGTGTCGTTGGAGACTCTTCCAGAGGTCTTATCCAAATCACATGTCTGTGACATATGGGGGCATGCCCCTTCCACAGTAGGTGCATCCCATTGATTGTCAGATCTAATAGCTGCAGATTCAGTATGCTTGAAACCCCCCTGGCTACTAAAGTAGCCATTAGGGATGCTACCAACATCAATCTGTCCTCCACAAGGAAAAGAAACATCACTGCTGCTTTCTATCTTCATCTTCGCACCTCCTCCTTCCCCATGCAAAAGCACTATTTCCCTCTCTCTCTCCTGTAGCAGTTCAAGGCCTCCAGGGCAGTTTACTCCAGGTTTCTCTCCAACTTTTGGGGCCCTGTCATGAGAACCTTGATGGCTAAGGTAGGGAATATCCATTGGTGGGGAACCAACGGAGGCTGGGTTGACATGCTTCTTTTTTTTCATCAAGTTGATGCTAGAAAAATGGGTGTTCTGCAATTTAGGTTTCTCGACGTGAAATTGATTCTGCTGAGACTGGTGAAGAAAAGAGGAGGGTAATGGCTGAATCTGTACGTCTTGAGAAGGATCTGCAAAGCAATCTAAAAAACGGTCATTCCCAAAAAAATATATAATAGCTTGCACGCACAAGTGGACGGATGCACACAAGCAGGCAGGCATACAGTCACGAGCCTATTTCATGAAAATGATTCTAGAAGTTTGACAGCACCAATGCATTGTGAGAGAGATTGCACACATGTGAATACAAGTTACAAAGAACATTAGCTGCCAAAAAGCTCAAACCTTGATATAAATTATTGACACCATTCAGCCCTGCACTGGGCCCACTATATAAACTTCCTTCTGAGCCACAACTACTTCCACTGCTAGAGCGCTGAATATGTAAACCCGCAACATCTGTGCCGATGAACCCATACTGCATGCCTGAATGAAGACTTGATGAGTTCAGCATGCCTTTTAAAAGGATATTCCCGTCTCTGGAAAAACCCCCAAAAAAAAATAGAATTAATGAGAGTTTTGATTGGAACAAAAGAAAATTTTACTGCACCTTTGAAATATGTACCTCACATCCTCCCCAAATTGATAGCTCCTGAACCTGTCAAAAACAGGCACCAGATCTTTCTTTCTTACTTCCACCACTCGAGTGAGAACTTTCTCGATTTCAGCCTCTCCTCCAGAATCATTTTTCTCAGAAACACCCACTCCAGAAAAAACATGAAAGGAAATCTGACAATTGGACATGCAAACAGGGGGAAATTTTCTCAAAAAAAACACGACCTCGTATAGCAAAACTGTTGTTTTTCATGCATCCTTTGATAAAATGTCTACCTGAGATTTAGCCCATATGGGTGGCATAAAATGATGCATCTGCACTTCAGCATTGGACAAAAACCATTGGTGCATCTCTTCAGGAGTCATCTCCTCTCTCCCCAATGTTCCATTGTTATAGCACGATCCCATGCTTGTTCCACTTGCATAGCTTGAAGTTTCTGCTTCTTCATGAGCAACATCAAGAGCACTTAAATTATCCATCTTTTCTTCTCGCTCCACCCGATTCGGCCTCCGGCACACATCCCATTTCTGTAACGGTTCCACCACGACCCTCAAGTCCAGTGTTTCTTTAGGACTCCCAGATGCCATAGCAGAGGAAACATTATCTGGGTAACCCCCTGTCCCAGCTGACAAATGAAGTGCATACCTAATAAGATGTCCAGAAGGGGAAAGGACCCACAGCTGTTCCTTCAAACTGTTTTTCCCTGCTTCCGTATCAAGTTTGCGACCTCTCCCATCATGAAAAACTACAGCGACTGCTCCAAATGGGCTGCAAGTTCTCCCACTTGCAGCAGCAGCAGCACCACTCACTGTACCACGCCAACCACAATTCCCATTTTTTATTCTACTGACAACAGACGAATTCACAGTAGGTGGTGGAGGCGAAGAAGCCTGCTGACTGGACCTTACTGGACCCATGTTGGACCACCAAGGAAGCGACTGCACTGGTATCACTGTTCCAGCAGCCCAATCAACAGGACCTGCTCCATGTGTAGGTGGCCCTACCGCACCCCCAAATGGTGATATGGCAAACAGATGATTTGTGCCCCTAGATGAACTGACCACAATCCAGTGACTATCTTCACTGAAAGCTATGTCTTGTATAACCTGCTATCAAGAGATAATAAGTACTCTCTCTCTCTCTCTCTCTCTCTCTCTCACACACACACACACACACAACACAGCACAACTCAGACAACCTTCACAACTCCAAGCAGCTCAGACGTCCATGCAGTCACCCAGTTTCAAAATTTGGAGCAAGTTCACACAACACACTCTGCATCCGCCAAGTACCTTTATAGGTTATGAATGTCACACACAAATATCAAGATATTATTTGATACCCCTCTAAGAGGTGGTTCACACACACATACTTCCTCACTTTAGAAGTGAGTTCACACAAAGGTAAAACCTTGATTCCCAACACACTTTTTTTAGTGAAACCATTGTCTCATTATAAAAAACAATGTACATCCATAGCTGTCCCCATAGTTGCATTCCATACTCGTACTCATTCATTCGGTACTTTCAATACGTATCATACCGGTACCATGCTTTCCATACCCTTACTTAAAAAAGGTTTTTTGGGAACCTACTTAAGGCCATACAAAGATTATCGTAACTTGCACACTTTGGCTTCTTGGCCCTTTTGAACAAAACGACGAGGCTGAGATACATAGACCTCATCATACAAATCACCATTCAAGAAGGCAGTTTTTGATGTCCAACTGATGCTCATTCCAACCATGATGTTCTGCCATAGTAATGATGCACCTAATGGTGGTCATACCAGACGTGGGTGTAAAGGTTTCATCGTACTCTATGCCTTTAGACCTTTGCTACCACTCTAGCTTTGTAGCAATCAATGCTACCATCAGACTTTCTTTTGATCTTATAGATCCACTTTGTACCAAATTCCAATAGTTTTCTTGCCGAAAGGCAAGTCAACTAAAGCCCAAGTGCCATTCTTCAAAGTAGAATCATCACCTTGCTGCATGGTGTGCATCCAATTCTGATCCTCTTGTGCTTCAGACTTTCTTTTTCTGGGATTTTTCCCAGCCTTTCTCGCATTTACCAGTCGGCCATGGCCATTAGCTCCAGTCGGCCTGTTTATCAGCTCCAGTCAACCAGCATTCCCTTACTATAAATAGTGGGTGCTGGCCTCTCTTTTCTCATTCAGTCTTGTACATATTTTGCTCCCTCACTTATGAGACTATCTGTGTCTCTTGCTTGGGACTGTTTTGCTTCAGTATATTCAGCATAGTTTGCTCCATATCTCTCTCTCTCTTGCACTCTCTGTTCAGCACATTCTAGTGCCACTTTGCTTCCGCTCTGTGCACTCTTTCACCACCTCCACCACCTTCACAAAGGGCAAGGTCCTCAAGGACATCGGTAGACTACGTAATGAGCGGGCCCATGATCGCGAGGGCCTCACTGCGAAGTACATCTCACATGCCTATGATATCCTGGCGCCCCTACTAGCCTACATGTTCAATAGAGCCCTTTACCAACACTTCTTAGGGTCGAACTACAAAGAGGCTTGGAGGAAACTCCGAGAACATTGAGAGTTGCATTGTTACGACTCAAAGACCCCCTAAAGGATTTCCAACTTCTTGGTCCACCACCACCCCCATCCTCAAAGCTAGAGATCCACTTGTTGGAAATCAAAGTCTTACTTGTATCATGTGTGTGAATCCACTCTTAAGAGTGAGGAATCCAATTTTGTGTGTGGACACCTTTAACTATGTGTAAGGGTGCCTATGTGTGTGAACATTCTCTTAAGGCTAGATATTATTATGTGTGTGTAAGTGTGTGTGAACCACCTTTTAGAGGTGTCACAACAATATCTAGATATTTTGTTGTGATGTGACAGAAGCTGTGATGCTAGCTAGAACCCTTTTGTACTTATAAAAGGGACTTGTACTTCATTGAATTAATCAAGCAAAATATCATATCCATTTGAGTCGTGTTCTTTCACTCTCTCTGTAGCTCTCAATCTCTTCTCTCTCTCTATCTCACTGTCACCTGCTCCAACACAATAACCATGCCTTTGCTGTAGCTCCCCTATCCTAGGCCCATTTGGCCTTCAATTGGTGTCAAAGCTCATGAGCCTATAGTCGCCTCTCCACAGTCCACCTGTCACCAATTGGCCGACCATTTGGTCCATTCCTAGTTTTTGCGTCTCGTTCACTTGAGGCCAAGACGGTGTCTCATGTGAAGAGGCCAGTATTTTGCTGACATGGACGGGAGCCAGACTGGTGCCACCCGTGTGTTAGCAGGATGGTGTCATATGGACGGGAGCCAGATCAGTGCCACCCGTGTATGACCTGGACTGTGTTCGATCCATGGGACTGTCACGCCATGGAAGAGCCAGTATACGTGCCGTGTTTTACCTATGGGACTGTCACACCATAGGGAAACTCGTGCCTGGAACTGTCTTACCTATGGGACTGTCACTCCATAGGAAGACCAGGTTTTTATGTTTTTATGTCGTGCCAGTTTTGTGCCGACAGATATTTTGTACATGTTCCATGAACGGGAGATATGTCCATGTTACTATTTGCACATGCACACATAATTTGCATGCTTGAAACTGTTTTCGCATGACATGTATTTTTGTGTTTGCCTGCTTGACGTGTTACTTACTGAGCGGGGACGCCTACCAGTGAGTCGTGAAGTCTGCCCTGTATTCTGACAAGTTTCAGTGCATGTGAACAGGTGGTAAGTATATGGTACATGTTGTTTTAATGTTTTATATTCTAACCCTTTGATTTATAAGGTTAGGTGTTCACACTTATCTAAAAGTGGGCACCCCCTTTGGGCACCCACTTTGGGGCCAAGGTGGGGAGCCCCACTTTTAAGTAAGTGTGGGGGTGGGCATGGTCACCTACCCCCACTAATCCCCCACATGCATGCGTGGGTATCACCTAAGTTAACTCCACCTTTATTTTATTAAAAAAAAGGGCCTCCTTCAAGCATAGAATCCACCGCTTCTATTTTCTTTAGCGTTTGTTCATCACCCTACGCTTGCATCGCCTGCTGTTGACGGCTGAACTTTGTTCAAAGGGAGCTGTGATACTACACACAACAGGCGCATGCTCTCAAGAGGGGCCATCTCCTGCAACGTTGCTGACGGCTGCACACGTTTCAGGCTACGCTTCTTGCACAGAGGCGGCTGCCACCTATGTTTCTGCTCTACTACAGCCGGCTGCTAGGCCATCTCCTCTTTAGGTCATAACTAAGCGACTGCACTCTGCAGCCAGGCCACTACAGTAGCACAGAGGCGGCTGCTCCTGACTACAGCGTGCTGCC
This sequence comes from Cibotium barometz, assembly GCF_041138505.1. Classification (NCBI taxonomy): domain Eukaryota; kingdom Viridiplantae; phylum Streptophyta; class Polypodiopsida; order Cyatheales; family Cibotiaceae; genus Cibotium; species Cibotium barometz. The sequence goes on along the minus strand of NC_141108.1, from coordinate 23,428 downwards.
TCTGCTCCTACAGGCGACAGCCTACACTCTGGCTGCGCTGCCTATCCTTTTTGCAGGCAGCTGGGTGTGTTCTTTTCTTTCATCTTCCTTCCTACAGGTGGCTACTCCCCCAGGCGACAGTACCTGCAGGCTGCCCATACTCTACCGGCTGCACCTCTCCAAGCCACGCATGCCCCTACAGACGACTGTGGCTATGCACCTGTGTTCCGGCTAGTAGAACACTGCCCTCAGGCAACTTTGTTTGGGCTCCTCCACTCTGCAGCCAGGCATCTCCCCTTTTGCAAGTGGATGTTTCTCTCTCACAGCAGGTGGCTGTACCCTTCGTGGTGGTGCTTGTCTTGTTAGTTCTACACGAGGCAACTTTTTCCTCAACAAGGGTGGCTTCATATTCTATGCAAACACCACAAGTTTTGGTTTCCTATCAACCATCTTCAAGTAAGTGATTTTCAGATTTGAGTAAAGTATTTTATGTTTAAATCTGATAAAGGATTCATCCCGCTCGGCCAACACCCGTTCGGTGCCGGGTTGTCCAAGCTGTATTGGCGAACCTCGGTCCAAAGGTGCTGAGATCGGGAGAGCCAGGCGTTAGTACGAGAGCGCCTGTTTGTGCGTGGTCTCGGAACACCAGTGAGGCGCTCTTCGCGGAGTCCAGTGAAAGCACAGGACCGTAGAGATTGGACCACACTAGTGGTCGTTCTGCTTCGAGTTTTCTTCATCGAAATCCGAGCCTATTTGTTTGGTACTGTTTTCATATGTACATGGACATTATCTGGTTCTCAGAACCCATGGAGCATTGTATTCATTAAATACTCCCAATAAATATATCATATATTGAGGGGGAGGTCGGCCCGTTCCGGCCCCAGTGCTGGTGTCCATCTTTCCATTTCTGTTCATTTAAATTTCAAGTTGTTTAAAGTTGTCCATTTCATATTTGTGGTTTTAAAGTTGTGCTATTAAGCGTGTGGGTGTCCAACGGAGTCTTTCCCACTTGACGGGATCGGTTTCATTGGTATCAGAGCACGGTTGTTTCCCTCTTCCTAGTGGGGAAACGAACCTGTGTACTGGACATCCCGCTTTTAGCAAACTTTGAACACAATGGACAGCCAAGGCAACCCTTTGGAAGTGCCTAATTCGAGGGGTCCATCTAGTGCTTCTCGTGGGTCTGATGCCCTGCGTGGTAGGCACAAGCCCCTTGAAAGGGTTATGGATAGTGAATCCAAGGGTCAACTGTCTCCAGGAAAGACAGTTATGCTTGAACAAGAGCCTGATGCTATGAGGGCTGAAATGGAACATATGAGAAAACTTTTGCAGGCTCAAGAGCAAGAATTAAAGTTTTTGCATGAAGATCCACATCTGCAAAGTGCTATTGAAGCCAGGAAGGCTGATGCTATGGTTGATGTAACTTTTGAATCAATGGCTCGTGAAGTGGGCAAGAAACCAAGGGAGTTGGCACTTGCCTATCTCCTTCGCAAAGGTGATATCAAAGAGGGGGATGACGGAGAGCTAAAATTCAGAAATCCACCTCGTTTGAAGCATGGAGATCCCGCATCCCAGAGACTGAAATCTTTTATGCAAAAGGAAGAGGTGACTGTCACTTCTCGACATGCATCCTCTCCCCAAGGCACTAAGCCTGACAGATATATGTATGCCAGTGCACATGGAGGACATGAAAGTCACATGCATGCCAGACATGTATCTCATGGTGACAGGTCTACTTCCAGAAAAATTTTGCCTTCTGAGTTGTCTCATGGAGAGACCATGCCATATGCAGGTAAATCACATGCATCTGAGTTTCGAGTTCGTGGAGCACATGCCACCGTGCCCCATGAAGCTTCTATGACGGCCCATGGAGCCCATGCAGACAGGGCTACCCCGTTGGATAAGGGGAAAAGAAAAAGAGAAGATCATGAGCCTCATGCCAGGAAGCTCAAGGAGTTCAAAGCAGGTGATAAATCTGTCAAATTTGATGTCTTTCATGGTGAACATGATGCTTCTAAGGTGTTAGCGTTTGTGGCACAGTTCGACATTGCTTTTAGCGATGAGGACTTTACAGAAAAGTCGAAGGTGCGCCATGCTAGCATGTTTCTGAAAGGCACTGCTGCCCATTGGTGGATCACCGAAAAGATCACCAAGGATCCCATCTCTACTTGGAAGGAATTCAAAGATAGATTTTATGCTCAGTTCTTGCCACCCAATGCAGAGCAAACTCTCACTCAAAAGTGGGACAGGCTGGAACAAAAAGATAATGAGAGTGTGCAACAGTATGTTAACAAATTTTGGAAAGTGTTGCTGGAAGTGACTCCCTTCATGCTAATCTCTGAGGATGAAAGAAAAAGGAAGTTTCGTTCTGGACTGCAACCAGCATATAGATCGGGTATTGAATTGCACCCAAAACATACGTTGCAACAACTCACAGCTTCTGCCCTTGCTACAGAGCAATTGGTGCTCAAGATCAAGCAGGATCAAGGAGGTTCCAAGGGAAAGGACAAGGCTGTCCCAAATCAGCAAAAGAGTGGACAGCCACCTAAAAAGAACTTCCGGGAGTCCTATAAGGGTGGTAAAGCTGAAAATAACACATCTAAAGAACAGGACCCAAGGAAGAACAAATTTGGACTAACCCCGGAGCAAAGAGAGCAATATGCCAAGGATGGAAAATGCTTTTCTTGTGGTAGCAAAGACCACATGTTTCGGCAATGCCCAGATCGCAAACCAAAGCACGAGGACAAGCACAACAAAGCAAAAGTTCATGCAGTTCCTGATGTGCAAGGTAATACAGGTCATGATGCAAAAGAGCGTATGGTTTGCAAGGCTTGGGGGCAAATCAAGGATCAGCCCGCACTCTTCATGTTTGATGACTGTGCAACTGACCATTTCATCTCTATGCAAATGGCAGCTGCTTTGGGTATTGAGGTTGAAAACATGGGACCTCAGATTGAAGCCGAAGCTGCATTTATTGGTAAAGAGGTGCAGGTTACCCCTTTGATTGGGAAGTTGCGTATCCATATCCAGGGCTACCTTGATAATGAGCATTTCTTAGTTGCTCCTCTGAATGGATGTGATGTATTGTTGGGCAAGCCGTGGCATCATAGGCTTGAGCCCCGCAAAGACTACAAGTCTAATATGATTTCTTTTATGCATAAAGGCCGCATGCACTTTATTGATGCTGGCAAAGAAGGGGATTCCATCCCAGTTGTATCACACATCCAAATTAATAAAGCAATGAAAAAGAGTCTTTCAGCGTACTTGGTTTTTGTGCGTGATAGTCTTGTGCCAAATCATCAAAATGTGGATGCTATGTCTAATGATAGGCTGAATTTTCTTAATGCATTCAACGATTGTTTTGCTGACTCATTGCCAGGTGAATTACCTCCCCAAAGGCCCGAAGATCACCGTATAGATCTTGTGCCAGGTAGTTCTCCACCTAACAAACCCGCATACCGAGTGAGTGCTGCACAACAAGAAGAAATTATGAAACAGGTAAACGAGAGGTTTGGTTCAGCCCAGTTCCTCACCTTACTGCTCTCCTGTGCTTCTTGTTCAAAAGAAGGACGGATCATTCCGTATGTGTGTAGACTATAGAGCTTTGAACAAGCTTACCATCAAGAACAGATTTCCAATTCCACGTATTGATGATATCTTGGATAAGCTTGATGGTTCAGCTTGCTTTAGCAGACTTGATTTGAAGAGTGGTTATCACCAGATCCGAGTGGTGCCACAAGATGTCCATAAGACTGCATTCAGGACAGCCTTCGGATTATATGAATTCTTGGTAATGCCTTTTGGTCTCACTAATGCTCCTGCTACTTTTAATCGTATGATGGATAGGATATTCCGATCCCATCGCAAGTTTACAGGAGTCTTCTTTGATGATATCTTGGTTTTCTCCAAGAATGAGCAGGAACACAGAACTCATTTGGTCACAGTGTTCGAAGAGTTGCGGAAGCATAAACTTTTCGTCAATGCCAAGAAAAGTGAGTTTTTCCTTTCAGAGATTCATTATCTGGGACATATTGTATCCAAGCATGGAGTTACAATGGATCCTGCAAAGATAGAAACTATTCGGAATTGGCCCGAATTACAAAACGTACATCAAGTACGTAGTTTTCTGGGATTATGTTCGTATTACAGGCGTTTCATAAGGCATTTTGCTATGATTACCACTCCTCTACATGATCTCACGAAGAAGAAAACTGTTTTCAAATGGACTTCAAAGGAATAGGATGCTTTCTTGCAGCTCAAGCATGCGATCATATGTGGTCAAGTATTGATTGTTCCTGACTTGCACAAGTCATTCGTGGTTGAATGTGATGCTTGTGGTGATTGCACAGGAGCTGTCCTAAATCAAGAAGGGCATGCAGTTGCATACGAGAGCCGTCGTTTGCATGATGCTGAGCTTCATATGGATATCTATGAGAAAGAACTCTTGGCTGTAATTCACGCCTTAAAGATTTGGAAACACTACCTTCTTGGGGCTGAATTTGTAGTCAAGACAGATCATCAAAGCTTGAGATACTTTCTATCTCAAACCAAACTTTCAGAGAAGCAGATGAGAATGGCAAATTTTCTTTCCATGTTTCATTTTCAAATTGTGCATACTCCAGGAAAGAAAAATGTCGTGGCCGATGCACTATCTAGGAGGCCTTATGTTGCTGCAGTCTCAGTGGCCTCTCATGGAGATCTATCTGCTATGAGAGATTTGTATCATTTGGATGCTGATTTTTGCCATATATGGACTGATTTGATGGCTGGTCATTCACATGCCTCTTATGTTATCAACGAGGGTTATCTCATGAAGGATAATTGCCTATGTGTGGTGAAGGATTTGCGTCCAAAGGTTATGGACGAATGTCACGCTCCACCATATGCTGATCATAGAGGTATTATGCCTACTACTCGCATGATTGAGAGGTATTTCTTTTGGCCAAGCATGCGTAAAGACATTGAGGCTTATGTGCGTGCATGTATCACTTGCCAAAAGGTAAAATTTGACAGGCAAAAGCCTCCAGGTTTGCTTCAGCCATTGCCTATTCCCTCGCAACCTTGGGAAAGTATCACGATGGATTTTATTATGGATTTGCCTAGATCCCAGCATGGGAATGATGCTATTTGGACTATTGTGGACAGGTTTAGCAAGCAAGCTCACTTCTTGCCCGTCAAGAAAACCATAAAAGCTGATCATATGGTAAAGCTTTTTCTTGCTAACATTTTCAAGCATCATGGTATGCCTAAATCCATTGTTGGGGATAGAGATCCCAGGACTACAAGCCTATTTTGGAGGGCTTTGTTTGATAATATGGGTACTAAGCTTGAGTTTTCATCAGCTTATCATCCCCAAACGGATGGCCAAAGTGAAGCTGCGAATTCAGCTGTGTTGGATTTGTTGAAGTGTTATGTGGCAGATCAAAAGAGTGCATGGGAGAAGTATCTTCCACTTGTTGAGTTTGCCTACAACAATACAATCCATGCTTCCACAGGAAAGGCTCCGTTTGAAATTATTTATGGCAGAGTGGTCTTGCCACCCATCCTTCGTACTAAGGATGACATTTTTGCAGCTAATGAATATGTTCGTGACTTGGATGTTGGCTTTGATCAGGTGCGGACAGCCATTGCAAGATCTCAGGATAAGCATAAAATGGCTGCTGACAAGCATAGAAGGGACATGGAAGTCAAAGAAGGTGATTGGGTATTGCTGAAATTTGAGAAGGCTAGGCTTCGAAAGAGGCCAGGACGAGAAGGATCATATCTTAAGCTTTCTCCTCGCTATTATGGACCCTTCAAGGTGATTCACAAAATCAATGAAGTATCCTACAGGCTTGCTTTACCTAGTCATTGGAAGATTCACAATGCTTTTCATGTGAGTCTATTTCGGAAATATGTGGGGCCAGATCCTGATGAGCCTGTCACAGAAGATCCGCCAGAAATTGAAGAGCTTGAGGAGATCCTCCAACCAGAACAGATTGTTTTTCACAAGGAGAGAAAGCTACCTGCAGGAAAGCTTTCCAGGAGATACCTTGTGAAGTTTAAGAATTATTTGCCTATTGATGCCAAGTGGGTAAATGAGGATTATTTTGCAGATTATCCGCAGTTGTTGCAGGCATATCTTGAGGCTTTTCAGTTGAGGTCAACTCTTTAGAAGCCCGGGGGGATGTCACCAATTGGCCGACCATTTGGTCCATTCCTAGTTTTTGCGTCTCGTTCACTTGAGGCCAGGACGGTGTCTCATGTGAAGAGGCCAGTATTTTGCTGACATGGACGGGAGCCAGACTGGTGCCACCCGTGTGTTAGCAGGATGGTGTCATATGGACGGGAGCCAGATCAGTGCCACCCGTGTATGACCTGGACTGTGTTCGATCCATGGGACTGTCACGCCATGGAAGAGCCAGTATACGTGCCGTGTTTTACCTATGGGACTGTCACACCATAGGGAAACTCGTGCCTGGAACTGTGTCTTACCTATGGGACTGTCACTCCATAGGAAGACCAGGTTTTTATGTTTTTATGTCGTGCCAGTTTTGTGCCGACAGATATTTTGTACATGTTCCATGAACGGGAGATATGTCCATGTTACTATTTGCACATGCACACATAATTTGCATGCTTGAAACTGTTTTCGCATGACATGTATTTTTGTGTTTGCCTGCTTGACGTGTTACTTACTGAGCGGGGACGCCTGCCAGTGAGTCGTGAAGTCTGCCCTGTATTCTGACAAGTTTCAGTGCATGTGAACAGGTGGTAAGTATATGGTACATGTTGTTTTAATGTTTTATATTCTAACCCTTTGATTTATAAGGTTAGGTGTTCACACTTATCTAAAAGTGGGCACCCCCTTTGGGCACCCACTTTGGGGCCAAGGTGGGGAGCCCCACTTTTAAGTAAGTGTGGGGGTGGGCATGGTCACCTACCCCCACTAATCCCCCACATGCATGCGTGGGTATCACCTAAGTTAACTCCACCTTTATTTTATTAAAAAAAAGGGCCTCCTTCAAGCATAGAATCCATCGCTTCTATTTTCTTTAGCGTTTGTTCATCACCCTACGCTTGCATCGCCTGCTGTTGACGGCTGAACTTTGTTCAAAGGGAGCTGTGATACTACACACAACAGGCGCATGCTCTCAAGAGGGGCCATCTCCTGCAACGTTGCTGACGGCTGCACACGTTTCAGGCTACGCTTCTTGCACAGAGGCGGCTGCCACCTATGTTTCTGCTCTACTACAGCCGGCTGCTAGGCCATCTCCTCTTTAGGTCATAACTAAGCGACTGCACTCTGCAGCCAGGCCACTACAGCAGCACAGAGGCGGCTGCTCCTGACTACAGCGTGCTGCCTCTGCTCCTACAGGCGACAGCCTACACTCTGGCTGCGCTGCCTATCCTTTTTGCAGGCAGCTGGGTGTGTTCTTTTCTTTCATCTTCCTTCCTACAGGTGGCTACTCCCCCAGGCGACAGTACCTGCAGGCTGCCCATACTCTACCGGCTGCACCTCTCCAAGCCACGCATGCCCCTACAGACGACTATGGCTATGCACCTGTGTTCCGGCTAGTAGAACACTGCCCTCAGGCAACTTTGTTTGGGCTCCTCCACTCTGCAGCCAGGCATCTCCCCTTTTGCAAGTGGATGTTTCTCTCTCACAGCAGGTGGCTGTACCCTTCGTGGTGGTGCTTGTCTTGTTAGTTCTACACGAGGCAACTTTTTCCTCAACAAGGGTGGCTTCATATTCTATGCAAACACCACAAGTTTTGGTTTCCTATCAACCATCTTCAAGTAAGTGATTTTCAGATTTGAGTAAAGTATTTTATGTTTAAATCTGATAAAGGATTCATCCCGCTCGGCCAACACCCGTTCGGTGCCGGGTTGTCCAAGCTGTATTGGCGAACCTCGGTCCAAAGGTGCTGAGATCGGGAGAGCCAGGCGTTAGTACGAGAGCGCCTGTTTGTGCGTGGTCTCGGAACACCAGTGAGGCGCTCTTCGCGGAGTCCAGTGAAAGCACAGGACCGTAGAGATTGGACCACACTAGTGGTCGTTCTGCTTCGAGTTTTCTTCATCGAAATCCGAGCCTATTTGTTTGGTACTGTTTTCATATGTACATGGACATTATCTGGTTCTCAGAACCCATGGAGCATTGTATTCATTAAATACTCCCAATAAATATATCATATATTGAGGGGGGGGTCGGCCCGTTCCGGCCCCAGTGCTGGTGTCCATCTTTCCATTTCTGTTCATTTAAATTTCAAGTTGTTTAAAGTTGTCCATTTCATATTTGTGGTTTTAAAGTTGTGCTATTAAGCGTGTGGGTGTCCAACGGAGTCTTTCCCACTTGACGGGATCGGTTTCACCACCACATAATCAATCTGCATAGTCATCAACACCTTTGCATAGTCCACTCTCCAGGATCATTGACTTCCAGGACCAGCGTTGCCTGGGCCTCTTCCTGCTTGAGCTCTGCAGACACAGGGACACCTTCTTGAGAGAGCCTCGGCCCCAGCCACCCCACCCCCTCCCTCGCCAGCCAACCATCACCAGTTTCTTCCGGACCCAAGAGGTAGAGGACACCGACATAGTGGATCTTGTGGACCCTCCACGAGCTGCTCTGGACCTACCTCGCCCGAGAGGAGTTACCTCGTACCGAG